>NC_064622.1:7411458-7735416 GCF_023898315.1 Schistocerca nitens
CCTGGAAATTGAAATAAGAACACCGTGAATTCATTGTCCCAGGAAGGGGAAACTTTATTGACACATTCCTGGGGTCAGATACATCACATGATCACACTGACAGAACCACAGGCACATAGACACAGGCAACAGAGCATGCACAATGTCGGCACTAGTACAGTGTATATCCACCTTTCGCAGCAATGCAGGCTGCTATTCTCCCATGGAGACGATCGTAGAGATGCTGGATGTAGTCCTGTGGAACGGCTTGCCACGCCATTTCCACCTGGCGCCTCAGTTGGACCAGCGTTCGTGCTGGACGTGCAGACCGCGTGAGACGACGCTTCATCCAGTCCCAAACATGCTCAATGGGGGACAGATCCGGAGATCTTGCTGGCCAGGGTAGTTGACTTACACCTTCTACAGCACGTTGGGTGGCACGGGATACATGCGGACGTGCATTGTCCTGTTGGAACAGCAAGTTCCCTTGCCGGTCTAGGAATGGTAGAACGATGGGTTCGATGACGGTTTGGATGTACCGTGCACTATTCAGTGTCCCCTCGACGATCACCAGTGGTGTACGGCCAGTGTAGGAGATCGCTCCCCACACCATGATGCCGGGTGTTGGCCCTGTGTGCCTCGGTCGTATGCAGTCCTGGTTGTGGCGCTCACCTGCACGGCGCCAAACACGCATACGACCATCATTGGCACCAAGGCAGAAGCGACTCTCATCGCTGAAGACGACACGTCTCCATTCGTCCCTCCATTCTCGCCTGTCGCGACACCACTGGAGGCGGGCTGCACGATGTTGGGGCGTGAGCGGAAGACGGCCTAACGGTGTGCGGGACCGTAGCCCAGCTTCATGGAGACGGTTGCGAATGGTCCTCGCCGATACCCCAGGAGCAACAGTGTCCCTAATTTGCTGGGAAGTGGCGGTGCGGTCCCCTACGGCACTGCATAGGATCCTACGGTCTTGGCGTGCATCCGTGCGTCGCTGCGGTCCGGTCCCAGGTCGACGGGCACGTGCACCTTCCGCCGACCACTGGCGACAACATCGATGTACTGTAGAGACCTCACGCCCCACGTGTTGAGCAATTCGGCGGTACGTCCACCCGGCCTCCCGCATGCCCACTATACGCCCTCGCTCAAAGTCCGTCAACTGCACATACGGTTCACGTCCACGCTGTCGCGGCATGCTACCAGTGTTAAAGACTGCGATGGAGCTCTGTATGCCACGGCAAACTGGCTGACACTGACGGCGGCGGTGCACAAATGCTGCGCAGCTAGCGCCATTCGACGGCCAACACCGCGGTTCCTGGTGTGTCCGCTGTGCCGTGCGTGTGATCATTGCTTGTACAGCCCTCTCGCAGTGTCCGGAGCAAGTATGGTGGATCTGACACACCGGTGTCAATGTGTTCTTTTTTCCATTTCCAGGAGTGTAGCTAAACTAAAAATAAGTGAAGTGTGTTGGGATCTCACAGTATGGGAATCTCCAACTGGTTGTCTAGACAGCAAAGGATCACATAGGTAGAAAGACAAGAAATCCATGGATGACACAGGATAAATAGAATTACATTGACAACGGGGGAAAGTATAAAAATGCAGCTATTGGAGCAAGCGAAAAGGAATATAAAAGCCTAAAATTTCAGACTGACAAAACATGTAAACTGGCTAGAAGACAAATGCAAGGTTGAAGACGCAGGCATTAGTAAGGGAAAAATAGATGCCGCCAATAGGAAATCTGAAGAGACTTTTGGAGAAAAGAGGAAATACTGTATGAATAACATGGTACAGAAGGCAAACAAGTAAGGGATAAAGAAGGAAAATTTGAAAGGTAGAAGAAATATTTGAGGGTATACACCAACGGTGTCCAGCGTTTTAGCTTACCTGGGCAACAATGGAAGAGGATGACTATTTTTGGATGGCATATAATATACACTACTGGCCATTAAAATTGCTACACCACGAAGATGGCGTGCTACAGTCGCAAAATTTTACGGACAAGAAGAAGATGCTGTAATATGCAAATGATTAGCTTTTCAGAACATTCACACAAGGTTGGCGGCGGTGGCGACACCTACGAAGTGCTGACATGACGAAAGTTTCCAACCGATTTCTCATAGACAAACAGCAGTTGACCGGCTTTCCTGGTTAAACGTTGTTGTGATGCCTCGTGTAAGGAGGAGAAATGCGTACCGTCACGTTTCCGACTTTGATAAAGCACGGATTGTAGCCTATCGCGATTGCAGTTTATCGTATCGCGACATTGCTGCTCGCGTTGGTCGACATCCAATGACTGTTAGCAGAATATGGAATCGGGGGGGGGGGGGGGGCTCAGGGGGGTAATACGGAACGCCGTGCTGGATCCCAACAGCCTGGTATCACTAGCAGTCGAGATGACAGGCATCTTATCCGCATTGCTGTAACGCATCGTGCAGCCACGTCTCGATCCCTGAGTCAACAGATGGGGACGTTTGCAAGACAACAACCATCTGCACGAACAGCTCGACGACGTTTTCAGCAGCATGGACTATCAGCTCGGAGACCATGGCTGCGGTAACCCTTGACGCTGCATCACAGACAGGAGCGCCTGCAATGGTGTACTCGACGACGAACCTGGGTGCACGAATAACAAAATGTCATTTTTTCGGATGAATCTACGTTCTGTTCACAGCATCATGATGGTCGCATCCGTGTTTGGTGACGTCGTGGTGAACGCACATTGGAAGCGTGTATTCGACATCGCCATACTGGCGTATCACCCGGTGTGATGGTATGGGGTGCCATTGGTTACACGTCTCGGTCACCTCTTGCTCGCATTGACGACACTTTGAACAGTGGACGCTGCATTTCAGATGTGTTAAGACCCGTGGCTCTACCCTTCATTCGATCCCTGCGAAACCCTACATTTCAGCAGGATAATGCGCGACCGCATGTTGCATGTCCTGTACGGGCCTTTCTGGATACAGAGAATGTTCGACTGCTGCCGTGGCCAGCACATTCTCCAGATCTCTCACCAATTGAAAACGTATGGTGAATGGTGGCCGAGCAACTGGCTCGTCACAATACGCCAGTCACTACTCTTGATATAGTGTGGTATCGTGTTGAAGCTGCGTGGGCAGCTGTACATGTACACGCCATCCAAACTCTGTTTGACTCAATGCCCAGGCGTATCAAGGCCGTTATTACGGCCAGCGGTGGTTGTTCTGGGTATTGATTTCTAAGGATCTATGCACCCAAATTGCGTGAAAATGTGATGACATGTCAGTTCTAGTATAATATATTTGTCCAATGAATACCCGTTTATCATCTGCATTTCTTCATGGTGTAGCAATTTTAATGGCCAGTAGTGTAGCTAACACTAAAAATAACCGCGCCTCCTCCCCAAAAAAGGATGGACCAATGAGAGAATAGCAGCGTGTGGTGGTAGTTTCCAATTGAAAATGTTCTGTTTATCATAACTTTACGTAGATGCTCACTTCTTGGCCGACATTGATACTCGCTTTGGGCAGCATGCGGCCCCCGCTGGTTGGAGACCCCTGGTCCACAGGGTGGTTATAATTGAACTTCCTCTACTTGAGAGGGCCTCCGTGAAAAGCGTGCGATTGTGAGACAACGAAAGTTTGTGGGGACGTTTGCAAGGGAAATAACGAATAAACCATTGAGAGGAACACATTTCTAATTTCCACATGAGAGGCTAACATTTGTTAGATGGTATCTTGCTTACCTTGCAGGTTACAAACGTTGCTCAGTGTGAGGACCGTCTGCGTCCACGACAGCCTGCAGAATGTCCTTGGTCCTTGGGGTACGAGAGTTCCTCAAAGAGAAACGGAGCAGTCATGAACTGTAACGTGAAGCCACAGCACGCAGTGGCGTGTTCCCTAGGAAGGGAACTTCACGAACTTTCGCTGGCGGTGACGATCTCCACACGTCGTCAGCTTCAACTCTTGCAAGAAACATAGGAGCAAGCCTGATAGAATGTCTGCGCCACGTGCTAAAAGATGGTGAGTAATGTGAAGTTTGTGCGGATATCGTTCCATAATTGTTCGCAGCACTTTTTGAACGGTGGACCACGGAATGTTCATCTGCCGTGACACATCTCTTGCACAGCTTCAAGTTCGTACATTGCGTCCAGCATTCTCAGCCGAGGCAACAGTAATTTCTTCAACAATATGTGACGCAATTGGCCGTCGATCTCTCCCAGGAGCAATTCACAGATCACCTGTTAATTCGAACTTCCGAATCATGTTATTCAACGTCGGCACGGAAAGAGGACGTTTCCGGATTCCTTTAATGCGTTGATACTCGCGAAGAGCCGCAACAGTGTTGCTGTTGTTCTGTTAACTTTACGAATAAAGCTCTGCCCACCTTGTCTAGACCCGTGTTGACTGTGCGCAACTGCAAAGCGCAGCAGTACCGCCGCCCAACGGCAAGTCGTGACACTACACCACTAACGACGCAGCGCACAGTCGGAAGATCACTTCTATAAAGTTGAGCACTCAAACGGTTGTTGTTGTTGTGGTCTTCAGTCCTGAGACTGGTTTGATGCAGCTCTCCATGCTACTCTATCCTGTGCAAGCCTCTTCATCTCCCAGTACCTACTGCAACCTACATCCTTCTGCATCTGCTTAGTGTATTCATCTCTTGGTCTCCCTCTACGATTTTTACCCTCCACGCTGCCCTGCAATACTAAATTGGTGATCCCTTGATGCCTCAGAACATGTTCTACCAACCGATCCCTTCTTCTGCTCAAGTTGTGCCACAAACTTCTCTTCTCCCCAATCCTATTCAATACTTCCTCATTAGTTATGTGGTCTACCCATCTAATCTTCAGCATTCTTCTGTAGCACCACATTTAGAAAGCTTCTATTCTCTTCTTGTCCAAACTATTTTCGTCCATGTTTCACTTCCATACATGGCTACACTCCATACAAACGGTAACCACAGAAAATTTTGATGATGGCCAAGACATCAACTTCAATCATAATGTTTGCCTGAAATGGGAGTATACTGGTTCTCTATAATTTAACTTCTCTATTTAACACGTTATAACACAGAAACTATTGACGGTACGAGGACCAAAGTTGGTAGCATTATTATCAAAGACATGGGGAAGAGAAATAATGAAGAATCAATTCAAGTGAAACACTTTTAATGCGCTGCTACGCTACATCATACCATTACATACCGGCACCATTACTGCTACAAAAGGGGCCCATCAGTGTCCAGAAGAGTATGGAACCACAGGATTGCATTCTGCACAACATAACGAAGCATGTCCGTAGGTATGCTGGCTACCTCTCTTGATATGCTGCGCTTCATACCAGCGCTTGTGTGAATGTTTCCCTGGTAAACCCTGTCCTTCGAGTAGCCTCACAACCAGAAATCACAGGGAATGAGATCAGGTGATCGTGCTGGCAATACATTTGGAAAAGATCGGCTGATAATTCGATCGTTTCCAAATGTGTTGCGGAGAAGCAGGTGAACTTCGCAAGCGATGTGCGGAGGGGCCCCATCTGGCATGAAAACTGTCGAGTCCAATGCGCCTGTCTCCTGTAGGGAGGATATGACGTGCTGGCCAAGCATATCGTAGTAGCTCTGGCCAGTCACACTGCACGTATTTGGTCCTAGATCGCCAGCCTGTTCAAAAAGAATGGGCGAATGATAAAAGCAGCCGGGAAGGCACACGATACGACGACACATCCGCCATACAAAGGAACGTCATGCTCAGTGACTGGAGGTGAAGTTCCCCACTCTCGGCAATTCTGTGTATTCACCTAAAAATGAGCTTCGTCTGTCCATAGGATGGTCCAGGCCAACCCTTGTCAACTTCAATCCTTGCGAGAAAGTGGAGAGCGAAGTCAACAGTCAACACGTCGTTGTGCGTCCTCAGGTGCAAGCTGCTGTGCGATATGGATCTTGTGCCGATCCCATTTGAGAATGGTTCGAAACACCTTTTGTACAGTGGACCGCGGGATGTTCCACTGTCGTGACACGGCACGCGCACTGCCTTACTATCGGGAATTGCTCGCAGCGTTGTCTGCCACAGCAACAGCGATTCCATCAACCACCTGTGGTGTAACCGGTCGTCGGCCTCTTCACGGAGCGACGCCCAGTTCTCCAGTTGATTCGAATTTCTTCATCGTGCTCCGCACAGCAGGTGGAGAAAGAGGACACTTCCGTAATCCTTTCAGCCGGCGATATTCTCGAAGTGCAGCTGCAGCATTACTGTTGTCTTCATAACAGAGCTTCACCAATAATGCCCAGCTCCCTGTGTCGAAGCTCATGCTGACACCTCAACAGGTGCACTGCGACTGGTCAAGTGTGTGAGACTGTGAATCACCATGACTGGTCATGGCACCAGGCGGCCATAGCTGGAACTGGATGGTGGTGCTGTGACGCATGGCTATCATGCAACCCATTCTCTGGAAGTTAGTGTATGGTACTCATACAGTAATTAATTTCCGTATTGTAACCTGTTAAATCCCCCCATGAACCATGGACCTTGCCGTTGATGGGGAGGCTTGCGTGCCTCAGCGATACAGATGGCCGTACCGTAGGTGCAACCACAACGGAGGGGTATCTGTTGAGAGGCCAGACAAACATGTGGTTCCTGAAGAGGGGCAGCAGCCTTTTCAGTAGTTGCAGGGGCAACAGTCTGGATGATTGACTGATCTGGCCTTGTAACATTAACCAAAACGGCCTTGCTGTGCTGGTACTGCGAACGGCTGAAAGCAAGGGGAAACTACAGCCGTAATTTTTCCCGAGGACATGCAGCTCTACTGTATGATTAAATGATGATGGCGTCCTCTTGGGTAAAATATTCCGGAGGTAAAATAGTCCCCCATTCGGATCTCCGGGCGGGGACTACTCAAGAGGACGTCGTTATCAGGAGAAAGAAAACTGGCGTTCTACGGATCGGAGCGTGGAATGTCAGATCACTTAATCGGGCAGGTAGGTTAGAAAATTTAAAAAGGGAAATGGATAGGTTAAAGTTAGATATAGTGGGAATTAGTGAAGTTCGGTGGCAGGAGGAACAAGACTTTTGGTCAGGTGATTACAGGGTTATAAATACAAAATCAAATAGGGGTAATGCAGGAGTGGGTTTAATAATGAATAAAAAAATAGGAGTGCGGGTTAGCTACTACAAACAGCATAGTGAACGCATTATTGTGGCCAAGATAGACACAAAGCCCATGCCTACTACTAAAGAAATTATTCAGATAGTGAAGGGAGACGAAAATTTAATAGTCATGGGTGACTGGAATTCGTCAGTAGGAAAAGGGAGAGAAGGAAACATAGTAGGTGAATATGGATTGGGGGGAAGGAATGAAAGAGGAAGCCGCCTTGTAGAATTTTGCACAGAGCATAACTTAATCATAGCTAACACTTGGTTCAAGAATCATGAAAGGAGGCTGTATACATGGAAGAAGCCAGGAGATACTGACAGGTTTCAGATAGATTATATAATGGTAAGACAGAGATTTAGGAACCAGGTTTTAAACTGTAAGACATTTCCTGGGGCAGATGTGGACTCTGACCACAATCTATTGGTTATGAACTGCAGATTGAAACTGAAGAAACTGCAAAAAGGTGGGAATTTAAGGAGATGGGACCTGGATAAACTGAAAGAACCAGAGGTTGTAGAGAGTTTCAGGGAGAGCATAAGGGAACAATTGACAGAAATGGGGGAAAGAAATACAGTAGAAGAAGAATGGGTAGCTCTGAGGGATGAAGTGGTGAAGGCAGCAGACGATCAAGTAGGTAAAAAGACGAGGGCTAATAGAAATCCTTGGGTAACAGAAGAAATATTGAATTTAATTGATGAAAGGAGAAAATATAAAAATGCAGTAAATGAAGCAGGCAAAAAGGAATACAAACGTCTCAAAAATGAGATCGACAGGAAGTGCAAAATGGCTAAGCAGGGATGGCTAGAGGACAAATGTAAGGATGTAGAGGCTTGTCTCACTAGGGGTAAGATAGATACTGCCTACAGGAAAATTAAAGAGACCTTTGGAGAGAAGAGAACCACTTGTATGAATATCAAGAGCTCAGATGGAAACCCAGTTCTAAGCAAAGAAGGGAAGGTAGGAAGGTGGAAGGAGTATATAGAGGGTTTATACAAGGGAGATGTACTTGAGGACAATATTATGGAAATGGAAGAGGATGTAGATGAAGACGAAATGGGAGATAAGATACTGCGTGAAGAGTTTGACAGAGCACTGAAAGACCTGAGTCGAAACAAGGCCCCGGGAGTAGACAACATTCCACTAGAACTACTGATGGCCTCGGGAGAGCCAGTCATGACAAAACTCTACCATCTGGTGAGCACGATGTATGAGACAGGCGAAATACCCTCAGACTTCAAGAAGAATATAATAATTCCAATCCCAAAGAAAGCAGGTGTTGACAGATGTGAAAATTACCGAACTATCAGTTTAATAAGTCACAGCTGCAAAATACTAACGCGAATTCTTTACAGACGAATGGAAAAACTGGTAGAAGCTGACCTCGGGGAAGATCAGTTTGGATTCCGTAGGAATGTTGGAACACGTGAGGCAATACTGACCCTACGACTTATCTTGGAAGAAAGATTAAGAAAAGGCAAACCTACGTTTCTAGCATTTGTAGACTTAGAGAAAGCTTTTGACAATGTTGACTGGAATACTCTCTTTCAAATTCTAAAGGTGGCAGGGGTAAAATACAGGGAGCGAAAGGCTATTTACAATTTGTACAGAAAGCAGATGGCAGTTATAAGAGTCGAGGGGCATGAAAGGGAAGCAGTGGTTGGAAAAGGAGTGAGACAGGGTTGTAGCCTCTCCCCGATGTTATTCAATCTGTATATTGAGCAAGCAGTAAAGGAAACAAAAGAAAAATTCGGAGTAGGTATTAAAATTCATGGAGAAGAAGTAAAAACTTTGAGGTTCGCCGATGACATTGTAATTCTGTCAGAGACAGCAAAGGACTTGGAAGAGCAGTTGAACGGAATGGACAGTGTCTTGAAAGGAGGATATAAGATGAACATCAACAAAAGCAAAACGAGGATAATGGAATGTAGTCAAATTAAGTCGGGTGATGCTGAGGGAATTAGATTAGGAAATGAGACACTTAAAGTAGTAAAGGAGTTTTGCTATTTAGGGAGTAAAATAACCGATGATGGTCGAAGTAGAGAGGATATAAAATGTAGACTGGCAATGGCAAGGAAAGCGTTTCTCAAGAAGAGAAATTTGTTAACATCGAGTTTAGATTTAGGTGTCAGGAAGTCGTTTCTGAAAGTATTTGTATGGAGTGTTGAAAGGTGGCTACACTGAGCCACAGCGCCAGAGATCGCTAGAGAGCATTGTTCCGCCGCCTCCACGGGCAGTGATTATTGAGATGTCGTAGTGGGCAGTGCTTGTCGAGGACTGGTAGCAGTCAGTTCGTGTTGAGATGTGCTAGTAGGGAGTGCTTGCTGAGATGTGATACTGAAAAGTTCTTGTTGAGATGTGGTAATAGCGAGTCGGTGTGGAGATACATTGTAATTATGAGAGTGATTTTGGTCAATATATGAAGGTACGAAACTTGATTTATTTTTCATTATTTCCATGTTTTAAATAATGCGTCATTACAGGTTCAGTCAACAAAGCATCTGGCTTGTGTTCTTGGATTAGAGTGCAATTCTGGTTTTCTTGAGTAATTATGGTATTTCTATTTTCTTTAATTAATTCAGTATAAATGATATTTAAAATTTCTTGTGTTGTTGAAGAAGAACCGTGCCAGATGCGTACGTTGAGTCATACTTCCACACACAGAACAGTTACACTTGTGCTTTGGTTTCGTAGGTTTTATAGTTGCTGGGGACTTAATTAATTAATTGTGTTAATGAAAATTTCCATTTCATTCTTTGTTATTGTTCTATGCAGTCAGATAGCGTAATAATACTAGTCAGGGCCAACCGTTACGAGACTTCGTAATCGGACAGACTAATACTAAAGCAGAAATTAAAATTATTTTCATTGCATTCAATTAAGCCCCCATGCACGTGGCGACCGCTGCTTCGGATCGTCCCTTGGAATCTTCTGATTGTAGAAATAGTAGACAGTAGGATTGTTGTAGCAATTTGTAGTTTAGTAATTATAGTCTGTTTTGCATGTGTAGATTTGGTAATTGTCATTCTTATAATGGTATTTTTTTCAGAATTTAATTTTGTTGTCTTGTATACGCGTTTGACAATTTAGTGCAATTATTTCAATTGTTCGATTAATCGTGTTTGAGGGAAACATTTCGTGTGAATGGTATTGTTGGAGATAAAGTGTCATTGTGTGTAATTTTCATATAGTGACGAGTTTTGTATGTTTTGTAAATGATTACGCGATCGATGATAAAGGCAAAAATGATGGATAGTGGGAATGACGAAATTGTTAACATGGCGAACTCGCCAACAGAGGAAAACAGTATCATGAATAATGGAGTTGAAAACAATGTAATAAGTCGGGAAAATAGTCCGGAACCACTTCAAAATTTTTCTCAATCAGAAAATTCACAGAATCCGAGATTAACGGCAGAAGATTCTGGAATTGTATCGAACACAGATAGCTTTATGGCTATGCAGAAGGAAGTTAGTTTTGCGGGAAATGTTAGGGGCGAAAAGAATTTTGAACCATTTAATACGGAGCAGTTGATGAGTGCAATATTAAATTTTCGATCTGAATTTAAAACACAAATGGGAACAATGGAGCAGTTTCGATCTGAATTTAAAACACAAATGGGAACAATGGAGCAGTTTCTATCTGAATTTAAAACAGAGATAGGAACAATTAAAACAGAGATGGGAACTTTGGGATCTGAATTAAAAACTGATATGGGAACAATGGAAACACGGTTAGACTCACTGGGATCACAGTTAGGATCTGAACTGAAAACAGTGGCAACACGGCTAGAAACAGAGATAGAAACAATGGAAACACGGTTAGATTCACGAATAGGGACATGTTTCAAAAACATGAAAGATGAATTAAAGAAAGAAATTAGAGAGGAAGTACAACCGATTTTGAATTCTCACAATAATAGATTAATTGCAGTAGAGATTAGACAAAGGGAACAGGATAGAGAACAGGAAGAAAGAGATCGCGTGATAGTACAAAAATTTTCAGAGCTAAATTTACAATGTGCACACGATAAGGAAGAGATATTTGAGAGAATCGAGGAATCCGTACCAAATGACAGATTAAATAACCTAACACAACAATATGAACAGTTAACTACCAAATGTGTCAACACTGAAACCCGAGTCGCGACACTTACGGAAGACGTAGGTAAACAGAAAGAAAAAATAGGTGACTTATCGGAAAGAGTTGAGGAGATTTCAGATAAATTGACAAATCTTAGTTTACATGGGGACAGAGATTCAGATGATACAGCTCCATTACCATTTGCAGAAACCGAAGAGTACCAGAACATAAATAAGCATGTTGAAAATCAGGGAAAATTTAATGAACGCGTTAAAATGGAAGTTGAGGCATTACGAAAGCAAGTCAAACAAATTGAAGGCGAAATCGTAGGAAAAGACAGCAGAAGAAATTTAGAATCACAGATAGCAGAGGGCTTTGAAGAAGATAATTTGTTTCATTTACGGGACGCAACAAGAGAGCGCCAGGCGCGCGAACTTGACAATAATCGACATTCAAACTGGGACAGACGCGGTAGGTCTTTGTCGCCACGAGGCGAAAACTTTGACTATAAACACTTTTTGACTGTTCGGAAATTTAAGATCTTCCGCAATTCTAAGAATGACATACATCCATGTGCATGGTTAGATCAATTTATGTATGCACTCCCACCAAATTGGCCACTAAGTCACAAACTGGAATTTATGTGTGGATATTTAGAAAACGAACCGGCGACGCGGATGCGCGCACTCATTAGAGATTGTAATAATCTGAATGATTTTTATCATGCATTTCTATCGGCATATTGGTCCGAAAACACACAAGACAGAGTCAAACATAGTCTGATTATGCAGCGTAATTTTAAACAGTCTGAGTTCCGCACGCCGGCAGAATACTTTGAAGACATGATTCGAAAGAATCAGTTCTTGTCCAACCCTTATAGCCCGACTGAATTAATTCGCATTTGTTTAACTAAGATGCCACAATCCATAAGACAAATTGCTTTAGCCGGAAGATGTAAAGACGACATTGAGACTTTTAAGACTTTGCTACAAGAACTTGAGTATGACAACGACGACGGGACTTCTTGTAATTTTTTCAGTAGCAGTAATTACAATACATTTTCAGAGAAAAGGGATAGTGATCGGAACGGACCTTATTTGGGTAACTTTGAGAATGACAGACGTAACAGACAGGACAATAGATACCAGCCTTATGACAATAACAGACGTTCTAACAGAGATTACACAGACAATTATAATAGCGGTAATTCTTGCCGGAATGATCAATCATACGGAAACAGTAATCGGTATCATCAAGACAGAAATTATTCATACAATAATAGAAACTCTTACTACAGAAATAACCAGGGTAGTAGGTCTAACAATAATTTCAGAAGTGACAGTCGAAATTATACAAGAAGTAGTTATGCAGACAGACAGGAAAACAGAAATTTTAATAACAGACACAACCAAGAATTTGCATCTAACAGACAGGAAGGACCTAATTGGCATCCTCCGCGTGACAGAAATTCAGAGAGACAAGTGGAAATAGTAGAAATTGATCCGCGAAATGTCGGGAATAATCAAAGACGTGACGCAAACAATCGACAATGACTAGCAGCTTCGGCTTCTGGCAGCAATATAGACGGTTCAGAAAGTAATGACACTACGACTTTACACTACGTACGCCTGGAAGACATGAGAGACATTTTGCTAGATGAAAAGGAAAATAATGTAGACGCATTTTTACATCCTGTTATTGAAGTATGTGTGGGTAAGAATAAGTTCACTGCAGTTTTAGATTCTGGGAGCCCATTGAACGTCATTAGTGAATCAGTTTTTCGTATATGTGAAAGAACTATTGCCTGTCCTGTGTTACCTATTTCTAAAACTACAATTCGAGGAGCGATTTCTGGAAAAGGTGTGGAAGTTAAACAACAGACCAACCTAAATTTCATTTGTCAAGGATACGAATTTTCGGCTAATTTTATTATTGTTCCATTACTCAGTACACAGATTATATTAGGTATGGAGTTTCTTAACACACATAAGGCAATTTTGAACTTTAAAGAAGGAAGTGTGAATTTGACTGTTGCCGGAATGCCGAAATGTTTGAAATTTTTCGAGTGTTTAGCAAGATCTGAATCAGATACAAAATGTTTAAGGTTTCTTACTTCTGATGCTTTCGTTGAGCATTATGACGACAGTGTGTTTATTCATGACAATGACAATAGATACAGAGACGCGATGGAGGATATAATTAGTAGCGAAGAATTAATTAATGAAAAGGTTAAAAAAGCTGAAGTGCCAGATGACGTTGCAAGAGAAGAGCTGCACCATATTTTGACTTCACATGCTACAGTGTTTAGTCATCACACAGGAACTATACAAGGCTTACAATATTTATTTAAAGTAAAAGAACACACACCATTTCGCGGGAAAACGTATGCTATTCCTTTGGCTTACAGAGACAAGGTTAAGAATGAACTTCAATACATGTTAGATCAGGGCATTATTGAGCCAGCAGTCAGCCCGTATACCAGCCCATTACACGTTGTTCTTAAAAAGGATGGGTCAATTCGTTTGGTTCTGGATTCCAGACAGATAAATAATATTATTATTCCTGAAACTGACCGTCCACAAAATTTAGATGAACTTCTTCAACATTTCCATGGAATTAAAGTTTTATCCACGATTGATATGCGCGCAAGTTTTTGGCAAATAGAACTCCACCCTGATTGTAGAAAATATACTGCCTTTTTAGCCTTTGGTAACTGTTACCAGTTTCGGAAATTACCGTTTGGACTTACTGTATCTTCTGCAGCATTCATTCGTAGTTTAAATGAAATTTTACCTGTTTATCTTCGTGACAATATTACTTTATATGTTGACGATATTCTTATTGCTAAACGTTCTTGGAGTGAGCACAACAAAATTTTGGATTCATTATTACGTATTTTTGCACGAGTTGGCATGACAGTGAACTTGGAAAAATCTGAATTTGGTCGATCTCAGGTGAAATTTCTCGGTCACATTTCTACAGAAGGTATTCTTCCTGATCCAGAGAAACTAGACGCTATTTGTAATTATGCTGTTCCTACCACAAAACGTGATATTCGTAGTTTCCTTGGTGTCTGTAATTTTCTTAGACGCTTTGTTAGATTGGATGATTTGGCCACACCTCATTTACACATTTCAG
Source organism: Schistocerca nitens (assembly GCF_023898315.1). Classification (NCBI taxonomy): domain Eukaryota; kingdom Metazoa; phylum Arthropoda; class Insecta; order Orthoptera; family Acrididae; genus Schistocerca; species Schistocerca nitens. The sequence continues at coordinate 7,425,786 of NC_064622.1, forward strand.
TTATGCGCACTTTGGTACCAGAAAATGCTTTTATAAATTACGAGAAAATTGCTACTTCAGTAATATGGAAAAACGTATTCGATCTGTTCTTGCCAAATGCAAATTATGTCAAAAGGCTAAGCCGCCAACAGTTTCTCACAGAGCACCGTTGTTTCCTATCATTCCAGCGAAATCAAAGGACATGGCTGCAGTCGATTTGTTCGGTCCAGTGGTTCGTTCTACTAATGGTTTTGCGTACATTTTCGTAGCAGTGGAATTGACATCAAAATATGTGTGTTTTACACCGTTACGCAAAGCAACAGCTCGTTCAGTATCTAATGCTTTCATCAAACATTTTCTTAAGGAAGTTGGTCATGTTGATAAGGTTATATCAGATAATGGATCACAGTTTCGCTCTAAAATTTGGCTTCGTACTCTAAGGCATCGTAAAATTAAACCAATCTTCATTTCACTTTTTCACCCTCAGTCTAATGCTTCAGAGAGATGGATGAAGGAAATCAATAAATTGTGCCGTCTTTATTGTCATCAGAATCACAGAACTTGGGATCAGTATCTTCATATTTTTCAAAACATTCTGAATGAACTTCCTAATGACTCAACTTCTTTACCGCCTCTATTGATATTAAAAAATAAAGCACCGATAAATCGCATTTCTGAAATCGTTTCTTTTCCGCCTTCACGGAAACTGCGGCATTCTGAAGTTGTCAACCTGGCTCTACAAAATATTGCATCTGCGGCTGCTAGAAGAGAGAAATCAGCTAAACGTCCTGGTCGTTTAAAAATCTTGTCAGTTGGTCAGAAGGTGTTAATTAAGTCCCACCGTTTGTCTCATAAAGGAAAAGGCTTGTGTCGCAAATTTTTTCTGCTTTATAACGGTCCATATAGAGTTCGCAAAATTATTCATGATAACACTGTTGAAGTAGAAACTCTTAAATCACGACGCTCTAAGGGAATACATCATATATCGAACGTAAAAATTTTTGTGGAATGACATACTTTTGAGAAACCAACAGCTACATGTAAACACGAAGAGAGTACAAGGATACCGCGCTGTGTTTTGGCGGCGGCACATACTCAAAGCAACAGTCAGTCTGCGCGCCGCACAAGGCAGTCGTTGACCGCAAACAATCACTTCCTACGTCACGCGCCTACAGCTGATCGAGCGCTCAGTGCGAATGCACTGACAGACGTAAATAAATACACAGTTTAATTTCTCCGAGTAAATTCTGTATAAAGCTATGGTGACTTTATAAATTATGTTATTAACGTTCAGTATTTTTCAGGATACGGTTGTGTAAAATATTTAAGACCTTCAGGTAAATTCTGTGCATGTCCGACGTTAAGACGACTTACTATGGAGAAAATTTCAGGAAGAATGTAATTTCGAAAAAAAAAAGGTAATAAACTAAAAAGGGTAACTATTGATTGAGTTTATTTTTCAGGTAACATAATTCCACTTAGGTACGTACTTTAGACGTAATTTGCTGCTTGCGATTACGTGATTCATACTTTGTGCTAAATTTCATGTTCTATGAATTTACTTGTGAAGCGACGTGCTTGTGTACATTTGCTGATTTTGACAATTATTGATTAATGAACAGTGTTATTACTTGTGTATATTATGCATCGCTTGGCTGCTATGCTTTTTCACTGATGTCATATTTTTCTATTATGTGCCTGCTGTGCTTATTTATTTAAATTATAATTGTCACCTGATTAATTGTGCTGATGTGGTTAGATATGTAAGTTATACTTTGTGATTTATCTGCTTGCGCCTTCATGTGTACTTATTAAGATTACATATGAACATTTATTTGCTTATGTCGATGTGATGCTAATGACCTGTTTATTGTGTAAGGCATGTTTGCTGCTGTGCGTATGGATTGCATATTTACACATTTCTGTTTTGTTGTCATAACTACTCTTCAATCTAGTATATAGAAATGCTGATATACTGTGTACAAATATAGAGTTTAGGTTACACTGTGGTATTAATTATAGATTGTTCGCTTGGCAGAGCCTCGTTGTAGGGATTGTGCTGCATCCACTTGTTGACATTCTGTTCTCTACTGGTATATTTACTCGCTATTGCTTGTTTTGCCTACGCTCAGTGCCTTATATTTTTAAGATAAGAAAATGAACTGCTATAATCCGACGAACGACGTTAGTACAAAAAACTTCATGGAAGTCACATGAGTTGGACGTTTTATGGAATCTGTATAAATTTATGCTAATAGGAAGGAAGCTAACGACATGACATACCAAAACTAGGTTTAGACCATTGACAGTATTACACTGCATTTTCGTGAGCAATTGAAATAGGAAGTGACACTTGACACAAAAAATACTCCACATGTTTGCTTCTGCTATGATTCTTGAAGTGGTGTACACACTGTGAAATATTATGATCATTCACACTCCGTAATCGTACTTAATTACTGAGAGTTATTCGAACTAAAGTCTGTTAGAGGTCATGTATGCATTTCTTTTATTTAATGATGGACAAGGAACCAAAATGTATCTTATAATTTATAATGAGTAGAAAATTTGGGTCAGATGGATTACACAGAGGTTGTGTGTGGACACTGTGTCTTCGGATTGTATGGGATGCTTAACTGAAGTTGCACTAGGATTTTGTCTGTACTTGTTCGAGGAGACTGACTAGAGGAAAGAGTTGTTATGGAAGTGAAATGATATTGGTGCTAAGGTTTATATGTATCGATGTATTGATGCTGATGATTATTGGAGTTTTGGTGGATAAGAGGTAAAGTAATGATGATGATTATTGGAGTTTTCGTGGACAAAGGTTTATATGTATCGATGTATTGATGCTGATGATTATTGGAGTTTTGGTGGATAAGAGGTAAAGTAAGTGAGGAGCATATTTTTTTTGTTGGTCAATATGGAACAAGGAGGATGAAGATGGCAGACTAGAACACTAAAGTGGAAGGAAGATTGTCTACACACACACTTTGTCAAATCACTAAGCAGTATACATTTTTTTTGAAGAGAGGAAGTATTTGCATATCTTGGCTCACTGACAGTTGTTCAGCAACAGTACAATTTGATCTGGCTTGGCAAACATTGGTCTTGACATGATGACTATGACGTTGACTAACTATTATTGACTGTTATACATTGCTGCCACTACTACTTGGTACACATGATGAACATCAAATCTTGGACAGAGTTACATTTACACAGTTAACACTATTCAATTACACAGTAGCACTTAATGAGGATGAAAGATGAGTGGATGTGTTTTGTGTGTTTTCCTTTCCTAATCCTACCCACCTATCTCCTAAATATTATTTTATTTGTTGGTAGTGGCTTGCACTGACACCCATAAATATTATAGGTTAACTGTTATTGTGTACTGTAATAGTTAATGTGACAATTACCTGATATCATTTGTGTGTTTATTATGATTTGTATGTTTAGTGTAAGAGCATTGATAATAATTTGTTAAAGAAATTGTATGTGCTTTCAAACTATTGTTCATGACTGAACTGTCTCAGTAGTTATGGTGAATAGTATGGACTGTTACTTGCACTTTTTCTACATGATTGGTGCCACAAGGACATGTTTAATTTCTGCTGATGAACTGTGTGATCAGTGATTGTAAAAAATTATGGACTGTTACTTGTACCTTTTCTACATGATTGGTGCCACTAGGACATGTTTAATTTCTGCTTATAAACTCTGATGAACAGTGTGATCAGTGACAGTGTATTTTATGGAACTGCTTCTGCTGAGAAATGTGACTTGTTGCTGTGTGTACCTGCTCAACATTGCTGGGTACCACTGATGGACTGCTTCTACCGAAATGATGTCAATTGTTGCTGTGTGCACCTGCTCAACATTGCTGGGTGCCACTGATGGACTGCTTCTACTGAAATGATGTCACCTGTTGCTGTGTGTACCTGCTCAACATTGCTGGGTGCCACTGATGGACTGCTTCTACTGAAAAGATGTCACCTGTTGATGTCTGCACCTACTCAACATTGCTGGGTGCCACTGATGGATTGCTTCTACTGAAATGAAGTCACCTGTTGCTGTGTGCACCTGATCAACATTGCTGGTGCCACTAATGGACTGCTTCTACTGAAATGGTGTTACTTGTTGGTGTCTGCACCTACTCAACATTGCTGGGTGCCACTGATGCACTGCTTCTAGTGAAAAGATGTGACCTGTTGATGTCTGCACCTGCTCAACATTGCTGGGTGCCACTGATGGATTGCTTCTACTGAAATGAAGTCACCTGTTGCTGTGTGCACCTGATCAACATTGCTGGTGCCACTAATGGACTGCTTCTACTGAAATGGTGTTACTTGTTGGTGTCTGCACCTACTCAACATTGCTGGGTGCCACTGATGCACTGCTTCTAGTGAAAAGATGTGACCTGTTGATGTCTGCACCTGCTCAACATTGCTGGGTGCCACTGATGGATTGCTTCTACTGAAATGAAGTCACCTGTTGCTGTGTGCACCTGATCAACATTGCGGGTGCCACTGATGGACTGCTTCTATTGAAAAAATGTTACTTATTGGTATTTGCACCTGTTGACCATTGCTGGGTGCTACTGCTGGAACTGTCAACTGCTTATTCTTGGGCTATGGAAAGCGTTTATGTGCATATTTGTATAAACTGATTTTTTGTGTATTACTGTTTGTGAAAAGTTAAGAGACTCTTACCTGCACATATTCGTCATTGCTGACGCTATTGATTGAACTGTTTAACCACATAATACTTGTGTAAACTGTTATGTAAAGTCACATGTATGACAGAATTTGTATTGCTTACTGTATTCTATATAATAGGTTATTAAAAGGTCAGTGCAAAGCCAAAATTTTATTTAGTTATATGATGTTTACGTATTAATATTATCTTTTATTTTTGTCTGTATTTTTTTGACGAATTTGGTGGTATTTTCACCACCAATGCTGGCAAAAATACCATCAAATTCTAGCCGTGGAGGAAGGGCATATGAAAGGTGGCTACACTGAGCCACAGCGCCAGAGATCGCTAGAGAGCATTGTTCCGCCGCCTCCACGGGCAGTGATTATTGAGATGTCGTAGTGGGCAGTGCTTGTCGAGGACTGGTAGCAGTCAGTTCGTGTTGAGATGTGCTAGTAGGGAGTGCTTGCTGAGATGTGATACTGAAAAGTTCTTGTTGAGATGTGGTAATAGCGAGTCGGTGTGGAGATACATTGTAATTATGAGAGTGATTTTGGTCAATATATGAAGGTACGAAACTTGATTTATTTTTCATTATTTCCATGTTTTAAATAATGCGTCATTACAGGTTCAGTCAACAAAGCATCTGGCTTGTGTTCTTGGATTAGAGTGCAATTCTGGTTTTCTTGAGTAATTATGGTATTTCTATTTTCTTTAATTAATTCAGTATAAATGATATTTAAAATTTCTTGTGTTGTTGAAGAAGAACCGTGCCAGATGCGTACGTTGAGTCATACTTCCACACACAGAACAGTTACACTTGTGCTTTGGTTTCGTAGGTTTTATAGTTGCTGGGGACTTAATTAATTAATTGTGTTAATGAAAATTTCCATTTCATTCTTTGTTATTGTTCTATGCAGTCAGATAGCGTAATAATACTAGTCAGGGCCAACCGTTACGAGACTTCGTAATCGGACAGACTAATACTAAAGCAGAAATTAAAATTATTTTCATTGCATTCAATTAAGCCCCCATGCAGTGTAGCCATGTATGGAAGTGAGACATGGACGATAACTAGTTTGGACAAGAAGAGAATAGAAGCTTTCGAAATGTGGTGCTACAGAAGAATGCTGAAGATGAGGTGGGTAGATCACGTAACTAATGAGGAGGTATTGAATAGGATTGGAGAGAAGAGAAGTTTGTGGCACAACTTGACTAGAAGAAGGGATCGGTTGGTAGGACATGTTTTGAGGCATCAAGGGATCACAAATTTAGCATTGGAGGGCAGCGTGGAGGGTAAAAATCGTAGAGGGAGACCAAGAGATCAATACACTAAGCAGATTCAGAAGGATGTAGGTTGCAGTAGGTACTGGGAGATGAAGAAGCTTGCACAGGATAGAGTAGCATGGAGAGCTGCATCAAACCAGTCTCAGGACTGAAGACCACAACAACAACAACAACAACCTGTTAAATAGGAAACAGATATAAACTACATCTCAACGAATATAAACTCCATCTCAACGAACAAGCATCAGCTGAATGCAGACATCCGGCCGGAGTGGCCGAGCGGTTCTAGGCGCTTCAGTCTGGAACCACGCAACCGCTACGGTCGCAGGTTCGAATCCTGCCTCGGGCATGGATGTGTGTGATGTCCTTAGGTTACTTAGGTTGAAGTAGTTCTAAGTTCTAGGGCACTGATGACCTCAGAAGTTCAGTCCCATATTACTCAGAGCCACCGAGCGAGGTGGTGCAGTGGTTAGACACTGGACTCGCATTCGGGAGGACGACGGTTCAATCCCGCGTCCGGCCATCCTGATTTAGGTTTTCCGTGATTTCCCTAAATCACTCCAGGCAAATGCCGGGATGGTTCCTCTGAAAGGGCACGGCCGACTTCCTTCCCCATCCTTCCCTAATCCGATGAGACCGATGACCACGCTGTCTGGTCTCCTTCCCCAAAACCAACCAACCAACTCAGAGCCATTTTTGAATGCAGACATTTAAATGTTTCAAAAATGATTCAAATGGCTCTGAGCACTATGGGACTTAACATCTGTGGTCATCAGTCCCCTAGAACTTAGAACTACTTAAACCTAAGTAACCTACCGACATCACACACATCCATGCCCGAGGCAGGATTCGAACCTGCGACCGTAGCGGTCACGCGGTTCCAGACTGAAGCGCCTAGAACCGCACGGCCACACTGGCCGGCTTTAAATTTTTCATTATGAAAAAGAGGAAGAGAGACAGTTCCTACTACCTTACATTCAGCAAGAAAATATGGTGGACCGCTACATATCAAGAAAAAGTAAGTGACATAAAACAGTTATCACCTACACTTCACAATTATTTTGAATGCCTTGAAATGAATAATGAAGAAAATGAAGACCCAGATTTGCTTTATTAGTATTGTCAACATGTGTTAGCAAACAAAAGAGCTCACATAGTTTCTTTTTGAGTGTTTTTTTTTTTTTTTTTTTTTTTTTTTTTTTTTTTTTTTTTAAATACTGGCGCATGGGAGAAGTTATGATTCTCCACTACTCTGCTTTTAAGAACATCAACATGAAAGTTTTGTTCTTTAATTTAGTCACTACTGAAAAACTGACACTGTTACTTTGCCAGTATTTCAAGACAATTACTGTAATAGGTTGTCTCTCTCTGTTTGGAAACTATGTTCTAATAGTGTTTGATGTAAGATAGTAAAAGCTGCATATTTACTCTTAAAACTTTTCGAGGTAGTTATTGATGAAGATAGTGCTAACTCACAATAGTAGGAACAATGTTACATGTAAAGTATTTTCTAGGACTCTTTTTACCTGTTTAACAGATTGCGTAACTAAACAAGCAGTAAATTCCTAGAAAATGTTACAAGTAGGCCCACTGCGATTTACGATTTAACCCTTTCACTGCGTATTTAGTCTGAGCGGCCGCCTGCCATGTGCGCATAATTTTCAAGAGATCGCCGTACACTGAACATACGACTGTAGCAGTCTATGGCTATTATTGACAAAAAATTAAGACGCAATATGCAGTATTGTCGTGTTACATTTTATTAATCTTGATAGAGGATTACTTTTTTTCAAGAAGGTGCTTTATTAGGAGATAAAAGTACAGGAGTTATTACCTTAATAAGACTTCGAAGTGTGGTACCTTTGCAAACAACAATTCAAACGTAAAGGTGTGTCACATTTTGTAGAAATGTATCTAGTGTCACTTCGTTTCTCATTCTTTTCACGTACAGTACACCTTCCCTGGGCAGTCTTCTTCTTTGGCGTTCCTTGGATTAGCGAGATAAGTGGCTCTCGATTAGGTTTAAGAGATTGTCACCATCAACCGATCTCCGCTTACAGTCTGTGGTGAATCTCAAGGATCTACTTGACGAGTTTCTGCTGAAAATCGGACATTGAATTATTCCTTCCCGTTTCACGTCTATATAATGCATGAGCGCTCAGCAGACACACATGTACCAGATGAAGTAATACTTTTTTATACCAGTTTACAGTTTTTCGTACACATTCTAATGGTGTCGCTCTTATCGACGGCCCCCATAGTTTCATTGTGGCCTACGATGCAAGCTAGTTTTCTTTTTCCTTCAATTCAACATTTCTGGGTTGTCCTACCATTTGAGAGCAAGAAGTTTGTGTATTGACATAAGTTCGATCTCACCTTTTTGGTAACTATTACGGTTTTTCGTTTCAGTCCCATAAGCATTAATCATTCTGTCATGTAGATAAGAAAATAACGCCGTTCTAGTATATCAATCGCCAACATAGAGTCTATGACCAAGGTAGCATTCTAGAAAAGAACAATGCTTGCAGGTATTCCAACATTTACACCAAAACCTGTTTCTATTTTGCGTCCGTTGCTGCACTCACATAAATAATAAAGTCAAGAATACATCCAGTTTCAAAATCACACAATAACTTTACGCCAAATCTATGGCGTTAGAATGGAATGTAGTGTGTGAAGAAGACACGATCTCTGTAGATAAGTAGACTTTCGTTAATGCACAGATTTTAAAGGGATGGGAAGCATCTGCGAATGCATGTCGTAGATATTCACAATTCGCTGAATTTTCCAGATTTTGTCATCTGCAGGGCCTCATCGTCATCAAGAAGGTGTAACATTCCTAGTGACAGAAGGTGTTTATCTCTTGCCATGATTTGCGTAAACATTGGAGCAGACAGTAATAGATCTTTCTCACTTGAGTCATCAGAAAATGTGCGGCAAGGAAACAGTAAATTTCATCATTGTTTGTATTTTTTCAACTTCGCAATCTTGATTTGATTTTTCACTGGCGTCGTTGCATAGGTGTTCGTAATACTATATTGCTCAGCTATTTACTTTTCAGTTTCCTGGCTAAAAAACTTGGAAGTAGTCATATACAGCAGATGAACTATCTGAATCGACCACTTTGCAATCGGAATTACTGTTATCGAAATTATACACTTTGGGGTTCAATCAGTCTTTCCATCTAAAATCGTCTGTTATACGTCTTTTGGCATATTTGTCAGACATACACTCAGACTCTTCTTCGATATCTAAGGAAGGAGCGATGGTAACGTCAAATTCTGTATCTGCATTTACTGGTTAACGAATATTTTGAATATTCAAGGTCATCGGCGGCCCTGTCTGTGCAACCATAATCAGCTGGACTGAGTATGGCGGAGTCCTCGTCGTTACTTAGCAGCTCATGTCCTGTAAGCGGACGCTAACGTCGTGTCATTTTGTTCGAAGTCACGGAAAGCGCAGCACAGAAAGTAGGTAATATTAGGATACCAATGAACTCTGCAGAAAATTCAGCATTCAGCGTGTCTTTCGCGTAATTCCCAGTATTCCAACTTGGGCTGTTGATAAAATATCGATATACCAAATAATATCGATTTATGTGTGATGTATTCTTCACCGACAATCGATATCTAAATAGCAACACTGAATGCCGATATTTTTTTTTATTTTATATTTTTTCACAGTTTTCGATAAACATTTGAAATTGTTCTTTTCAAATTGTAGTAGAACATGATTTTACTTTCACTGTGTGAAGGAGTCTTACTACTTTCTGAGCTTTTGTCACGTCCAGTCTTCTCTTTGGCTGTGTGAATCAAGTTCAGGTGGCAGAAAGAAATTCGATTACTCTGCGGCTGTCTGGATGGAATAACTAGTTAACCGTTGTGAAGAAACAGTACGCCAGTTGCATAAAAAAAAAAAAATTTACGCAACTAGTGTGCTGTTTCTTCACATCGGCATTCTTCAGAAACAGTTGCCGAAAATGATGAACAAAAATCTAAATGACAAGATTAGTCCTCGCAGTGGGCGGAGACGTGTGTGTCAGGAGGGGGGTGGGGGGAGGGGGGGGGGCAATGCTGACTTGACCGGCGCTCGGCGATACCAACAGAAAGTGCAAAGTTTACCACGTAACTTTGATGACACTACAATTGTTAGGTCGCCGGTGTTTGCAGAAGTGAAAAAAAAAAAAAAAAAAAACAGGAAACAGGGAAGTCAACATGAAGTATTCCAGACAAATCCGATGTGTGATGAAACAGAACAACGGACTTGTCGGACATATTTTATTGTACCATCTACATGTAGTTACTATTGCTAGTAATGTGGTTATCGCTAAGCCTGTACGTGCACCGTTTTCCTCTCAGTTCTTGCTCTAAGGGGGATAAGCAGGCTGTCAGCTTGTGATGTACAGAATATCTAATAATAAATCAATGCTTAAATATACAGCCGAAATTTTTGCAAGCTGGTACGTTGATACTTTTCTGTCGATATACTGGTACAGAATTTCGATATATCGAGGACTGATAATGAAATCTTCTTAAGTATCGATATATCGGATTCGCGGCTTCTTTTTAAAATATCAACAGTCCTAATTCCAACAATTAGACTCCATACTTCTGCGTCTACCACCTCTGACTCACTGGCCGTGTAGTAGACTTTATACGAATGAATACGTTTGTAGCAGGAAACTGCTGTAAATATTTTTCATACCGAATCATATATATACGCCCGGAGGATTGTAACAATTAGTGTATGTGTACATCTGGAGCAGTGAAAGGGTTCATATTTAACAAACACACGCACATCAAAAAAAGTTTTGCATCACCTCGGTTCCGAGAATTCCGGAACCTGCAGAGAAAATTGCAACAGAGATCAACACAAGCATCATTTCCGCCCTTGTTATTGCTCATGAAAACCACACATTGCATGTTGTACCACCATACATCGAGACCTTCATAGGTGGTGGTCCAGATTGCTGTACACACTGGTACCTCTAATACTCAGTAGCACGTCCTCTTGCACTGATACATAACTGTATTCGTCGTGGCATACCATCCAAAAGTTCATCAAGGCACTGTTGGTCCAGATTGTCCCACTGCTCAACGGCGATTCGGCGTAGATCCCTCAGAGTGGTTGGTGGGTCACGTCGTCCATAAACAGCCCTTTTCAATCTACCCCAGGTATGTTCAATAGGGTTCATGTCTGAAGAACATGAAGGAAGTCATTCACAAGATGTGTAACGATGGGGGCGCGAATTGTCATCCATGAAGACGAATGCCTCGCCAATATGCTGCCGATATGGTTGCACTATCGGTCGGAGGATGGCATTCACGTATCGTACAGCCATTACGGCGCCTTCTATGGCCACCAGCGGCATACGTCGGCCCCACATAATGCCACCCCAAAACAGCAGGGAACCTCCACGTTGCTGCACTCACTGGGCAGTTTGTCTAAGGCGTTCAGCGCAACCGGGTTGCCTCCAAACATGACTCCGACAATTGTGTGATTGAAGGCATATGCGACACTCATCGGCGAAGAGAACGTGATGCCAATCCTCAGCGTTCCATTTGGCATGTTACTGGGCCCATCTGTACTGCGCTGCATGGTGTCGTGGTTGCAAAGATAGACCTCGCCATGGACGTTGGGTGTGAAGTAGCGCATGATGCAGCCTATCGCGCACAGTTTGAGTCGTAACACGACGTGCTGTGGCTGCACGAAAAGCATTGTACAACATGGTGGCGTTTCTGTCAGGGTCCCTCTGAGACATAATCCGTAGGTAGCGGTCACCCACTGCAGTAGTAGCCCTTCGGTGGCCTGAGCGAGGCATGTCATCGACAGTTCCTGTATCTCTGTATCTCCTCCACGTCCGAACACCATCGCCTTGGTTCACTCCGAGGCGCCTGGACACTTCCCTTGTTGAGAGCCCTGCCTGGCACAAAGTAGCAATGCGGACGCAGTCGAACCGTGATATTGACCATCTAGGCATGGTTGAACTACAGACAACACGAGCCGTGTACCTCCTTCCTGGTGGAGTGACTGGAACTGATCGGCTGTCGGACCCGCTCCTTGTAATAGGCGCTGCTCATACGTGGTTGTTTACATTTTTGGGTGGGTTTAGTAATATCTCTGAACAGTCAAAGGGGGTGTGTCTGTGATACAATATCCACAGTCAACGACTATCCTCAGGAGTTCTGGGAACCGGGCTGACGTAAAACTTTTTTTTTTTGTGTGTGTGTATAACACGCAATAACTCAAAACTATGCCCTCGTTGGTTAGCACTTTCTTTCGTCGATTCCTTCAACCGTAATAAACGACTCTCAAAACCCCAGCAATACAGACAGACAGCGTTTGTCTTATGAACATAATACAGAAAATGGCTGAGATGCAATGTCGATGAAATGTTGTGTAAATTCTCTGGATTCCAGTGCAACAAGACACGCAACATAACGAGGTACGCACACCCACGCACAAGAAATAGCGCCTACCGTACTCGTGACCCAGGTGTCTGTGCATAACCACACTCCTAAATAAGCTTATCGGACGAACAATTAGTCACCCCTAGAGGAATCAGTACAAACATCAATTAATACCGTGTTATTCCGCCCCTGAGTTTGTTCACTGCGTGATTAGGTTAGGAAGTAAGTCACCATGGTTGTGCAGATACGTCGCATCCAGGTTAAGCCACTCGCTGAGGATTTCATCGCTCGATTCCACCAAATTGCGAGGATGCCGATGTCGCCATTTTACTCGCTGTTCCAACATGTGCCACAAATATTCTATAGGGTTCCATTCAGCTGATTTTGCAAGTCAGTCTACAAATGAAAGCATGCCGGAGTATTCACGGAACCAGTCACATATGCTTCCAGCTCTTCCAGCTGTTGACGTCCTTACGGTGTCTGTGTGAGCAATGGCCTCTTTCGAGGTCAACGATCCCAAATACTGACCTCCATGGAGTTCCTGTCACAATATTTTCTAGCTAACAGGTTGGGATGGACCTTGCGTGACTGCCTGCAGCAAATCCCATTTGGTTTGGAAGCTCTGAGACGCATCTGCAGTCCCTCTTAGTCAGGATCTTTTTCCGACCGCAACTGTAACGCCGCGTTTCGTGGCCACGTGTGTTACACCACTGCTTGTAGACACACGGCCAAACACGATTGCCCCTTTTTCCACTCTGTCACGTCCTTACTTTTACCCACGATTACATGCCATGACGGCTTGAAACATGAAGTCTCACTGCTCGCCACTGCCTTATCCTCACTCACGTATAGGCAGGGAGCCCGGGCTTGAGCACGTGACTCGACCGCTGTACCATCTGCATACGATTAAGCGGGGGGGGGGACCACATCAGGAGGTTCAAAAAATCCGATTTTTTATTGCATAAATCTTTAGCTTAACTATCCACGAATACGGTGTGAAAATTTCAAAACGAAATTCACATTCTTTATATTTTATGAGCGTTGTATACATGGAAGAAGCCTGGAGATACTGACTATATAATGGTAAGACAGAGATTTAGGAGCCAGGTTTTAAATTGTAAGACATTTCCAGGGGCAGATGTGGACTCTGACCACAATGTAATGATTATGAACTGTAGATTAAAACTGAAGAAACTGCCAAAAGGTGGGAATTTAAGGAGATGGTACCTCGATAAACTGACTAAACCAGAGGTTGTACAGAGTTTCAGGGAGAGCATAAGGGAACAAATGACAGGAATGGGGGAAATACAGTAGAAGAAGAATGGGTAGCTTTGAGAGATGAAGTAGTGAAGGCAGCAGAGGATCTAGTAGGTAAAAAAGACGGGGGCTAGTAGAAATCCTTGGGTAACAGAAGAAATATTGAATTTAATTGATGAAAGGAGAAAATATAAAAATGCAGTAAATGAAACAGGCAAAAAGGAATACAAACGTCTCAAAAACGAGATCGACAGGAAGTGCAAAATGGCTAAGCAAGGATGGCTAGAGGACAAATGTAAGAATGTAGAGCCTTATCTCACTAGCGGTAAGATAGATACTGTCTATAGGAAAATTTGAGAGACCTTTGGAGAAAAGAGAACCACTTGTATGAATATCAAGAGCTCAGATGGCAACCCAGTTCTAAGCAAAGAAGGGAAAGCAGAAAGGTGGAAGGAGTATATAGAGGGTCCATACAAGGGCGATGTACTTGAGGACAATATTATGGAAATGGAAGAGGATGTAGATGAAGATGAAATGGGAGATAAGATACTGAGTGAAGAGTTTGACAGAGCACTGAAAGACCTGAGTCGAAACAAGGCCCCGGGAGTAGACAACATTCCATTAGAACTACTGACGGCCTTGGGAGAGCCAGTCCTGACAAAACTCTACCATCTGGTGAGCAAGATGTATGAGACAGGCGATATACACTCAGACTTCAAGAAGAATATAATAATTCCAATCCCAAAGAAAGCAGGTGTTGACAGATGTGAAAATTACCGAACTATCAGTTTAATAAGTCACAGCTGCAAAATACTAACGCGAATTCTTTACAGACGAATGGAAAAACTGGTAGAAGCCGACCTCGGGGAAGATCAATTTGGATTCCGTAGAAATGTTGGAACAGGTGAAGCAATACTGACCCTACGACTTATCTTAGAAGCTAGATTAAGGAAAGGCAACCTACATTTCTAGCATTTGTATACTTAGAGGAAGCTTTTGACAATGTTGACTGGAATACTCTCTTTCAAATTCTGAAGGTGGCAGGGGTAAAATACAGGGAGCGAAAGGATATTTACAATTTGTACAGAAACCAAATGGCAGTTATAAGAGTCGAGGGCATGAAAGGGAAGCAGTGGTTGGGAAGGGAGTGAGACAGGGTTGTAGCCTATCCCTGATGTTATTCAATCTGTATACTGAGCAGGCAGTGAAGGAATCAAAAGAAAAATTCGGAGTAGGTATCAAAATCCATGAAGAAGAAATAAAAACTTTGAGGTTCGCCGATGACATTGTAATTCTGTCAGAGACAGCAAAGGACCTGGAAGAGCGGCTGAACGGAATGGACAGTGTCTGAAAATGAGGATGTAAGATGAACATCAACAAAAGCAAAACGAGGATAATGGAATGTAGTCGAATTAAGTCGGGTGATGCTGAGGGAATTAGATTAGGAAATGAGACACTTAAAGTAGTAAAGGAGTTTTGCTATTTGGGGAGCGAAATAACTGATGATGGTCGAAGTAGAGAGGATATAAAATGTAGACTGGCAATGGAAAGGAAAGCGTTTCTGAAGAAGAGAAATTTGTTAACATCGAGTACAGATTTAAGTGTCAGGAAGTCGTTTCTGAAAGTATTTGTATGGGGCGTAGCCATGTATGGAAGTGAAACATGGACGATAAGTAGTTTGGACAAGAAGAGAATATAAGCTTTCGAAATGTGGTGCTACAGAAGAATGCTGAAGATTAGATGGGTAGATCACATAACTAATGAGGAGGTATTGAATAGGTTTGGGAAGAAGAGGAGTTGGTGGCACAATTTGACTAGAAGAAGGGATCGATTGGTATGACATGTTCTGAGGCATCAAGGGATCACCAGTTTAGTATTGGAGGGCAGCGTGGAGGGTAAAAATCGTAGAGGGAGACCAAGAGATGAATACACTAAACAGATTCAGAAGGATGTAGGTTGCAGTACGTACTGGGAAATGAAGAAGCTTGTACAGGATAGAGTAGCATGGAGAGCTGCCTCAAACCAGTCTCAGGACTGAAGACCACAACAACATATTTTATTAGGATAAAACTGAGTGCACATTGGGTACAGGCAATGATGGCAACATACTAGCACATGATTTCCACGGATGAAAATCCTCGACACGAATATTGCTCTGAGGGTAAAGACAGGTGGTGCGAGTGGCAGAAATGAACAGCCCCCGGAATAGAACATGAACCGCACCCTACTCCATTGCACCCCGACGTACAGAAGGAACGTGTTCCAATACATGAAGATTCATCAAGACGATGAATTACTGGAGAGGTGTTTAGGTGGCCACACATAAAATGCGAATGAAAAGTCTTAGTTCCACTACTTGGCGATGAGCTCCTAAACACTACTCCGGACTAAAAGTCGTTGAACTGGCATCGTATTTAGGAGCGGGCTTATTCAGTGAAGGAAATTCATTCCTTCTGATGGTCATGAACGAGGCAGGCGTTGTAGTGGGCACGCAAAGCTGCAGTTGTGACGAACAAATGGATGACCACCGCGTGAGCCGCCAGAACCGTCGTAGTTCATTGGAACCGAAGGAAGCTCGGAAAGCGCTGCTGTAAGCGCAAAATGAAGCCTATGAGGAAGAAGAAGGATTACTATATGGTGCTGGAATCGCAGATTAATCGGTAAGCATTTTACATCATTGTTAACTTCCTTGAATTTCTACTTTCCGAGAATTTATTTTTCAAACGCGTTTGTCTCGGAATGACTTTTTTTCACATTTGCGTGAACTCATTATAAAAATTGATAGTGTGATTCTTTATAAAATTACGAATTATATGAACCAACTTGTGAGATGATGTCACGATTTTAAGGATATTTTTCTTTGGATAAATTTAGAGGAAAAAATCGTGAAAATCTAAGTTAATTGTTCCAACGCCTGCAAAATTTTTAATTTTCATTATTTGCCAGGATCATATTCGTAGAAAATAAGTTATTAACTTAAAATCAAAAGCTTTTTGACTTCAGATGGAAATCGGAATGGCTACACTGCGCAACTATACTCACAACCTTCAGCAGACATCACAGCGTAACTTCGTTATTTTTATCTGCAAGTTATCAAAACAATTCACAAAAACTGTTAGAAATTCGAATGGAATGATGTCAAAATTTGATTAAATTGTAATTAACTTCAACTGTCCCCACCCAAAAAGTCCAAAAAATCATTGTTAAACAGCCTCCTAAAGTCGTTTCCCCGCTTAACGATTCATCTGTGTGCGCGCACTGGGGGGACTAATTTTTTCGTGCGGTGACCTTACGAGGCGTGGTCATAAAACATGTGGAAAGGAAAGAGGGATGAAATACGACGTCAGTGTGGTCGTCTTTACCGTAGTTTACAGCGTGTACTGCCGAGCAGGCCGTGATTTGCCCGATCGTAAGAGGCGCCTCCACCACGGCAACTTCCCGTGTCTCCAACACAGGACAGACGCCAGGCGCCCCCAAATTCTTCGTGCAACTTAACAACACAATGTAATCTAAAGCTCTAACATGGTCGATGACGACCCGTACCCGTTTTGCGTTACATACGACTAAAGGAGACGGGCATTATTAGAGATTAACGTCCTGTCAACGATAGGTGGAGCGCAAAGAAATCATCCCAACATTTTCCTCAGGAGACTTGGCGAAACTATGGGAAACCTAAATCAAGATTCAATATTGTGGCAGATTAAAACTGTGCCGAGACAAAGGCAAAGTGCTCTGCCAAACAAAATAGCAACACACGACTCACGACCCGCCCTCACAACTTCAACTCCGTCAGGGCATCCACTCCTTCCCTCCGAACTTCACACTTCTCCTGCATACAGCCAACACTCCTCTGCAGAAGGAAAAATTCATTCCGAAACAGTCCCCTTGGCTGTGACTAAGCCGTTTCTCCGGAATATCTCTTCTTCCAGGAGTGCTAGCCCCGCAATGTATACAGGAGAACTTCTGTGAAGTTTGGAAATTGGGTGATGAGGTACCGGCGGAAGGGAAGCCTCGAGGCTGACTCTCGAGTCCCGCTAGGATTGCTTAGGCGGCAGAACGATTGCCCGTGAGAGGCGAATGCCCTACGTACAAATCTCATCCCGGCACACAGTTTTAATTTAAGTTTCGTATCAGCAGACACACCGCTGCAGATTGAAAATTCATTCTGGCTAAGTTGACCTGTCTCTAGGGAGATATGAAGGCCGTTCTGCTGCGTGTGAGTCCGGTGCCTTACCACCGCACCATCTCCTCAAGACGTAAGACTAACAGTCCATCTCGTGGAAGACGGCCCAGTCTTACACGGCCATTGACCTGACATAACAGATTCTTATGTCCAATAAATCAGAAAGACTTTCCCATAATTGCAATCCGCTATCCATCCAACTGGAGAGTGCCGCCTGTCCTGTTTTTACAGAACGCTCAAAATTACTTCACCCACGTTATTCGATGAGGTGTGGGCCATACACTTCATTAGCGGGTTCACTGCCATCCACTTTTTTTTCGAAAGATATCAGAGACTTCAGTCAGTACCTGATTACCCTCATCTTCCTGAAATACTCCTATACAGTTGTCAAGTAGGATAGATTGCAAATTTGCCCGTTCCCTGCATAAGAAATTTTGATTCCCCTTAATCCATCGGGCTGTTATCTACCTAACGTACCCAGTCACATGTATTATATGTCATCTAGACAAACTTAAGACAGTGTCAGAGCGAAGGACATCGTGTTCATCGATAACAGTCTAGATTTTTGATTACATTATCATCAAACACTGATATTCCTATAAACTTTTTGAGTATTGTAGAATATTACACCAGTGTTGTGTGTGTTTTCATTCACAACTTTTCAAAGTTTTAAGCGGTATCTATTTAGGTTTTGTATGTTAGTCTGCTGGTTAAGAAACTATGAACATCCAGGCATCCGTAAAAGTAGTATCCAATTTCGCAGTAGAATAACACTGAACTAGATGGGAGTATTTTCAGTAATGATAGGTCATTTCATTACACAAAGTAATACATTGGTGTATCTTCGTTTTTTACTCAAAACACCAAAATGCTAAGGTTTATAGATGAGGTACAGATCGAACCGACTGAAAAACAAAGTTCAGATAACTGTAGTATACAAAAACAAACGAACGCCGTCCGAACAGCACCGACCGGCCGCCGTGTCATCCGCAGTCCTTAGACGCCACCGGATGCGCGGATCCACAGAGGCGTGTGGTCGGCACATCACTCTCCTGGGCGCTTTCAGTTTTCGTGACCGGTGCCGCAACTTCTCAGTCCAGCAGCTCCTCAATTGATCTCACAAGGGTTGAATGAGCCCACTTGCTAACAGCTCTCAGTAGACATGGACGGTAACCAATCCAAGTACTAGCCAAGCCCGACAGCGCTTTGTAAGTAGGCTGTTTAGGTTTTTATGTTGGTAACGTCACGTAGCGCTCTGTATGAAAATTACTGACTGTGCTGTGTGCAGTCTGTGGCTGGTTTGCATTGTTGGAATTTGCTATTGTAGTGTTGGGCAGCTGGATGTTGACAGCGCGTAGCGTTGCGCAGTTGGAGGTGAGTCGCCAGCAGTGGTGGATGTGGGGAGTGAGATGGCGGAATTTTAAGAGCGGACAATCTGGGCGTATGTCCATCAGAGACAGTAAATTTGTAAGACTGGATCTCATGAACTGATATATATATATTATGATTTTTGAACACTATTAAGGTAAATACCTGTACATTGTTTGTTCTCTATCAAAATTTTCATTTGCTAACTATGCCTATCAGTAGTTAGTGACTTAAGTAGTTAGAATCTTTTATTTAGCTGGCAGTATTGGCGCTCGCTGTATTGCAGTAGTTCGAGTAATGAAGATTTTTGTGAGGTAAGTGATTCATGAAAGGTATAGGTTATTGTTAGTCAGGGCCATTCTTTTGTAGGGATTATTGAAAGTCAGATTGCGTTGCGCTAAAAATATTGGGTGTCAGTTTAGTGTTGATCAGAATAAGTAAAGAGAGTAATGCCTGAGTACGTTCAGTTTTGCTAAGCTGTTTGAAAATCAAATAACGTAGAGGTTTATCACCACAGTAATTCACTAATTTTTCTAAGGGGACGTTTCAGCTTAACTTCGGTGATCTCACGGGAAGCTGTGTTACCACTGCGAGAGGGACCTTGACGTAACTCTGGTGTATAAGGACAACAAAGGAAGGGACCCGCAAATTACAGGCCAATATCCTGAACGTCTGTTTGCAGTAGAATACTTGAGAGTATTCTAAGTTCGAATATGAAAAATTTTCCTGAGCGAGAAAATCGTGTGTCCACAAATCAGCACGGATTTGGAAAGGTAATAGGCAGATTCTATATATCTACACTGCCGGACAGCATCTGACGCAATTCACACAGCAGACTGTTAACATAGGTCCGAGCGTACGGCACACGTTCTCAGATACATGAGTGACTCGAAGACTCTTATTCTCTACTACATAAACCGTCTGACGGGTAGGATTTGCCGATGACGCTTTACCGTTCGGGAAAATATCATTGTTGAATGACGGTAGGAGTATGCGAGAGTAGGGAAAACAATCATGTAATGTCGAAATACAATATTGTGGTGGTGTGGTACCTCACATAGTCACGGCAACAAAATATCTGGGTGTTGCAAAGCGACATGAAACGCAACGAGCTCGTATAGTCTGTTGTAGGGAAGACGACTGGTCGACTTAGGTTTATTGGGAGGATTTTAAGAAAGTGTCACTCATCTATAAAAAAAAAAATAAGCATACGAAAACACTTGACGAACCATTCTTGAGTACTGCTCGAGTGTTTGGGATAACCTACCTCACTGAATTAAAAGAAGACACCGAGGCAATTCAGAGTGGTGCTACAAGATTTTTGTGATCGGTATGTTCGGTGAGTGCATGAACAGTATTGAATTCCTCCGTGAGCTCAAATATGAAGCCCTGGAAGGAAAAGACCTTCTTTTTGCGAAACAAGATTGTGAAAGTTTAGAGAACCACAATTTGTGGAAGATTGCAGAACGATTCTATTGCTACCAACATACGCCGTGCATCGATGACAGAGATCGTACGGAAGAATACAGGCAGCCGCTTTTATCTCGCTCCATTTGCGTGACGAACAGAGAAGAGATTAGCTAGCAGTGGTACAAGGAACCTACCGCCATGCACCATATGGTGCCTTACGGAGATTGTATGTGGATCTAGACATAGATATTTTCGTCGTCGACGACCTAGCGGCTTTCGCAATATTGGTTAAATACCCATCAACATTCGAGAATGCATGTCTGCCATCATTTTGCTGTTGCTTTTCGTTACTTGAAAACACCCGTTAATACTACGAGAGCCCACGACCAGGACAAATTCTCATCGGTTTACTGCCAAAAAAGTGCAAAATCGTTAGGGTAGATGATATCGAATCCGACTAGGTGAGCAGTAACTATCAAAAACGTCACATCTCCACGGGAATCCATTTCTGCTGTGCCACAAAAGAGGCAGATAGGAATATCACAATACGTCTCACGTTAAAAATATACATAGATTCTTTTATTTTCTACGAAATTGTTTGTTTTCATGTTTTTCGATGTTACCTATACTACCAATAACGGAAAGACCATTTCAGTGCTTGTTACCCTTCTATGCTGAGAACTGCTACTTACTTGTAAAGCTCTCGTCCATTGATTCACATGTCACGAACGCAACAAGTTACACCATCGGATTTCGCAAAATAATTGAATAATATGAAATTTAAGAAAGCTCTGGTCGAATTTTTAATCAATAATTGATCACAACTGGACAAGGTGCATATTGTCACGAATAAAACCATACACAAAAATCGCGACGTTTGCACATGAATATTAGGCTGAATATGGTCCTGTTAGTAAAGCAGTTAATGAAGATTTAACTTTACAGGAACACTAGGAGGCAGATACTAGGATTGTTTATCATGTTTGTCAAATTAGTTGATGAGGCCCAGTATCTATTCAGTGTTCAACACTGAGATTTTAATTACAATGCTGGCGAATATGGAATTTGTAAAAAGTTTCGTAAAGATTTGGATGGGTGTTGGAGTTGGTAATCTCCGCCGATATATCCAAGTCTCGCGTCTGTATGAAACTGTCGGATTGCTCCAGCAAAATCTTTACCCAAATTCCAAGCTACGTAGAACCTGCTGCGATTATAATACCACAATCTGTCTTAAGGGGAAAAAAGGTCACTGAAAATGCTGAAAAATTCTACACGCTACCAAAAGGCTTTCACGGATCTAGTCAAATACATTTCTAGCATTCTGGATGAATTGAAGTTCTTAGAAGAATTCAAGTGCAGAGTATATAACTAAAAACAAAAATAATGCCGTCAATTAGGTTAGATTCCATATTTTTACATAAACGTACAAAATGCTGTACGAGTGTAAATCTGTATTTATCTAATTTTGACGTTTGCAATCTACCCACGCGTAAAACAGAATTGGAATAACATTAAAATATATTTCCAAATACGGAGGAACCCTCATACGAAAAATCTAACAGTTAAACCCTACAGATTTCGGAAGGTAATGACAATGAACGACGTTATGATTTTTCGTGACTCTCCTGTAGCCAACTACCGGAAATGATGGACGTTATTTTACAGGAAGCACTAACATATGGTATAGTTGGCATGAATTTCATTGCATGATCTTCATAAACAAATTACTGATTTTGACTAATTATATTATTTTCCAGAAGAAGACATTGAAGAATTTTGTAGTGACCAACGGAATTATTTTGAAGATGATGGTAATGTTGTTGAGTCCGACCATGACTAAAAACGTTAATTTTTTTGGCTTTAAATAAAATTTATTTTTCGAAATTCAACCCACTTTCCTTTCGTGCAATTTACCTACAAAATTCTTCAATGCGACGATCTAGAGTGAGGTCTTTATTAATCATATCAGAGTTTGAGTGTTGTAGCTTATTCATTGGCTTACAACATATACTTTCATACATCTCAGTACGCCATTGTCAAGATTTTTGAGTATCGGAAAGTCATCTGATTAGTAAGGCGCTGCACTAAATTTTGTCTGATATCAATTTTTTCTGCGTTATGGCAATTGATTTTCTCATATTCGACAGTTTTCCTACGTAATATTTTTTTACAGATCAGTAACATTTTGGAACAGCTTCATAACGGTGTGAATTGGAAGCTGCTCATATTTTCTTCTGAAAAATTATTTTTGCAAGTTAATTGACGCAAATCTATTAGTAAAACAGATTTTCATGCAGTTTTTATTTTTGGATTCCATTTCTAATTTTTTCAAATGGTTCCCCAGGTTAGCGCTACGCTACAGGCGTCTGAAGAACGTGTTTCTGGTATGTTAAAGCTATAATTCAAAAATCGGACGTATTGCTATAATAAAGTTCGGTACGATATTTTGAAAATGCGGCCAGAAAAGGTAATCGAATCAATCGATTTTATTTGCTTTTGATCGTGCCCTCTCATACCATATAAGGTAACGGCGGCATTTTCCGAAAATAGGAATAATAACATGAGCAAATACAATCCTCTCTGCCCATTATTGTTATCATATCCTCACAGCAACAATAAGGCCGGTTTCCGCGGTAATGACAGCTCAACAGAGCTGTGAGTTTATGTAAGGGGGACAGTGGGAAGTAGCAGTGTAATAACGAGACAAGCGGAAGTGGCACGTCTACACGCTATACGCCAGTGAGTATAAACGCCTGTGAGTTTACATACCTGCAAGACTTCACGCCTGTGAGTCTACATGCCTGTGAATGCACACAACAGCGAGTCTACACGTCTGGAACTCTACAAATCAGTGGGGCCACACATCTGTGACTCTACAGATCTCCCAGTTAACACGTCTCGAAGTCTGCACATCTCTCAGTGTGTGAGTCTGGGAATCTACATGTCTGCAAGTCCACACATCAGCGAGTCACCACATCTGCATGCACGTGTCGTTATCAGAGGCTACAAGTATGCTTAACTTAAATGCACATGATTAATATAAAATGCCTGCTTTGAGATGTTACTGCTCAGTGTACACACTCATGCTGAGCCAGTATGTATCAGCTTAGTCTACACATTCTTGTTTAGTTTAAATGTGACTGCTTAGTAGTCGGCCGGTGTGGCCGAGCGGTTCTAGGCGCTTCAGTCTGGAACTGCGCGGCCGCTACGGTCGCAGGTTCGAATCCTGCCTCGGACATGGATGTGTGTGGTGTCCTTAGGTTAGTTAGGTTTAAGTAGTTCTAAGTTCTAGGGGACTGATGACCTCAGATGTTAAGTCCCATAGTGCTCAGAGCCATTTGAACCATTTGACTGGTTAGTCTACATGCTTATGCTTACCCACATGTGTCTGTTTACTCTAAGGATGCCTGCTCAGATTAAATGTACCTTCATAGTCGAGACATACCTAACTAGTCTGGAAGTACCTTTTTAATCGGCATATACCTGTTTAGACTGCATATGCCCGACCACCCGTCTTACCGTTCCTTTTTTTACGACTGTCTGGACCGTCAATACGGGTTGTATGTATCAGCCCTGCTACCCCCTGGAGTTCGCTTTCGTCGTCTCCTTCAGCACCTTGATTTTTCACTCCCTGCAACCTTTAGAGTGGGCGAGAGCCAAACGCCACCCTGGCTCCAGGCTCAGGTTCGCGTTCACCTTGACCTCAGCTCGCTCCCAAAGGAGGTTACCCCAGCTTCGGTATATCACTCCCAGTTTGTTGAACTTCGTTCGAAGTTCATTAGTCTGATCTTCATTTATACAGATGGCTCTAAGACCAATGACGGGGTCGGGTGTTCTTTTATTGTCGGGGCACAGAGTTTCAAATACCGGCTCCGTGGCCATTGTTCGGTCTTCACAGCTGAGCTATTTACATCCGCCGCCACCGACATTCTGCTTATGTCATCTGCTCTGATTCCCTGAGCGCCATCCAGAGCCTCAGTGATCCGTTTCCGGTTCACCCTTTCGTGCACCGGAACGACGGTTCTCCGGTTAGCTTTATGTGGGTTCCTGGCCATGTCGGTATCCCTGGGAACGAAGCTGCAGATGGCGCGGCTAAGGATGCGATCCTTCAGCCTCGGACAACTTCTCGTTGTGTGCCTTCATCTGATTTTAGCAGGGTCATTTGTCAGCGCATTTAATCACTGTGGCATGCCAATTGGTCTACACTTACTGAAAACAAGCTTCGGGCCTTGAAACCTCTCCCTACGGCGTGGACGACTTCTTCACGCTCTTCTCGGCGGGAGGAGGTCGTTTTGGCCCGGTTACGGATTGGACACTGCCGGTTCAGCCATCGCCATCTGCTGACAGCTGCGCCGGCGCCGTTCTGCCCGTGTGGGCAATTGCTGACGGTACGCCACATTTTAACGTCCTGTCCGAATTTTAATA
The DNA here is from genome assembly GCF_023898315.1 of Schistocerca nitens. Classification (NCBI taxonomy): domain Eukaryota; kingdom Metazoa; phylum Arthropoda; class Insecta; order Orthoptera; family Acrididae; genus Schistocerca; species Schistocerca nitens. Next base: position 7,450,803 of record NC_064622.1, read on the forward strand.
CACTGCCCATTGATCTTGACCTGCCATGTACTCTGGATGATATTCTAGCGGACGACCCAGGAGCAGCTGCTCGCGTTCTCGTTTTATCCACTTGACAAACCTGTCTAAGGACATTTGATTATGCTGTTTTCTTTTAATCCCTTGCTTGTCAATGTGCCTTTTGTAGTGTTGTCCTTTTTAGTTGCTGATTTAACCTTGTGCCTCACAGTGCATTAATAACTTAGTCTGGGCGCTAATAACCACTGTAGATGTGCACCCTAAAACCATACCAAAAAAAAAAAAAACATCCTGCATAGTATAAACATGCCTGCCTCATCTACACATGATTTCTCATATAATAACCAACTTCTCGGTAGAGACATTCCTGTTTAGAACACATTTACCAGTTTAGTCCTCATGAACATGCGTAGAACATACAAACCTAATAAGTCCACACATGTCACATTAGTCTACACGTGATTACACAAACACCTAACATTAATTCATACAACCACGTTAAGTACACATATTTGCATTTAGATGACATGTGCTCCTTAGTCCACATATACCTGATTAGTCCACATATACCTGATTAGTTGTCATATACCTGATAAGTCCTCACATGCCTGCTTCGCCCATACATGCCTGCTTAGTCCACACATGCATACTCAGTCCACATGTGCTTGCTTAGCCCACACATGCCTGCTTAGTCCGCACATGCCTGCTTAGTCATCCCATGCCTGCTTAGTCCACACATGACTGCTTAGTCCACATGTGTCTGCTTAGTCCACACATGCCTGCTTAGTCCACACATGCATACTCAGTCCACACATGCATACTCAGTCCACATGTGCCTGCTTGGCCCACACATGCCTGCTTAGTCCGCACATGCCTGCTAAGTCCACACATGCCTGCTTAGTCCACACATGCCTGCTTAATCCACATATGCATACTCAGTAAACACATGCCTGCTTAGTCCACACATGCCTGCTGCGTCCACACATGCATACTCAGTCCACATGTGCCTGCTTAGCCCACACATGCCTGCTTAGTCCGCACATGCCTGCTTAGTCATCCCATGCCTGCTTAGTCCACACATGCCTGCTTAGTCCACATGTGTCTGCTTAGTCCACACATGCCTGCTTAGTCCACACATGCATACTCAGTCCACATGTGCTTGCTTGGCCCACACATGCCTGCTTAGTCCGCACTTGCCTGCTAAGTCCAAACATGCCTGCTTAGTCCACACATGCCTGCTTAATCCACATATGCATACTCAGTAAACACATGCCTGCTTAGTCCACACATGCCTGCTTAGTCCACACATGCTTGCTTAATCCACATATGCATACTCAGTAAACACATGCCTGCTTAGTTCACACATGCCTACTTAGTCCACACATGCCTGCTTAGTCCACACCTGCCTGTTTAGTCCAAACATACCTGATCAGTCCACACATGCCAACTTAGTCAACACATGCTTGCTTAGTCCAGACATGCCTGCTTCGTACACACATGCCTGCTTAGTCCACATATGCCTGCCTAGTCCACACATGCCTGCTTAATTCACACATGCATACACAGTCCACACATACCTGATTAGTCCACACATGCCTGCTTAGACTACACATGCTTGCTTAGTATACACATGCTTGTTTAGTCCAACCATGCCTGCTTGGTCCACACATGCCTGCTTAGTCCACACATGCACACTCAGTCCGCATGTGCCTGCTTAGTCCACACATGTCTGCTTAGTCCACACATGCCTGGTTAGTCCACACCTGCCTACTTAGTCCATACATAGGTGCTTAGTCCACACTTGCCTGCTTAGTCCACACATGCACACTCAGACCACACATGCCTCCTTAGTCTGCACATGCCTGCTTAGTACACACATGCACACTCAGTCCACATGTGCCTGCTCAGTCCATGTGTGCCTGCTTAGTCAACACATGCCTGCTCAGTCCACACATGCCTGCTTAGTCCACATATGTGCACTGAGTCCACATGTGCCAGCTTAGTCCAGACATGCCTGCTTGGTCCACACATGCCTGCCTAGTCCAACATGCCTGCTTACTCACCACATGCCTGCTTGGTCCACACAAGCACATTCAGTCCACACATACCTCCTTATTGCACACATTCCTCCTTATTCCACACATGCCTGCTTAGTCCACACGTGCCTGCTTAGTCCACACATACTTGCTTAGTCCACATGTGCACACTCAGTCTACGAGTGCCTGCTTAGTCCCCACCTGCCTGCTTAGTCCACACGTGCCTGCATAGTCCACACATGAATGCTTCATCCACACAAGCCTGCCAAGTCCAAACATGCCTGCTTAGGCCACACATGCCTGCTTAGTACACACATTCCTGATTAGTCCACACATGCCTGCCTAGTGCACACATGCCTGCTTAGTCCACACATGCCTGCTTAGTCCACACATGCCTGCTTAGCCCACATATGCCTGCTTAGTCAACACATGCATACACAGTCATCACATGCCTGCTTAGTCCACACATGCCTAATTAGTCCACACTTGCCTCCCTAGTCCACACATTCCTGCATAGTCCACACATGCCTGCTTAGTCAACACATGCCTGTTTAGTCCACACATGCCTGGTTAGTCCACACATGCCTACTTAGTCCACATATGCCTACTTAGTCCACTCATACACACTCAGACCACATGTACATGCTTAGTCCACATGTTGTGACTCGCCGATCATTTAAAGTGCCGCCGTGCAATTACGCACGTCCTCTACGTGCGGCGCTGTCTGCCTGCCAGCCATGCAGCAGCGGCGCCACCTAAGCGGCCAGCCGAGCAGCGGCCGCTAGACTGAGACTCAGTGCTTATCTGAACGCTAACGTGTACACATGTCAACTTACTCTGTGACATATATGTGTTGTTGTGTCGTTCCTAAATATACTTGTTAAACTAGAAGTTCTAACAATTGGCGACGAGGTAGTGGATTTTTCCTTTTCACCGTTGACTCACAGGGTTCCATGGCTAATGTCGAGCAACTCTTGCAAAATCTCCTTGAACAGCAAACGCTTCTAACGGCGGCGATTCGCGATTTCGTCGCGGCGTCAAATGCGGGCCGTTTCTCGTCGTTGGCTGTACCGCCTTTTCCTCCTTACGACGAGACGGCAGAAGACTGGTCGGATTATGAAAAACGTCTTCGACAGCACTTCTTGGCATTTTATGTCTCGGACGAACAAGCATGTAAGTCTCTGTTCCTTTCCTGAATTTCGCCTCAAATGTATCGGTTGTTGTCGCAATTGGCCCCTTTGAAGGATCCTACGTCTTTGTCCTTTGCTGAAATGTGTTCCCTTCTGTCGGTCTATTTTCAAAAACAAACGCATGTGGTAGCCTCTCGTGTTGCTTTTTATCGTTGTCACAAACAACCCAATCAATCTTATCGCGCTTGGGCTGCTGAACTTCACGGCCTCAGTCGAAAGTGTCACTTTGTTACTGATGTTCACAAAGAATCCTATGCCGATTCCATGGTACGGGATGCTATTATCCGGTCGGCGCCCGACAAAGAAGTTCGGCAACGTGCCCTTCAGTTGGCGAATCCGACTTTAGATGAAGTTCTCTCCATTGCGCAGTCTTTTGAAATTTCTCGCGCCGCTGGGGCACAAATAGAAGCGTGGGGTGACGTCGGGGAAATACAACCTCTGTGCGCTGTTGACGACGCGCGCGGCGCGTCCCCGCCGGCCGACGTGGCCGCAGTGCGCTCCCACGCGCAGCCTCGGCCAAGCCGCAAACAAACCCCTAAGAAACTGCAGCAAAATCCCCGGCAACTTCCTTCCTGTCCAAGGTGTTTTACGAAACATTCACGCGAGGATTGTCCACAACGTTGGGCTGTGTGTCACAACTGCAAAAAGAAAGGTCATGTGTCTTCCGTTTGCAAGTCCGACCGCATACATGATGTTCAGGAACATGACGCTGATTCTGATTCTGTGTTGTCTGTCAATTGCACTTCTTCCCTTTCAGGGAAGTTATTCCTCACTGTCCAAATCCTTGGTCGAGATGTTCGCATGCAAGTGGATACCGGTTCTGCCGCCACTATAATTAATTCTCAGACGTATCTTCAGCTGGGTTCTCCACTCCTGTCCCCTGTCACTCGGCAATTACGGACGTACAATAAACAGAAGATTTCTCTCTTGGGACAGTTTAATGCGGAGGTATCTTACAAATCCGTCGTTCGCACTGTTCCCATATTTGTGGTCGACCAGGGCAACGCAGAAAATCTTTTTGGTTTCGATGCTTTCCGCGTTTTTGGGTTCTCCATAGATGACTCTGTCAATATTGTCTCTGACGCTATTCCCTATGCTCAACTGGATTCTTTGTCGACGACCTTTTCGTCCATTTTTTCTCCTGGGTTAGGCCGTGCACACGACTTTGAAGCTCATATCACGCTCAAACCCACTGCTCGGCCTAAGTTTTTTCGGGCTCGGCCCATTCCTGTGGCCCTTCGTGATCGGGTCAAACAGGAGCTGGATCGTCTCACTACTTCAGGGGTCTTGCTTCCTGTCACTTCCAGTGAGTGGTCCTCTCCTGTCGTTGTAGTTGCCAAGCCCAATGGTGCTATTCGTCTCTGTGGCGATTTCAAAGCCACGGTAAAGGCTCAATGCCTCATTGACACTTACCCTATGCCCCGTCCTGAAGAACTGTTCACTAAACTCGCTGGAGGGCAGTATTTTTCTAAAATTGACCTGTCAGAAGCTTATCATCAACTTCCTCTCGACGCTGCTTCCCGGCAGTTTCTGGTTCTTAACACGCCTTTCGGCCTCTATCAATACCAACGCTTGCCATTCGGGGTTGCTAGCGCCCCTGCTCTCTTTCAGCGATTCTTGGAACAATTATTGCTCCCTGTTCCTGGGTGTATCAATTACATGGACGACATTGTTGTCACGGGCTCCACCACTGACGAACATCTTCAAAATCTCCACACACTTTTTACTGTCTTACAGACTGCAGGTCTTAAGTGTAATCTTCAGAAATCACAATTTTTTAAGGCATCTATCACGTACTTGGGGTTTCACCTCTCTCGGGATGGTATTCGTCCGCTTCAACAAACTGTCGCTGCGATCGATGCCCTTCCTCGCCCTACGTCTGTTAAGGAACTGCAGGCCTTCTTGGGGAAAATCGCCTACTATCACAAGTTTTTACCGTCTGCAGCGTCGGTGGCTCAGCCGTTGCATCGCCTGTTGCATAAAAACGTGCCTTTTCACTGGTCCGCGTCATGTGACGCGGCTTTCCAGAAATTGAAGACTATGCTGATACAGGCCCCGTGCCTAGCTACTTATCAACCTGGCCAACATCTTGTCCTTGCTACAGACGCCTCTCAATACGGGGTTGGGGCAGTCCTTGCGCACCGTTTTTCTGACGGTTCGGAACAACCCATTGCTTATGCCTCCAAAACGCTCACGGATGCCCAACAAAAGTATTCTCAGATTGAGAAAGAAGCTTTGGCCATCATTTATGCTCTTCATAAGTTTGGTGTTTTTCTCTATGGCACAAAATTTCATCTTGTTACGGATCACAAACCACTTGTTTCCTTGTTTCACCCATCAACGTCACTTCCCGACAAGGCTGCACACCGCCTCCAGCATTGGGCTCTTTACTTGTCCCGTTTCAACTATGAGATTCATTTCCGGCCAACGGCTCAACATGCGAATGCTGATGCTTTGTCTCGCCTCCCCATGGGCCCTGATCAGGCATTCGATAGGGACGAACTTTTGTGTTTCCACCTGGATGTTGCCGAGCAGCGGGTTGTGGACGGGTTCCCCGTCACTGGGGACAGGCTGGCGGCTGCTACGGGTTCTGACCCTACCCTCTCCCGGGTTTTACGCTGTATTCAGACGGGTTGCCCTGATCGCCCGTCCGCTAAGACTTCTGATCCGTTGCGGAACTACTACCCTTTGCGCTACCGCCTCACGGCTAGGGATGGTGTTATCCTCCTCTCCACTGACAATGTTTCGCCGCGTGTTGTGGTCCCCGCGTCTTTGCGTGCTTCGGTCTTGCGCCTCCTTCACCAGGGGCACTGGGGTGTGTCGCGCACCAAATCTCTGGCGCGCCGTCATGTGTACTGGCCTGGCATCGACTCGGAAATCGTACACATGGTCGCTGCCTGCGGCCCTTGTGCGTCACAGGCCGCTGCCCCGAAGTCATCTTTGTCACCGTGGCCTTCGCCTGAGAAGCCCTGGGAGCGCATTCATGCTGATTTTGCGGGACCCTTTTTAGGTACTTATTGGCTCCTCGTAATTGACGCCTACTCGAACTTTCCTTTCATTGTCCGTTGCACGTCACCTACCACCGCGGCAACCACCAGTGCTCTCGCCCGCATTTTTTCTTTGGAAGGCCTCCCCTCTACTCTTGTTACTGATAATGGTCCGCAATTTGCCTCTTCTGACTTTGCGGATTTTTGTGCTCGTCACGGTGTTACGCATGTCACGGCCCCGCCGTTCCATCCACAATCCAACGGTGAGGCTGAACGACTGGTCCGCACGTTTAAGGCTCAAATGCGGAAACTTCTGACTTCTTCTGCTACTGATGAGGCGCTTCTCCAGTTCCTGGCGTCTTACCGTTTCACCCCCATGGGCGATCACAGCCCGGCTGAGCTCTTACATGGCCGGCAGCCCCGCACTCTACTTCATCTTCTGCGGCCTCCCACCTCCCGGCCGCGGGTGCCGTCACTTGGCCGGTTCACCGCCGACGACCTCGTCTGGGTACGGGGATATGGCAGGCGGCCAAAATGGAGCCCGGGCCGCTCTTAAGACACCGTGGCAGACGCCTGTATGAAATCCAGATGGACGCAGGTGTTGCAGTGCGTCATTCGGACCAGCTTCGGCCTCGGGTGCCAGCAACACCTGTTCCGAATGCCGCCACACCACCCTTGCCTCTCCCTGATGCTCGGGATCTTGGCACATCTCCATACTCACAACGCCGCCCTCTACCCGTCATCGCGATGCCAGCACCAGAACGGATGCCACCAGACGACGTGCCCATGCGGGAACCGGAGGACCAACCAGTGTCAGAGTACATCTGCTCGCCTCCTCCTCCAACAGACGCTGACGCATCGCCCATGTCTCCTGTCATATCAACTGGACTTGCCGCAACGGGCAGATTGGTGCGTGGGACCCCAGCAGATTCGACCCCTACGTCTCCTGTCATCTCGACCCGTTATCATCGGGGACACTTCCGTCCGTACGGGAAGCCTCCTCCTCGAGCCTTTACGTCGAGTCACACAACGCCTATGGACGTCAGCCATCTCCAGGACACATCCATCAAGACCAGTGCAACAATTTCAAAGGGGGGAAAAGTGTTGTGACTCGCCGATCATTTAAAGTGCCGCCGCGCAGTTACGCACGTCCTCTACGTGCGGCGCTGTCTGCCTGCCAGCCATGCAGCAGCGGCGCCACCTAAGCGGCCAGCCGAGCAGCGGCCGCTAGACTGAGACTCAGTGCTTATCTGAACGCTAACGTGTACACATGTCAACTTACTCTGTGACATATATGTGTTGTTGTGTCGTTCCTAAATATACTTGTTAAACTAGAAGTTCTAACACCACACATGTCTGCTTAGTCCACACTTGCCTGCATAGTCTGCACATGCAAACGCAGTCCGCACTTGCCCACTTAGACCACACATGCCTGCTTAGTCCACACATGCCTGCTTAGTCCACACCTGCCTACTTATTCCACATATGCCTGCTTAGTCCATACTTGCCTGCATGGTCCACGCATGCACATTCAGTCCACATGTGCCTGCTTAGTCCACACATGCATACTCAGTCCACATATGCATTCTCAGTCCACATATTACTGCTTAGTCCACACGTGCCTGCTTAGTCCACTCATGCCTGCTTAGTCCACTCATGCCTGCTTAGTCCACTAATGCCTGCTTCGTCCATACATGGCTGCTTAGTCCACACATGCCTGCTTAGTCCACACATACCTGCATAGTCTACACATGCACACTCAGACCACACATGCCTGCATAGCCCAAACATGCCTGCTTAGTTCACGCATGCCTGCTTAATCCACACCCGCCTACTTATTCCACATATACCTGCTTAGTTCAGATCTGCCTGCTCAGTCCACACATGCACACTCAGGCCACATGTGCCTGCTTAGTCCACACATGCCTGCTTAGTCCACACATGCCTTCATAGTCTACACATGCACACCAAGTCCACATGTGCCTGCTTGGTTCACACATGCCTGCTTAGTCCACACATGCCTGCACACTCCACAAATGTACACTCAGTGCACACGTGCCTGCCTAGTCCACACATGCCTCATTAGTCCTCACATGCCTGCTTAGTACACACATGCCTGTCTAGTCAACACATGCCTTCTTAGACCACACTTGCCATCTTAGTCCACTTATGCAAACTCAGTCCACATGTGCCTGCTTAGTCAACACATGCCTGCTTAGTCCAAACATGCACACTCAGTCCACATGTGCCTGCCTATTCCACATGTGCCTGATTAGTCTACACATGCGCACTCAGTCCACATGTGCCTGCTTAGTCCACACATGGCAATATAGTCAGCACGTACCTGCTTAGTCCACACATGCCTGCTTAGTCTACACATGCCTGCATAGTCCACAAATGCACACTCGGTGCACAAGTGCCTGCTAAGTCCACAGATGCCTGCTTAGTCGACACATTCCTGCTTCATCCACACATGGCTGCTTAGTCTATTTATGCCTGCTTAGTCCACACATGCCTGCTTAATTCACACATGAATGCTTAGTGCACACATGACTACTTAGACCAAACATGCAAGCTTAGTCCACACATTCTTTCATAGTCCTCACATGCCTGCTTAGTCCACACATGCACACTCACTCCACAAATGCCTGCTTAGTCCACCCATGTCTGCTTAGTCCACACACGCACACTCAAACCACACATGCCTGATTAGTCCACAAATTCCTGCATAGTTCACACATGCCAGCATAGTCCTCACATGCCTGTTTAGTCCTCACATGCACATTCAGTCCACATGTGCCTGCTTAGTCCACACTTGCCTGCTTTGTCCACAAATGAACACTCAGTCCACACATGCCTGCTTAGTCCACAACTACCTCCTTAGTCCACACATGCTTCCCTAGTCCACACATGCCTGCTTAGTCCACACATGGACACACAGTCCACACGTGCTTGTTTACTGGACACATGCCTGCTGAGTCCACCCATGCCTTCATAGGCCACACATGTCTGCTTAGTCTACACATGCCTGCTTATTCCACACTAGCCTGCTTAACCCACACATTGCCGATTACTGCTTAGTCCACACATGCCTGCTTAGTCCACACATGACTGCTTATTCCACACATGCACAGACAGTCCACATGTGCCAAGTTAGTCCACACATTCCTGCTTAGTCCACACATGATTGTTTAGTCCACACTTGCCTGCTTAGTCCACACATGCACAGTCAAGCCACATGTGCCTGCTTTGTCCTCACATGCCTGCTTAGTCTAGACATGCACACTCAGTCGATATGTGTCTGCTTAGTCAACATGTGCCTGAGTAGTCCACACATGCCTCCATAGTTCACACGTGCCTACCTAGACACACATGCCTGCTTAGTCCACACATGCCTGCTTAGTCCACACATGCACACTCAGACCACACATGCATGTTTAGTCCATGTGTGCCTCCTTAGTCCACACATGCATGGCTAGTCCACACATACCTGCTTAGTCAAAACATGCTTGCTTAGTCCATACATGCACAATCAGTCCTCACGTGCCTTCTTAGTCCTCACATCCACGCTTAGTCCACAAATGTCTGCTTAATCCACACATGCACATTCAGTCCACACATGCCTGCTCAGTCTACACATGCCTGCTTGGTCCACACATGCCTGCTTAGTTCACATGTGCCTGCTTGGTCCACACATGCCTGCATAGCCCACACATGCCTGCGTAGTCCACACATGCCTGCTTAGGCCACGCATGCCTGCTTAGTCAACACATGCCTGCTTAGTCCACACATTCACACTCAGTCCACACGTGCCTACGTAGTCCACAAATGACTGTGTAGTCCACCCATGCCTGCTTAGTCCACACATGTCTGACTAGTTCACACCTGCCTGCATAATCCATACATGCCTACTTAGTCCAGTCATGCCTGCTTAGTCCACACCTGCATACACAGTCCACATGTGCCTGCTTAGTCCACACATGCAGACTCGGAGCACACGTGCCTGTTTAGTCCACACATGCCCTCTTATTCCTCACATGCCTGCTTAGTCCACACTTTCCTGCATAGTCCACACATGCCTGCTTAGTCCACACATGCCTGCTTAGTCCACACATGCCTGCTTAGTCCACACCTGCCTACTTAGTCCACATATGCCTGCTTAGTCCACACTTGCCTGCATGGTCCACACATGCACACTCATTCCCAAGGGCCTCCTTAGTCCACACATGCATACTCAGTCCACACATACAAATCCACATATTCCCGCTTAGTCCACACGTGCCTGCTTAGTCCACTCATGCCTGCTTCGTCCATACATGCCTGCATAGTCCACATATGCCTGCATAGTCCACACATGACTGCTTAATTCACACCCACCTACCTAGTCCACATTTGCCTGCTTAGTACACACCTGCCTGCTTAGTCCACACATGCACACTCAGTCCACATGTGCCTTCTTAGCCCACTCATGCATACTCAGTCCACACATGCATACTCAATCCACACATGCAAGCTTAGTGCACACATGCCTGCTTAGTCCACACAAGTCTCCTTAGACCCCAAATGACTGCTTGGTCCACACATGCAAGCTTTGTTCACACATGCACACGAAGTCCACACATGCCTGCTTAGTCCACACATGCCTTCTTAGTCAACACATGCCTGCTTAGTACACACGTGCCTGCTTAGTCCACACATGCATGCTTAGTCCACACATGCCTGCACAGTCCACAAATACACACTTGATGCACATGTGCCTGCTTAGCCCACACATGCCTGATTAGTCCTCACATGCCTGCGTAGTACGCACATGCCTGTCTAGTCCACACATGCCTTCTTAGACCACACTTGCCTGCTTAGTCCACATATGCAAACTCAGTCCACTTGTGCCTGCTTAGTCCACACATGCCTGCTTAGTCCACACTTGCCTACTTAGTCCACATATGCCTGCTTAGTCCACACTTGCCTGCATGGTCCACACATGCACACTCATTCCCAAGGGCCTCCTTAGTCCACACATGCATACTAAGTCCACACATACAAATCCACATATTCCCGCTTAGTCCACACGTGCCTGCTTAGTCCACTCATGCCTGCTTCGTCCATACATGCCTGCATAGTCCACATATGCTTGCATAGTCCACACATGCCTGCTTAATCCACACCCACCTACCTAGTCCACATTTGCCTGCTTAGTACACACCTGCCTGCTTAGTCCACACATGCACACTCAGTCCACATGTGCCTTCTTAGCCCACTCATGCATACTCAGTCCACACATGCATACTCAATCCACACATGCAAGCTTAGTGCACACATGCCTGCTTAGTCCACACAAGTCTCCTTAGACCCCAAATGCCTGCTTGGGCCACACATGCAAGCTTTGTTCACACATGCACACGAAGTCCACACATGTCTGCTTAGTCCACACATGCCTTCTTAGTCAACACATGCCTGCTTAGTACACACATGCCTGCTTAGTCCACACATGCCTGGTTAGTCCACACATGCCTGCACAGTCCACAAATGCACACTTGATGCACATGTGCCTGCTTAGCCCACACATGTCTGATTAGTCCTCACATGCCTGCGTAGTACGCACATGCCTGTCTAGTCCACACATGCCTTCTTAGACCACACTTGCCTGCTTAGTCCACATATGCAAACTCAGTCCACTTGTGCCTGCTTAGTCCACACATGCCTGCTTAGTCCACACATGCACACTCAGTCCACATGTGCCTGCCTAATCTACATGCGCCTGCTTAGTCTACACATGCACAGTCAGTCCACATGTGCCTGCTTAATCCACCCATGCCAATATAGTCAGCATATTCCTGCATAGTCCACACATGAATGCCTAGTCAACAGATACCTGCTTAGTCCACAATTGTCTGCTTAGTCCACACATGGCTGCTTAGTGTACACGTGCCTACTTAGACCACACATGCATGCGTATTCCACACATTCCTTCATAGTCCAGACATGCCTGCTTCGTCAACACATGTCTGCTCAGTCCACACATGCCTGCTTAGTCCACGCATCCCAGCTTAGTCTACACATACACACTCAAACCACACATGCCTGCTTAGCCCACAAATTCCTGCTTAGTTCACAAATGCCAGCCTAGTCCACACATGCCTGCTTAGTCCACACATGCACACTCACTCCACATGTGCCTGCTTACTCCACACACTCCTGCTTAGTACACAAATGCCTCCTTAGTCCACACATGTCTGCTTAGTCCACACCTGCCTGCTTAGTCCACACATGCTGCGTAGTCCACACATGTCTGCTTAGTCCACAAATGCCTGTTTAGTCCACACTAGCCTGCTTAATCCACACATGGCTGCTTAGTCCATTCATGCCTTCTTAGTCCACACATGCTTGCTGAGTACACACATGACTGCTTAGTGCACAACGTGACTATTTAGTCCACACATGCCTCCCTAGACCACACACGCCCGCTTAGTCCACACCTGCCTAATTAGTGCACACATGCCTGCTTAGTCCACACATGCCTGCATAGTCCACACATTCCTGCTTAGTCCACACATGAATGCCTAGTCCTCCTCGAATGTTTTAATCTCATATGGCAGACAGGAGTGTTCCCCACCTCGTGGAGGGAGGCAATTCTCATCCCTCTCCTCAAACCAGGAAAGGACCGCACATGTCCCGGTAGTTATCGTAGTATCGCCTTGACAAGCTGTGTCGGAAAGACCCTGGAACGGATGGTTAACCGGCGTCTGGTCTGGCTGTTAGAGACCAGACAGCTCCTTAGCCGCTTTCAGTGTGGATTCCGAAAATTTCGGTCCACGTTCGACAACCTGACCCTCCTAGAGGCGGCTATTCAGCAGGCTTTCCTCCGTCACATCACTGTATCGGCATATTCTTTGTTATCAGTAAGGCATATGATACTACTTGGAGACACTGTATTCTTGCACAACTGCATCAATGGGGCTTTCGTGACCGCCTCCTCATTTTCATTCGGTCTTTCCTGTCTCAGCGGTTTTTACGGACCCGCGTTGGTAACACACTGTCTGACCGCTTTGAGCAAGAGAACGGTGTCCCCCAGGGCAGTGTTTCAAGCGTTACCCTCTTCGCCATAGCCATAAACAGTATAACGTCTACAGTGAGGAGTCCAGTACAGTGCTCCTTGTTTGTGGACGACTTTGCTGTTTTCTGTTCCTCCTCCAGTGTTGCAACCGTGAGCCGTCAGTTGCAACTAACAGTGCGGCGGTTAGAGGAGTGGGCTGCAAAGACGGGTTTTCGGTTTTCTGCCGATAAGTGTGTTTGTGTTCATTTTAATCGTTCTCGTCATCTTTTTACTTTGCCTGCCTTGCATATGGGGGATACTGTCCTACATTTTAGAGACACAGTGCGGTTTCTGGCCCTAATTTTTGACTCCAGGTTGTCATTGTTGCCACACCTACGTGACTTGAAAGCCAGAACGCTGAAGGCACTGAACATCCTCAAGTGCCTCAGCCACAGGTCTCGGGGAGCGGACAGGGTGCGTCTCCTACAGTTTTATTGGGCTTTTGTGCGTTCACGGCTGGACTATGGGTGCACAGTGTATGGGGCAGCGAGGCCATCTTATTTGCGGATCCTTGACGCTGTCCACCATGCTGGGATTCGACTGGCCACAGGTGCTTATCGGACCAGTCCCGTTCCCAGCCTCTGTGCTGAGTCTGGCGAACCGCCACTTACCATCCGGCGGCAGCTCCTGCTGGTGCGCCAGGCTTGTAAGTTTCTTGCAGCTCCCAGATCGCCTGCTCACCATCTTGTTGCCCATCCACCTCTGGACCACCTTTTTTCCCGCCTTCCCCGGGCTACGTTGCCGTTTGGGATCCGTGTGCAACGTGTACTAGAGTCCCTCGGTGTGGAGTCTGTACAACCCCAAATCCAAGGTTTTAACCGCCTGCCACCCTGGTTACTGAAGAGGCCTGGAGGGATTTTAGATTTATTGCAGTACAAGAGAGATTGCACTCCTGCCACCGTTTTTAATGCAGCATTTTCTGCCATTTTATCTGAGCACCACGACTATGTAGCTGTTTTTACGGATGGGTCGAAACAAGGGGATTCTGTTGGTTGCTCAGTTGTTTTTCCATACCGTGTCCTCAAGGTCCGACTGCCTCAGACTTTTACTGTCTTTGATGCAGAAATGTTTGCGATCTTGTGGGCATTGGAGCACACGAGACATTCTTCCTCTCCTAAACTTCTTGTCTGTTCCGATTCACTCAGTGCCCTTCACTCATTGCAACGTTTGTATCCGGCAGACAAAATTGTCCAGACCATCCAGGATGCCCTCCTCCGACTACAGCGACTGGGGAAGGTTGTAGCTTTCTGCTGGGTTCCGGGGCATGTTGGCATTGCTGGGTATGAAAGGGCAGATCTCGCAGCCAAGGAGGCGTGTCTCGCCCCACAAGTATCTCAGTGTGCTATCCCCTTGCACGCACTCACCTCGCTGTTGAGCTCCCGAGTCATGTGTCGGTGGGAGGACGAGTGGCTGGAAGTGACTGACAACAAGCTCCGTATAGTCAAGCCCACAACGCGTGTGTGGTGTACTTCCTTTCAGCCCCATCGACGGGACGAGGTTCTCCTCACTCGGCTTCGAATAGGCCACAGCCCTATGACGCATGGCTTCCTGCTCCGGCGAGAAGACCCTCCATTGTGTGGTGCTTGCGGCGTCCAGGTCACTGTGCGCCACGTTTTATTTGATTGCGTTTTATTTTCTGACCAGCAGGCCGCGGCTGACTTGCCAGCGGACCTGCCATCTCTTTTAGGCAACACTCGGACGAATGTGGCTAAAGTTTTAAAGTTCTGTGCCCTGTCAAATGTTTTTACAAAGATTTTAGGGAGAGGATTTTAATTTGCTCACTGTGTGACAAGCTCGCCCATATTTTATGTAAGTGGCCAGCCAACAACAATTTCCTGTGACATTCTTGTTTCCACCTTTCCTTAGGTTTTACTTTCTTATGTACCATTTTCCGTCTATTCCTGCTTTCTTTGAGTGTGTGCTTTAGTTTTCTTAGGTCTGTCCACATTGGTTCCTTTTAATGTGTGTCAGGGCGCTGATGACCTCGATGTTGAGCGCCCATAAGCCCCAACACACCACCACCACAACTGCCAAATCTTAAAGTCCTCGGTCACGTCCAAGGCACCAAAGCCGGCTAATAAGTCAATAATCGATAACTAAAACTTGAATTGTACTGCTTCTTACTGGCCGATTACATCAACTTAGAAGCTTCTTCTGTGTTCTAGTGTGATGATTTTAGTGTCTCCTCGTACCGCAGCACGCGTCATAAGTTTGCAGACCATAAATGTAAGCATTTCAGAGAGAAATGCGGCCAATGCGACGATCTTGCATTACTTCGATGCGATATCAAATGGAGCAAACGGGCCGATTTCTTAGGTTTTTACTACATATGAACTCTTTCCACACGTGATGAGTAAGCAGGCACATGTGGACTGATTGTGCATGGGTATACTAAGCAGGCAAATGTGGACTAAGCAGGCATGTGTGGACTACGCAGGAAAGTGAGGAGTAAGCAGGAAAGTGAGGACTAAGCAGACACGTGAGCACCGAGTCTGCATGCGTGGACTAAGCAGGCATGTGTGGACCAATTGGCATGTATTCCCCACAGCAGGTCAACTTGTGTGTGTGGTTGCAACATTACACTCCCATTGAGTACATTTTTGGAGAAAGGGACATCTGTTGCACCACAGGGCAGGGAGGAGGGTGCGGAGCATGATACTTTTTCTTTCTTTGGTAAGCATCCTATGTGTTTTATACTTTTGGAATATTGGTTTTTCATGTTGATTTTAAAATGACCTTTTCCATGTTTGAAATGTACTAACTCGTTTTTTCCTCACAGCAGGTCAACTTGTGTGTGTGGTTGCAACATTACACTCCCATTGAGTACATTTTTGGAGAAAGGGACATCACCACAGGGCAGGGAGGAGGGTGCGGAGCATGATACTTTTTCTTTCTTTGGTAAGCATCTTTTGTGTTTTATACTTTTGGAATATTGGTTTTTCATGATAATTTTAAAATGACCTTTTCCATGTTTGAAATGTACTAACTCGTTTTTACCTCACAGCAGGTCAACTTGTGTGTGTGGTTGCAACATTACGCTGCCATTGAGTACATTTTTGGAGAATGGGACATCTGTTGCACCACAGGGCAGGGAGGAAGGTGCGGAGCATGATACTTTTTCTTTCTTTGGTAAGCATCTTTTGTGTTTAATACTTTTGGAATATTGGTTTTTCATGATGATTTTAAAATGACCTTTTCCATGTTTGAAATGTACTAACTCGTTTTTACCTCACAGCAGGTCAACTTGTGTGTGTGGTTGCAACATTACACTCCCATTGAGTACATTTTTGGAGAAAGAGACATCTGTTGCACCACGGGGCAGGGAGGAGGGTGCGGAGCATGATAGTTTTTCTTTCCGTGGTAAGCATCCTATGTGTTTTATACTTTTGGAATATTGGTTTTTCATGTTGATTTTAAAATGACCTTTTCCATGTTTGAAATGTACTAACTCGTTTTTTCCTCACAGCAGGTCAACTTGTGTGTGTGGTTGCAACATTACACTCCCATTGAGTACATTTTTGGAGAAAGGGACATCACCACTGAGCAGGGAGGAGGGTGCGGAGCATGATACTTTTTCTTTCTTTGGTAAGCATCTTTTGTGTTTCATACTTTTTGAATATTGATTCTTCATGTTGATTGTAAAATGATCTTTTCCATGTTTGAAATGTACTAACTCGTTTTTCCTCACAGCAGGTCAACTTGTGTGTGTGGTTGCAACATTACACTCCCATTGAGTACATTTTTGGAGAATGGGACATCTGTTGCACCACAGGGCAGGGAGGAAGGTGCGGAGCATGATACTTTTTCTTTCTTTGGTAAGCATCTTTTGTGTTTAATACTTTTGGAATATTGGTTTTTCATGATGATTTTAAAATGACCTTTTCCATGTTTGAAATGTACTAACTCGTTTTTACCTCACAGCAGGTCAACTTGTGTGTGTGGTTGCAACATTACACTCCCATTGAGTACATTTTTGGAGAAAGAGACATCTGTTGCACCACGGGGCAGGGAGGAGGGTGCGGAGCATGATAGTTTTTCTTTCCGTGGTAAGCATCCTATGTGTTTTATACTTTTGGAATATTGGTTTTTCATGTTGATTTTAAAATGACCTTTTCCATGTTTGAAATGTACTAACTCGTTTTTTCCTCACAGCAGGTCAACTTGTGTGTGTGGTTGCAACATTACACTCCCATTGAGTACATTTTTGGAGAAAGGGACATCACCACTGAGCAGGGAGGAGGGTGCGGAGCATGATACTTTTTCTTTCTTTGGTAAGCATCTTTTGTGTTTCATACTTTTTGAATATTGTTTCTTCATGTTGATTGTAAAATGATCTTTTCCATGTTTGAAATGTACTAACTCGTTTTTCCTCACAGCAGGTCAACTTGTGTGTGTGGTTGCAACATTACACTCCCATTGAGTACATTTTTGGAGAAAGGGACATCTCTTGCACCACAGGGCAGGGAGGAGGGTGCGGAGCATGATACTTTTTCTTTCTTTGGTAAGCATCCTATGTGTTTTATACTTTTGGAAGATTGGTTTTTCATGATGATTTTAAAATGACCTTTCCCATGTTTGAAATGTACTAACTCGTTTTTTCCTCACAGCAGGTCAACTTGTGTGTGTGGTTGCAACATTACACTCCCATTGAGTACATTTTTGGAGAAAGGGACATCACCACTGAGCAGGGAGGAGGGTGCGGTGCATGATACTTTTTCTTTCTTTGGTAAGCATCTTTTGTGTTTCATACTTTTGGAATATTGATTCTTCATGTTGATTGTAAAATGATCTTTTCCATGTTTGAAATGTACTAACTCGTTTTTCCTCACAGCAGGTCAACTTGTGTGTGTGGTTGCAACATCACACTCCCATTGAGTACATTTTTGGAGAAAGGGACATCTGTTGCACCACAGGGCAGGGAGGAGGGTGCGGAGCATGATACTTTTTCTTTCTTTGGTAAGCATCTTTTATGTTTTATACTTTTGGAATATTGGTTTTTCATGTTGATTTTAAAATGACCTTTTCCATGTTTGAAATGTACTAACTCGTTTTTTCCTCACAGCAGGTCAACTTGTGTGTGTGGTTGCAACATTACACTCCCATTGAGTACATTTTTGGAGAAAGGGACATCACCACTGAGCAGGGAGGAGGGTGCGGTTCATGATACTTTTTCTTTCTTTGGTAAGCATCTTTTGTGTTTCATACTTTTGGAATATTGATTCTTCATGTTGATTGTAAAATGATCTTTTCCATGTTTGAAATGTACTAACTCGTTTTTCCTCACAGCAGGTCAACTTGTGTGTGTGGTTGCAACATTACACTCCCATTGAGTACATTTTTGGAGAAATGGACATCTGTTGCACCACAGGGCAGGGAGGAGGGTGCGGAGCATGATACTTTTTCTTTCTTTGGTAAGCATCCTATGTGTTTTATACTTTTGGAAGATTGGTTTTTCATGATGATTTTAAAATGACCTTTCCCATGTTTGAAATGTACTAACTCGTTTTTTCCTCACAGCAGGTCAACTTGTGTGTGTGGTTGCAACATCACACTCCCATTGAGTACATTTTTGGAGAAAGGGACATCTGTTGCACCACAGGGCAGGGAGGAGGGTGCGGAGCATGATACTTTTTCTTTCTTTGGTAAGCATCTTTTGTGTTTTATACTTTTGGAATATTGGTTTTTCATGTTGATTTTAAAATGACCTTTCCCATGTTTGAAATGTACTAACTCGTTTTTTCCTCACAGCAGGTCAACTTCTGTGTGTGGTTGCAATATTACGCTCCCATTGAGTACTTTTTTGGAGAAAGGGACTCAATGGGAAAGTATCATGCTCCGCACCCTCCTCCCTGCCCTGTGGTGCAACACATGTCCCTTTCTCCAAAAATGTACTCAATGGGATCGTAATGTTGCAACCACATACAAGTTGACCTGCTGTGAGGAAAAAACGCTTTAGTACATTTCAAACATGAAAAAGGTCATTTTAAAATCAACATGAAGAACCAAAATTCCAAAAGAATAAAACACAAAAAAATGCTTACCGAAGAAAAAAAATGTATCGTACTAGGCACCCTCCTCCCGCCCTGTGGTGCAACTGATGTCCCTTTCTCCAAAAATGTACTCAATGGGATCGTAATGTTGCAACCACACACAAGTTGACCTGCTGTGAGGAAAAAACGCTTTAGTACATTTCAAACATGAAAAAGGTCATTTTAAAATCAACATGAAGAACCAAAATTCCAAAAGAATAAAACACAAAAAAATGCTTACCGAAGAAAAAAAATGTATCGTACTAGGCACCCTCCTCCCGCCCTGTGGTGCAACTGATGTCCCTTTCTCCAAAAATGTACTCAATGGGATCGTAATGTTGCAACCACACACAAGTTGACCTGCTGTGAGGAAAAAACGCTTTAGTACATTTCAAACATGAAAAAGGTCATTTTAAAATCAACATGAAGAACCAAAATTCCAAAAGTATAAAACACAAAAAAATGCTTACCGAAGAAAAAAAAATGTATCGTACTAGGCACCCTCCTCCCGCCCTGTGGTGCAACTGATGTCCCTTTCTCCAAAAATGTACTCAATGGGATCGTAATGTTGCAACCACACACAAGTTGACCTGCTGTGAGGAAAAAACGCTTTAGTACATTTCAAACATGCAAAAGGTCATTTTAAAATCAACATGAAGAACCAAAATTCCAAAAGTATAAAACACAAAAAAATGCTTACCGAAGAATAAAAAATGTATCGTACTAGGCACCCTCCTCCCGCCCTGTGGTGCAACTGATGTCCCTTTCTCCAAAAATGTACTCAATGGGATCGTAATGTTGCAGCCACACACAAGTTGACCTGCTGTGAGGAAAAACGCTTTAGTACATTTCAAACATGAAAAAGGTCATTTTAAAATCAACATGAAGAACCAAAATTCCAAAGGTATAAAACACAAAAAAATGCTTACCGAAGAAAAAAAAAATGTATCGTACTAGGCACCCTCCTCCCGCCCTGTGGTGCAACTGATGTCCCTTTCTCCAAGAATGTACTCAATGGGATCGTAATGTTGCAACCACACACAAGTTGACCTGCTGTGAGGAAAAACGCTTTAGTACATTTCAAACATGAAAAAGGTCATTTTAAAATCAACATGAAGAACCAAAATTCCAAAAGTATAAAACACAAAAAAATGCTTACCGAAGAAAAAAAAATGTATCGTACTAAAAACCCTCCTCCCGCCCTGTGGTGCAACTGATGTCCCTTTCTCCAAAAATGTACTCAATGGGATCGTAATGTTGCAACCACACACAAGTTGACCTGCTGTGCGGAAAAAACGCTTTAGTACATTTCAAACATGAAAAAGGTCATTTTAAAATCAACATGAAGAACCAAAATTCCAAAAGTATAAAACACAAAAAAATGCTGACCGAAGAATAAAAAATGTATCGTACTAGGCACCCTCCTCCCGCCCTGTGGTGCAACTGATGTCCCTTTCTCCAAAAATGTACTCAATGGGATCGTAATGTTGCAACCACACACAAGTTGACCTGCTGTGAGGAAAAAACGCTTTAGTACATTTCAAACATGAAAAAGGTCATTTTAAAATCAACATGAAGAACCAAAATTCCAAAAGTATAAAACACAAAAAAATGCTTACCGAAGAAAAAAAAATGTATCGTACTAGGCACCCTCCTCCCGCCCTGTGGTGCAACTGATGTCCCTTTCTCCAAAAATGTACTCAATGGGATCGTAATGTTGCAACCACACACAAGTTGACCTGCTGTGAGGAAAAAACGCTTTAGTACATTTCAAACATGAAAAAGGTAAGTATAAAACACAAAAAAATGCTTACCGAAGAAAAAAAAATGTATCGTACTAGGCACCCTCCTCCCGCCCTGTGGTGCAACTGATGTCCCTTTCTCCAAAAATGTACTCAATGGGATCGTAATGTTGCAACCACACACAAGTTGATCTGCTGTGAGGAAAAAACGCTTTAGTACATTTCAAACATGAAAAAGGTCATTTTAAAATCAACATGAAGAACCAAAATTCCAAAAGTATAAAACACAAAAAAATGCTTACCGAAGAAAAAAAAATGTATCGTACTAAGCACCCTCCTCCCGCCCTGTGGTGCAACTGATGTCCCTTTCTCCAAAAATGTACTCAATGGGATCGTAATGTTGCAACCACACACAAGTTGACCTGCTGTGAGGAAAAAACGCTTTAGTACATTTCAAACATGAAAAAGGTCATTTTAAAATCAACATAAAGAACCAAAATTCCAAAAGTATAAAACACAAAAAAATGCTTACCGAAGAAAAAAAAATGTATCGTACTAGGCACCCTCCTCCCGCCCTGTGGTGCAACTGATGTCCCTTTCTCCAAAAATGTACTCAATGGGATCGTAATGTTGCAACCACACACAAGTTGACCTGCTGTGAGGAAAAAACGCTTTAGTACATTTCAAACATGAAAAAGGTCATTTTAAAATCAACATGAAGAACCAAAATTCCAGAAGTATATAACACAAAAAAATGCTTACCGAAGAAAAAAAAATGTATCGTACTAAGCACCCTCCTCCTGCCCTGTGGTGCAACTGATGTCCCTTTCTCCAAAAATGTACTCAATGGGATCGTAATGTTGCAACCACACACAAGTTGACCTGCTGTGAGGAAAAAACGCTTTAGTACAATTCAAACATGAAAAAGGTCATTTTAAAATCAACATGAAGAACCAAAATTCCAAAAGTATAAAACACAAAAAAATGCTTACTGAAGAAAAAAAAATGTATCGTACTAAGCACCCTCCTCCTGCCCTGTGGTGCAACTGATGTCCCTTTCTCCAAAAATGTACTCAATGGGATCGTAATGTTGCAACCACACACAAGTTGACCTGCTGTGAGGAAAAAACGCTTTAGTACATTTCAAACATGAAAAAGGTCATTTTAAAATCAACATGAAGAACCAAAATTCCAAAAGTATAAAACACAAAAAAATGCTTACCGAAGAAAAAAAAATGTATCGTACTAAGCACCCTCCTCCTGCCCTGTGGTGCAACTGATGTCCCTTTCTCCAAAAATGTACTCAATGGGATCGTAATGTTGCAACCACACACAAGTTGACCTGCTGTGAGGAAAAAACGCTTTAGTACATTTCAAACATGAAAAAGGTCATTTTAAAATCAACATGAAGAACCAAAATTCCAAAAGTATAAAACACAAAAAAATGCTTACCGAAGAATAAAAAATGTATCGTACTGGGCACCCTCCTCCTGCCCTGTGGTGCAACTGATGTCCCTTTCTCCAAAAATGTACTCAATGGGATCGTAATGTCGCAACCACACACAAGTTGACCTGCTGTGAGGAAAAACCGCTTTAGTACAATTCAAACATGAAAAAGGTCATTTTAAAATCAACATGAAGAATCAAAATTCCAAAAGTATAAAACACAAAAAAATGCTTACCGAAGAAAAAAAAAATGTGTCATACTAGGCACCCTCCTCCCGCCCTGTGGTGCAACTGATGTCCCTTTCTCCAAAAATGTACTCAATGGGATCGTAATGTTGCAACCACACACAAGTTGACCTGCTGTGAGGAAAAAACGATTTAGTACATTTCAAACATGAAAAAGGTCATTTTAAAATCAACATGAAGAACCAAAATTCCAAAAGTATAAAACACAAAAAAATGCTTACTGAAGAAAAAAAAATGTATCGTACTAGGCACCCTCCTCCCGCCCTGTGGTGCAACTGATGTCCCTTTCTCCAAAAATGTACTCAATGGGATCGTAATGTTGCAACCACACACAAGTTGACCTGCTGTGAGGAAAAAACGCTTTAGTACATTTCAAACATGAAAAAGGTCATTTTAAAATCAACATGAAGAACCAAAATTCCAAAAGTATAAAACACAAAAAAATGCTTACCGAAGAAAAAAAAATGTTTCGTAATAGGCACCCTCCTCCCGCCCTGTGGTGCAACTGATGTCCCTTTCTCCAAAAATGTACTCAATGGGATCGTAATGTTGCAACCACACACAAGTTGACCTGCTGTGAGGAAAAAACGCTTTAGTACATTTCAAACATGAAAAAGGTCATTTTAAAATCAACATGAAGAACCAAAATTCCAAAAGTATAAAACACAAAAAAAAGCTTACCGAAGAAAAAAAAATGTATCATACTAAGCACCCTCCTCCTGCCCTGTGGTGCAACTGATGTCCCTTTCTCCAAAAATGTACTCAATGGGATCGTAATGTTGCAACCACACACAAGTTGACCTGCTGTGAGGAAAAAACGCTTTAGTACATTTCAAACATGAAAAAAGTCATTTTAAAATCAACATGAAGAACCAAAATTCCAAAAGTATAAAACACAAAAAAATGCTTACCGAAGAAAAAGAAATGTATCGTACTAAGCACCCTCCTCCTGTCCTGTGGTGCAACTGATGTCCCTTTCTCCAAAAATGTACTCAATGGGATCGTAATGTTGCAACCACACACAAGTTGACCTGCTGTGAGGAAAAAACGCTTTAGTACATTTCAAACATGAAAAAGGTCATTTTAAAATCAACATGAAGAACCAAAATTCCAAAAGTATAAAACACAAAAAAATGCTTACCGAAGAATAAAAAATGTATCGTACTAGGCACCCTCCTCCTGCCCTGTGGTGCAACTGATGTCCCTTTCTCCAAAAATGTACTCAATGGGATCGTAATGTTGCAACCACACACAAGTTGACCTGCTGTGAGGAAAAAACGCTTTAGTACATTTCAAACATGAAAAAGGTCATTTTAAAATCAACATGAAGAACCAAAATTCCAAAAGTATAAAACACAAAAAAATGCTTACTGAAGAAAAAAAAATGTGTCGTACTAGGCACCCTCCTCCCGCCCTGTGGTGCAACTGATGTCCCTTTCTCCAAAAATGTACTCAATGGGATCGTAATGTTGCAACCACACACAAGTTGACCTGCTGTGAGGAAAAAACGCTTTAGTACATTTCAAACATGAAAAAGGTCATTTTAAAATCAACATGAAGAACCAAAATTCCAAAAGTATAAAACACAAAAAAATGCTTACCGAAGAATAAAAAATGTATCGTACTAGGCACCCTCCTCCCGCCCTGTGGTGCAACTGATGTCCCTTTCTCCAAAAATGTACTCAATGGGATCGTAATTTTGCAACCACACACAAGTTGACCTGCTGTGAGGAAAAAACGCTTTAGTACATTTCAAACATGAAAAAGGTCATTTTAAAATCAACATGAAGACCCAAAATTCCAAAAGTATAAAACACAAAAAAATGCTTACCGAAGAAAAAAAAATGTGTCGTACTAGGCACCCTCCTCCCGCCCTGTGGTGCAACTGATGTCCCTTTCTCCAAAAATGTACTCAATGGGATCGTAATGTTGCAATCACACACAAGTTGACCTGCTGTGAGGAAAAAACGATTTAGTACATTTCAAACATGAAAAAGGTCATTTTAAAATCAACATGAAGAACCAATATTCCAAAAGTATAAAACACAAAAAAATGCTTACCGAAGAAAAAAAAATGTGTCGTACTAGGCACCCTCCTCCCGCCCTGTGGTGCAACTGATGTCCCTTTCTCCAAAAATGTACTCAATGGGATCGTAATGTTGCAACCACACACAAGTTGACCTGCTGTGAGGAAAAAACGCTTTAGTAAATTTCAAACATGAAAAAGGTAATTTTAAAATCAACATGAATAACCAAAATTCCAAAAGTATAAAACACAAAAAAATGCTTACCGAAGTAAACAAAATGTATCGTACTAGGCACCCTCCTCCCGCCCTGTGGTGCAACTGATGTCCCTTTCTCCAAAAATGTACTCAATGGGATCGTAATGTTGCAACCACACACAAGTTGACCTGCTGTGAGGAAAAAACGCTTTAGTAAATTTCAAACATGAAAAAGGTCATTTTAAAATCAACATGAATAACCAAAATTCCAAAAGTATAAAACACAAAAAAATGCTTACCGAAGAAACAAAAATGTATCGTACTAAGCACCCTCCTCCCGCCCTGTGGTGCAACTGATGTCCCTTTTTTCAAAAATGTACTCAATGGGATCGTAATGTTGCAACCACACACAAGTTGACCTGCTGTGAGGAAAAAACGCTTTAGTACATATCAAACATGAAAAAGGTCATTTTAAAATCAACATGAAGAACCAAAATTCCAAAAGTATAAAACACAAAAAAATGCTTACCGAAGAAAAAAAAATGTATCGTACTAAGCACCCTCCTCCTGCCCTGTGGTGCAACTGATGTCCCTTTCTCCAAAAATGTACTCAATGGGATCGTAATGTTGCAACCACACACAAGCTGACCTGCTGTGAGGAAAAAACGCTTTAGTACATATCAAACATGAAAAAGGTCATTTTAAAATCAACATGAAGAACCAAAATTCCAAAAGTATAAAACACAAAAAAATGCTTACCGAAGAAAAAAAAATGTATCGTACTAAGCACCCTCCTCCTGCCCTGTGGTGCAACTGATGACCCTTTCTCCAAAAATGTACTCAATGGGATCGTAATGTTGCAACCACACACAAGTTGACCTGCTGTGAGGAAAAAACGCTTTAGTACATTTCAAACATGAAAAAGGTCATTTTAAAATCAACATGAAGAACCAAAATTCCAAAAGTATAAAACACAAAAAAATGCTTACTGAAGAAAAAAAAATGTATCGTACTAGGCACCCTCCTCCCGCCCTGTGGTGCAACTGATGTCCCTTTCTCCAAAAATGTACTCAATGGGATCGTAATGTTGCAACCACACACAAGTTGACCTGCTGTGAGGAAAAAACGCTTTAGTACATTTCAAACATGAAAAAGGTCATTTTAAAATCAACATGAAGAACCAAAATTCCAAAAGTATAAAACACAAAAAAATGCTTACCGAAGAAAAAAAAATGTATCGTACTAGGCACCCTCCTCCCGCCCTGTGGTGCAACTGATGTCCCTTTCTCCAAAAATGTACTCAATGGGATCGTAATGTTGCAACCACACACAAGTTGACCTGCTGTGAGGAAAAAACGCTTTAGTACATTTCAAACATGAAAAAGGTCATTTTAAAATCAACATGAAGAACCAAAATTCCAAAAGTATATAACACAAAAAAATGCTTACCGAAGAAAAAAAAATGTATCATACTAAGCACCCTCCTCCTGCCCTGTGGTGCAACTGATGTCCCTTTCTCCAAAAATGTACTCAATGGGATCGTAATGTTGCAACCACACACAAGTTGACCTGCTGTGAGGAAAAAACGCTTTAGTACATTTCAAACATGAAAAAGGTCATTTTAAAATCAACATGAAGAACCAAAATTCCAAAGGTATAAAACACACAAAAATGCTTACCGAAGAAAAAAAAGTATAGTACTAGGCACCCTCCTCCCGCCCTGTGGTGCAACTGATGTCCCTTTATCCAAAAATGTACTCAATGGGATCGTAATGTTGCAACCACACACAAGTTGACCTGCTGTGAGGAAAAAACGCTTTAGTACATTTCAAACATGAAAAAGGTCATTTTAAAATCAACATGAAGAACCAAAATTCCAAAAGTATAAAACACAAAAAAATGCTTACCGAAGAATAAAAAATGTATCGTACTAGGCACCCTCCTCCCGCCCTGTGGTGCAACTGATGTCCCTTTCTCCAAAAATGTACTCAATGGGATCGTAATTTTGCAACCACACACAAGTTGACCTGCTGTGAGGAAAAAACGCTTTAGTACATTTCAAACATGAAAAAGGTCATTTTAAAATCAACATGAAGAACCAAAATTCCAAAAGTATAAAACACAAAAAAATGCTTACCGAAGAAAAAAAAATGTATCGTACTAGGAACCCTCCTCCCGCCCTGTGGTGCAACTGATGTCCCTTTCTCCAAAAATGTACTCAATGGGATCGTAATGTTGCAACCACACACAAGTTGACCTGCTGTGAGGAAAAAACGATTTAGTACATTTCAAACATGAAAAAGGTCATTTTAAAATCAACATGAAGAACCAAAATTCCAAAAGTATAAAACACAAAAAAATGCTTACCGAAGAAAAAAAAATGTGTCGTACTAGGCACCCTCCTCCCGCCCTGTGGTGCAACTGATGCCCCTTTCTCCAAAAATGTACTCAATGGGATCGTAATGTTGCAACCACACACAAGTTGACCTGCTGTGAGGAAAAAACGCTTTAGTAAATTTCAAACATAAAAAAGGTAATTTTAAAATCAACATGAATAACCAAAATTCCAAAAGTATAAAACACAAAAAAATGCTTACCGAAGTAAACAAAATGTATCGTACTAGGCACCCTCCTCCCGCCCTGTGGTGCATCTGATGTCCCTTTCTCCAAAAATGTACTCAATGGGATCGTAATGTTGCAACCACACACAAGTTGACCTGCTGTGAGGAAAAAACGCTTTAGTAAATTTCAAACATGAAAAAGGTCATTTTAAAATCAACATGAATAACCAAAGTTCCAAAAGTATAAAACACAAAAAAATGCTTACCGAAGAAAAAAAAATGTATCGTACTAAGCACCCTCCTCCTGCCCTGTGGTGCAACTGATGTCCCTTTCTCCAAAAATGTACTCAATGGGATCGTAATGTTGCAACCACACACAAGTTGACCTGCTGTGAGGAAAAAACGCTTTAGTAAATTTCAAACATGAAAAAGGTCATTTTAAAATCAACATGAATAACCAAAATTCCAAAAGTATAAAACACAAAAAAATGCTTACCGAAGAAAAAAAAATGTATCGTACTAAGCACCCTCCTCCTGCCCTGTGGTGCAACTGATGTCCCTTTCTCCAAAAATGTACTCAATGGGATCGTAATGTTGCAACCACACACAAGTTGACCTGCTGTGAGGAAAAAACGCTTTAGTACATATCAAACATGAAAAAGGTCATTTTAAAATCAACATGAATAACCAAAATTCCAAAAGTATAAAACACAAAAAAATGCTTACCGAAGAAAAAAAAATGTATCGTACTAGGCACCCTCCTCCCGCCCTGTGGATCAACTGATGTCCCTTTCTCCAAAAATGTACTCAATGGGATCGTAATGTTGCAACCACACACAAGTTGACCTGCTGTGAGGAAAAAACGCTTTAGTAAATTTCAAACATGAAAAAGGTCATTTTAAAATCAACATGAATAACCAAAATTCCAAAAGTATAAAACACAAAAAAATGCTTACCGAAGAAAAAAATATGTATCGTACTAAGCACCCTCCTCCTGCCCTGTGGTGCAACTGACGTCCCTTTCTCCAAAAATGTACTCAATGGGATCGTAATGTTGCAACCACACACAAGATGACCTGCTGTGAGGAAAAAACGCTTTAGTACATATCAAACATGAAAAAGGTCATTTTAAAATCAACATGAATAACCAAAATTCCAAAAGTATAAAACACAAAAAAATGCTTACCGAAGAAAAAAAAATGTATCGTACTAAGCACCCTCCTCCTGCCCTGTGGATCAACTGATGTCCCTTTCTCCAAAAATGTACTCAATGGGATCGTAATGTTGCAACCACACACAAGTTGACCTGCTGTGAGGAAAAAACGCTTTAGTAAATTTCAAACATGAAAAAGGTCATTTTAAAATCAACATGAATAACCAAAATTCCAAAAGTATAAAACACAAAAAAATGCTTACCGAAGAAAAAAAATGTATCGTACTAAGCACCCTCCTCCTGCCCTGTGGTGCAACTGACGTCCCTTTCTCCAAAAATGTACTCAATGGGATCGTAATGTTGCAACCACACACAAGCTGACCTGCTGTGAGGAAAAAACGCTTTAGTACATATCAAACATGAAAAAGGTCATTTTAAAATCAACATGAATAACCAAAATTCCAAAAGTATAAAACACAAAAAAATTCTTACCGAAGAAAAAAAAATGTATCGTACTAGGCACCCTCCTCCCGCCCTGTGGATCAACTGATGTCCCTTTCTCCAAAAATGTACTCAATGGGATCGTAATGTTGCAACCACACACAAGTTGACCTGCTGTGAGGAAAAAACGCTTTAGTAAATTTCAAACATGAAAAAGGTCATTTTAAAATCAACATGAATAACCAAAATTCCAAAAGTATAAAACACAAAAAAATGCTTACCGAAGAAAAAAAAATGTATCGTACTAAGCACCCTCCTCCTGCCCTGTGGTGCAACTGATGTCCCTTTCTCCAAAAATGTACTCAATGGGATCGTAATGTTGCAACCACACACAAGCTGACCTGCTGTGAGGAAAAAACGCTTTAGTACATATCAAACATGAAAAAGGTCATTTTAAAATCAACATGAATAACCAAAATTCCAAAAGTATAAAACACAAAAAATGCTTACCGAAGAAAAAAAAATGTATCGTACTAAGCACCCTCCTCCTGCCCTGTGGTGCAACTGATGTCCCTTTCTCCAAAAATGTACTCAATGGGATCGTAATGTTGCAACCACACACAAGTTGACCTGCTGTGAGGAAAAAACGCTTTAGTACATTTCAAACATGAAAAGGTCATTTTAAAATCAACATGAAAAACCAAAATTCCAAAAGTATAAAACACAAAAAAATGCTTACCGAAGAAAAAAAAATGTATCGTACTGGGCACCCTCCTCCCGCCCTGTGGTGCAACTGATGTCCCTTTCTCCAAAAATGTACTCAATGGGATCGTAATGTTGCAACCACACACAAGTTGACCTGCTGTGAGGAAAAAACGCTTTAGTACATATCAAACATGAAAAAGGTCATTTTAAAATCAACATGAATAACCAAAGTTCCAAAAGTATAAAACACAAAAAAATGCTTACCGAAGAAAAAAAAATGTATCGTACTAAGCACCCTCCTCCTGCCCTGTGGTGCAACTGATGTCCCTTTCACCAAAAATGTACTCAATGGGATCGTAATGTTGCAACCACACACAAGTTGACCTGCTGTGAGGAAAAAACGCTTTAGTAAATTTCAAACATGAAAAAGGTCATTTTAAAATCAACATGAATAACCAAAATTCCAAAAGTATAAAACACAAAAAAATGCTTACCGAAGAAAAAAAAATGTATCGTACTAAGCACCCTCCTCCTGCCCTGTGGTGCAACTGATGTCCCTTTCTCCAAAAATGTACTCAATGGGATCGTAATGTTGCAACCACACACAAGTTGACCTGCTGTGAGGAAAAAACGCTTTAGTACATATCAAACATGAAAAAGGTCATTATAAAATCAACATGAATAACCAAAATTCCAAAAGTATAAAACACAAAAAAATGCTTACCGAAGAAAAAAAAATGTATCGTACTAGGCACCCTCCTCCCGCCCTGTGGATCAACTGATGTCCCTTTCTCCAAAAATGTACTCAATGGGATCGTAATGTTGCAACCACACACAAGTTGACCTGCTGTGAGGAAAAAACGCTTTAGTAAATTTCAAACATGAAAAAGGTCATTTTAAAATCAACATGAATAACCAAAATTCCAAAAGTATAAAACACAAAAAAATGCTTACCGAAGAAAAAAAAATGTATCGTACTAAGCAACCTCCTCCTGCCATGTGGTGCAACTGACGTCCCTTTCTCCAAAAATGTACTCAATGGGATCGTAATGTTGCAACCACACACAAGATGACCTGCTGTGAGGAAAAAACGCTTTAGTACATATCAAACATGGAAAAGGTCATTTTATAATCAACATGAATAACCAAAATTCCAAAAGTATAAAACACAAAAAAATGCTTACCGAAGAAAAAAAAATGTATCGTACTAGGCACCCTCCTCCCGCCCTGTGGTGCAACTGATGTCCCTTTCTCCAAAAATGTACTCAATGGGATCGTAATGTTGCAACCACACACAAGTTGACCTGCTGTGAGGAAAAAACGCTTTAGTAAATTTCAAACATGAAAAAGGTCATTTTAAAATCAACATGAATAACCAAAATTCCAAAAGTATAAAACACAAAAAAATGCTTACCGAAGAAAAAAAAATGTATCGTACTAAGCACCCTCCTCCTGCCCTGTGGATCAACTGATGTCCCTTTCTCCAAAAATGTACTCAATGGGATCGTAATGTTGCAACCACACACAAGTTGACCTGCTGTGAGGAAAAAACGCTTTAGTAAATTTCAAACATGAAAAAGGTCATTTTAAAATCAACATGAATAACCAAAATTCCAAAAGTATAAAACACAAAAAAATGCTTACCGAAGAAAAAAAAATGTATCGTACTAGGCACCCTCCTCCTGCCCTGTGGTGCAACTGACGTCCCTTTCTCCAAAAATGTACTCAATGGGATCGTAATGTTGCAACCACACACAAGATGACCTGCTGTGAGGAAAAAACGCTTTAGTACATATCAAACATGAAAAAGGTCATTTTAAAATCAACATGAATAACCAAAATTCCAAAAGTATAAAACACAAAAAAATGCTTACCGAAGAAAAAAAAATGTATCGTACTAAGCACCCTCCTCCTGCCCTGTGGTGCAACTGATGTCCCTTTCTCCAAAAATGTACTCAATGGGATCGTAATGTTGCAACCACACACAAGCTGACCTGCTGTGAGGAAAAAACGCTTTAGTACATATCAAACATGAAAAAGGTCATTTTAAAATCAACATGAATAACCAAAATTCCAAAAGTATAAAACACAAAAAAATGCTTACCGAAGAAAAAAAAATGTATCGTACTAAGCACCCTCCTCCTGCCCTGTGGTGCAACTGATGTCCCTTTCTCCAAAAATGTACTCAATGGGATCGTAATGTTGCAACCACACACAAGTTGACCTGCTGAGAGGAAAAAACGCTTTAGTACATTTCAAACATGAAAAAGGTCATTTTAAAATCAACATGAAAAACCAAAATTCCAAAAGTATAAAACACAAAAAAATGCTTACCGAAGAAAAAAAAATGTATCGTACTAGGCACCCTCCTCCTGCCCTGTGGTGCAACTGATGTCCCTTTCTCCAAAAATGTACTCAATGGGATCGTAATGTTGCAACCACACACAAGTTGACCTGCTGTGAGGAAAAAACGCTTTAGTACATATCAAACATGAAAAAGGTCATTTTAAAATCAACATGAATAACCAAAATTCCAAAAGTATAAAACACAAAAAAATTCTTACCGAAGAAAAAAAATGTATCGTACTAAGCACCCTCCTCCTGCCCTGTGGTGCAACTGATGTCCCTTTCTCCAAAAATGTACTCAATGGGATCGTAATGTTGCAACCACACACAAGTTGACCTGCTGTGAGGAAAAAACGCTTTAGTACATATCAAACATGAAAAAGGTCATTTTAAAATCAACATGAAGAACCAAAATTCCAAAAGTATACAACACAAAAAAATGCTTACCGAAGAAAAAAAAATGTATCGTACTAAGCACCCTCCTCCTGCCCTGTGGTGCAACTGATGTCCCTTTCTCCAAAAATGTACTCAATGGGATCGTAATGTTGCAACCACACACAAGTTGACCTGCTGTGAGGAAAAAACGCTTTAGTACATTTCAAACATGAAAAAGGTCATTTTAAAATCAACATGAAAAACCAAAATTCCAAAAGTATAAAACACAAAAAAATGCTTACCGAAGAATAAAAAATGTATCGTACTGGGCACTCTCCTCCCGCCCTGTGGTGCAACTGATGTCCCTTTCTCCAAAAATGTACTCAATGGGATCGTAATGTTGCAACCACACACAAGTTGACCTGCTGTGAGGAAAAAACGCTTTAGTACTTTTCAAACATGAAAAAGGTCATTTTAAAATCAACATGAAGAACCAAAATTCCAAAAGTATAAAACACAAAAAAATGCTTACCGAAGAAAAAAAAATGTATCGTACTAGGCACCCTCCTCCCGCCCTGTGGTGCAACTGATGTCCCTTTCTCCAAAAATGTACTCAATGGGATCGTAATGTTGCAACCACACACAAGTTGACCTGCTGTGAGGAAAAAACGCTTTAGTAAATTTCAAACATGAAAAAGGTCATTTTAAAATCAACATGAATAACCAAAATTCCAAAAGTATAAAACACAAAAAAATGGTTACCGAAGAAAAAAAAATGTATCGTACTAGGCACCCTCCTCCCGCCCTGTGGTGCAACTGATGTCCCTTTCTCCAAAAATGTACTCAATGGGATCGTAAGGTTGCAACCACACACAAGTTGACCTGCTGTGAGGAAAAAACGCTTTAGTACATTTCAAACATGAAAAAGGTCATGTACATTTCAAACATGAAAAAGGTCATTTTAAACCAACATGAAGAACCAAAATTCCAAAAGTATAAAACACAAAAAAACGCTTACCGAAGAAAAAAAAATGTGTCGTACTAAGCACCCTCCTCCTGCCCTGTGGTGCAACTGATGTCCCTTTCTCCAAAAATGTACTCAATGGGATCGTAATGTTGCAACCACACACAAGTTGACCTGCTGTGAGGAAAAAACGCTTTAGTACATTTCAGACATGAAAAAGGTCATTTTAAAATCAACATGAAGAACCAAAATTCCAAAAGTATAAAACACAAAAAAATGCTTACCGAAGAAAAAAAAATGTAACGTACTAGGCACCCTCCTCCCGCCCTGTGGTGCAACTGATGTCCCTTTCTCCAAAAATGTACTCAATGGGATCGTAATGTTGCAACCACACACAAGTTGACCTGCTGTGAGGAAAAAACGCTTTAGTACATTTCAAACATGAAAAAGGTCATTTTAAAATCAACATGAAGAACCAAAATTCCAAAAGTATAAAACACAAAAAAATGCTTACCGAAGAAAAAAAAATGTATCGTACTAGGCACCCTCCTCCCGCCCTGTGGTGCAACTGATGTCCCTTTCTATAAAAATGTACTCAATGGGATCGTAATGTTGCAACCACACACAAGTTGACCTGCTGTGAGGAAAAAACGCTTTAGTACATTTCAAACATGGAAAAAGTCATTTTAAAATCAACATGAAGAACCAAAATTCCAAAAGTATAAAACAAAAAAAATGCTTACCGAAGAAAAAAAAATGTATCGTACTAGGCACCCTCCTCCCGCCCTGTGGATCAACTGATGTCCCTTTCTCCAAAAATGTACTCAATGGGATCGTAATGTTGCAACCACACACAAGTTGACCTGCTGTGAGGAAAAAACGCTTTAGTAAATTTCAAACATGAAAAAGGTCATTTTAAAATCAACATGAATAACCAAAATTCCAAAAGTATAAAACACAAAAAAATGCTTACCGAAGAAAAAAAAATGTATCGTACTAAGCACCCTCCTCCTGCCATGTGGTGCAACTGACGTCCCTTTCTCCAAAAATGTACTCAATGGGATCGTAATGTTGCAACCACACACAAGATGACCTGCTGTGAGGAAAAAACGCTTTAGTACATATCAAACATGGAAAAGGTCATTTTATAATCAACATGAATAACCAAAATTCCAAAAGTATAAAACACAAAAAAATGCTTACCGAAGAAAAAAAAATGTATCGTACTAGGCACCCTCCTCCCGCCCTGTGGTGCAACTGATGTCCCTTTCTCCAAAAATGTACTCAATGGGATCGTAATGTTGCAACCACACACAAGTTGACCTGCTGTGAGGAAAAAACGCTTTAGTAAATTTCAAACATGAAAAAGGTCATTTTAAAATCAACATGAATAACCAAAATTCCAAAAGTATAAAACACAAAAAAATGCTTACCGAAGAAAAAAAAATGTATCGTACTAAGCACCCTCCTCCTGCCCTGTGGATCAACTGATGTCCCTTTCTCCAAAAATGTACTCAATGGGATCGTAATGTTGCAACCACACACAAGTTGACCTGCTGTGAGGAAAAAACGCTTTAGTAAATTTCAAACATGAAAAAGGTCATTTTAAAATCAACATGAATAACCAAAATTCCAAAAGTATAAAACACAAAAAAATGCTTACCGAAGAAAAAAAAATGTATCGTACTAGGCACCCTCCTCCTGCCCTGTGGTGCAACTGACGTCCCTTTCTCCAAAAATGTACTCAATGGGATCGTAATGTTGCAACCACACACAAGATGACCTGCTGTGAGGAAAAAACGCTTTAGTACATATCAAACATGAAAAAGGTCATTTTAAAATCAACATGAATAACCAAAATTCCAAAAGTATAAAACACAAAAAAATGCTTACCGAAGAAAAAAAAATGTATCGTACTAAGCACCCTCCTCCTGCCCTGTGGTGCAACTGATGTCCCTTTCTCCAAAAATGTACTCAATGGGATCGTAATGTTGCAACCACACACAAGCTGACCTGCTGTGAGGAAAAAACGCTTTAGTACATATCAAACATGAAAAAGGTCATTTTAAAATCAACATGAATAACCAAAATTCCAAAAGTATAAAACACAAAAAAATGCTTACCGAAGAAAAAAAAATGTATCGTACTAAGCACCCTCCTCCTGCCCTGTGGTGCAACTGATGTCCCTTTCTCCAAAAATGTACTCAATGGGATCGTAATGTTGCAACCACACACAAGTTGACCTGCTGAGAGGAAAAAACGCTTTAGTACATTTCAAACATGAAAAAGGTCATTTTAAAATCAACATGAAAAACCAAAATTCCAAAAGTATAAAACACAAAAAAATGCTTACCGAAGAAAAAAAAATGTATCGTACTAGGCACCCTCCTCCTGCCCTGTGGTGCAACTGATGTCCCTTTCTCCAAAAATGTACTCAATGGGATCGTAATGTTGCAACCACACACAAGTTGACCTGCTGTGAGGAAAAAACGCTTTAGTACATATCAAACATGAAAAAGGTCATTTTAAAATCAACATGAATAACCAAAATTCCAAAAGTATAAAACACAAAAAAATTCTTACCGAAGAAAAAAAATGTATCGTACTAAGCACCCTCCTCCTGCCCTGTGGTGCAACTGATGTCCCTTTCTCCAAAAATGTACTAAATGGGATCGTAATGTTGCAACCACACACAAGTTGACCTGCTGTGAGGAAAAAACGCTTTAGTACATATCAAACATGAAAAAGGTCATTTTAAAATCAACATGAAGAACCAAAATTCCAAAAGTATACAACACAAAAAAATGCTTACCGAAGAAAAAAAAATGTATCGTACTAAGCACCCTCCTCCTGCCCTGTGGTGCAACTGATGTCCCTTTCTCCAAAAATGTACTCAATGGGATCGTAATGTTGCAACCACACACAAGTTGACCTGCTGTGAGGAAAAAACGCTTTAGTACATTTCAAACATGAAAAAGGTCATTTTAAAATCAACATGAAAAACCAAAATTCCAAAAGTATAAAACACAAAAAAATGCTTACCGAAGAATAAAAAATGTATCGTACTGGGCACCCTCCTCCCGCCCTGTGGTGCAACTGATGTCCCTTTCTCCAAAAATGTACTCAATGGGATCGTAATGTTGCAACCACACACAAGTTGACCTGCTGTGAGGAAAAAACGCTTTAGTACTTTTCAAACATGAAAAAGGTCATTTTAAAATCAACATGAAGAACCAAAATTCCAAAAGTATAAAACACAAAAAAATGCTTACCGAAGAAAAAAAAATGTATCGTACTAGGCACCCTCCTCCCGCCCTGTGGTGCAACTGATGTCCCTTTCTCCAAAAATGTACTCAATGGGATCGTAATGTTGCAACCACACACAAGTTGACCTGCTGTGAGGAAAAAACGCTTTAGTAAATTTCAAACATGAAAAAGGTCATTTTAAAATCAACATGAATAACCAAAATTCCAAAAGTATAAAACACAAAAAAATGGTTACCGAAGAAAAAAAAATGTATCGTACTAGGCACCCTCCTCCCGCCCTGTGGTGCAACTGATGTCCCTTTCTCCAAAAATGTACTCAATGGGATCGTAATGTTGCAACCACACACAAGTTGACCTGCTGTGAGGAAAAAACGCTTTAGTACATTTCAAACATGAAAAAGGTCATGTACATTTCAAACATGAAAAAGGTCATTTTAAACCAACATGAAGAACCAAAATTCCAAAAGTATAAAACACAAAAAAACGCTTACCGAAGAAAAAAAAATGTGTCGTACTAAGCACCCTCCTCCTGCCCTGTGGTGCAACTGATGTCCCTTTCTCCAAAAATGTACTCAATGGGATCGTAATGTTGCAACCACACACAAGTTGACCTGCTGTGAGGAAAAAACGCTTTAGTACATTTCAGACATGAAAAAGGTCATTTTAAAATCAACATGAAGAACCAAAATTCCAAAAGTATAAAACACAAAAAAATGCTTACCGAAGAAAAAAAAATGTAACGTACTAGGCACCCTCCTCCCGCCCTGTGGTGCAACTGATGTCCCTTTCTCCAAAAATGTACTCAATGGGATCGTAATGTTGCAACCACACACAAGTTGACCTGCTGTGAGGAAAAAACGCTTTAGTACATTTCAAACATGAAAAAGGTCATTTTAAAATCAACATGAAGAACCAAAATTCCAAAAGTATAAAACACAAAAAAATGCTTACCGAAGAAAAAAAAATGTATCGTACTAGGCACCCTCCTCCCGCCCTGTGGTGCAACTGATGTCCCTTTCTATAAAAATGTACTCAATGGGATCGTAATGTTGCAACCACACACAAGTTGACCTGCTGTGAGGAAAAAACGCTTTAGTACATTTCAAACATGGAAAAAGTCATTTTAAAATCAACATGAAGAACCAAAATTCCAAAAGTATAAAACAAAAAAAATGCTTACCGAAGAAAAAAAAATGTATCGTACTAGGCACCCTCCTCCCGCCCTGTGGTGCAACTGATGTCCCTTTCTCCAAAAATGTACGCAATGGGATCGTAATGTTGCAACCACACACAAGTTGACCTGCTGTGAGGAAAAAACGCTTTAGTACATTTCAAACATGGAAAAGGTCATTTTAAAATCAACATGAAGAACCAAAATTCCAAAAGTATAAAACAAAAAAAATGCTTACCGAAGAAAAAAAAATGTATCGTACTAGGCACCCTCCTCCCGCCCTGTGGTGCAACTGATGTCCCTTTCTCCAAAAATGTACTCAATGGGATCGTAATGTTGCAACCACACACAAGTTGACCTGCTGTGAGGAAAAAACGCTTTAGTACATTTCAAACATGAAAAAGGTCATTTTAAAATCAACATGAAGAATCAAAATTCCAAAAGTATAAAACACAAAAAAATGCTTACCGAAGAATAAAAAATGAATCGTACTGGGCACCCTCCTCCCGCCCTGTGGTGCAACTGATGTCCCTTTCTCCAAAAATGTACTCAATGGGATCGTAATGTTGCAACCACACACAAGTTGACCTGCTGTGAGGAAAAAACGCTTTAGTACATTTCAAACATGGAAAAGGTCATTTTAAAATCAACATGAAGAACCAAAATTCCAAAAGTATAAAACAAAAAAAATGCTTACCGAAGAAAAAAAAATGTATCGTACTAGGCACCCTCCTCCCGCCCTGTGGTGCAACTGATGTCCCTTTCTCCAAAAATGTACTCAATGGGATCGTAATGTTGCAACCACACACAAGTTGACCTGCTGTGAGGAAAAAACGCTTTAGTACATTTCAAACATGAAAAAGGTCATTTTAAAATCAACATGAAGAACCAAAATTCCAAAAGTATAAAACACAAAAAAATGCTTAACGAAGAATAAAAAATGAATCGTACTGGGCACCCTCCTCCCGCCCTGTGGTGCAACTGATGTCCCTTTCTCCAAAAATGTACTCAATGGGATCGTAATGTTGCAACCACACACAAGCTGACCTGCTGTGAGGAAAAAACGCTTTAGTACATTTCAAACATGAAAAAGGTCATTTTAAAATCAACATGAAGAACCAAAATTCCAAAAGTATAAAACACAAAAAAATGCTTACCGAAGAAAAAAAAATGTATCGTACTAGGCACCCTCCTCCCGCCCTGTGGTGCAACTGATGTCCCTTTATCCAAAAATGTACTCAATGGGATCGTAATGTTGCAACCACACACAAGTTGACCTGCTGTGAGGAAAAAAACGCTTTAGTACATTTCAAACATGAAAAAGGTCATTTTAAAATCAACATGAAGAACCAAAATTCCAAAAGTATAAAACACAAAAAAATGCTTACCGAAGAATAAAAAATGTATCGTACTAGGCACCCTCCTCCCGCCCTGTGGTGCAACTGATGTCCCTTTCTCCAAAAATGTACTCAATGGGATCGTAATGTTGCAACCACACACAAGTTGACCTGCTGTGAGGAAAAAAACGCTTTAGTACATTTCAAACATGAAAAAGGTCATTTTAAAATCAACATGAAGAACCAAAATTTCAAAAGTATAAAACACAAAAAAATGCTTACCGAAGAATAAAAAATGTATCGTACTAGGCACCCTCCTCCCGCCCTGTGGTGCAACTGATGTCCCTTTCTCCAAAAATGTACTCAATGGGATCGTAATGTTGCAACCACACACAAGTTGACCTGCTGTGAGGAAAAAACGCTTTAGTACATTTCAAACATGAAAATGGTCATTTTAAAATCAACATGAAGAACCAAAATTCCAAAGGTATAAAACACACAAAAATGCTTACCGAAGAAAAAAAAGTATCGTACTAGGCACCCTCCTCCCGCCCTGTGGTGCAACTGATGTCCCTTTCTCCAAAAACGTACTCAATGGGATCGTAATGTTGCAACCACACACAAGTTGACCTGCTGTGAGGAAAAAACGCTTTAGTACATTTCAAACATGAAAAAGGTCATTTTAAAATCAACATGAAGAACCAAAATTCCAAAAGTATAAAACACAAAAAAATGCTTACCGAAGAAAAAAAAATGTATCGTACTAGGCACCCTCCTCCCGCCCTGTGGTGCAACTGATGTCCCTTTCTCCAAAAATGTACTCAATGGGATCGTAATGTTGCAACCACACACAAGTTGACCTGCTGTGAGGAAAAAACGCTTTAGTACATTCCAAACATGAAAATGGTCATTTTAAAATCAACATGAAGAACCAAAATTCCAAAGGTATAAAACACACAAAAATGCTTACCGAAGAAAAAAAAGTATAGTACTAGGCACCCTCCTCCCGCCCTGTGGTGCAACTGATGTCCCTTTCTCCAAAAATGTACTCAATGGGATCGTAATGTTGCAACCACACACAAGTTGACCTGCTGTGAGGAAAAAACGCTTTAGTACATTTCAAACATGAAAATGGTCATTTTAAAATCAACATGAAGAACCAAAATTCCAAAGGTATAAAACACACAAAAATGCTTACCGAAGAAAAAAAAGTATCGTACTAGGCACCCTCCTCCCGCCCTGTGGTGCAACTGATGTCCCTTTCTCCAAAAATGTACTCAATGGGATCGTAATGTTGCAACCACACACAAGTTGACCTGCTGTGAGGAAAAAACGCTTTAGTACATTTCAAACATGAAAAAGGTCATTTTAAAATCAACATGAAGAACCAAAATTCCAAAAGTATAAAACAAAAAAAATGCTTACCGAAGAAAAAAAAATGTATCGTACTAGGCACCCTCCTCCCGCCCTGTGGTGCAACTGATGTCCCTTTCTCCAAAAATGTACTCAATGGGATCGTAATGTTGCAACCACACACAAGTTGACCTGCTGTGAGGAAAAAACGCTTTAGTACATTTCAAACATGAAAAAGGTCATTTTAAAATCAGCATGAATAACCAAAATTCCAAAGGTATAAAACACACAAAAATGCTTACCGAAGAAAAAAAAAGTATCGTACTAGGCACCCTCCTCCCGCCCTGTGGTGCAACTGATGCCCCTTCCTCCAAAAATGTACTCAATGGGATCGTAATGTTGCAAGCACACACAAGTTGACCTGCTGTGAGGAAAAAACGCTTTAGTACATTTCAAACATGAAAAAGGTCATTTTAAAATCAACATGAAGAATCAAAATTCCAAAAGTATAAAACAAAAAAAATGCTTACCGAAGAAAAAAAAATGTA
The DNA here is from genome assembly GCF_023898315.1 of Schistocerca nitens. Lineage (NCBI taxonomy): Eukaryota > Metazoa > Arthropoda > Insecta > Orthoptera > Acrididae > Schistocerca > Schistocerca nitens. Next base: position 7,492,012 of record NC_064622.1, read on the forward strand.
TCGTACTAGGCACCCTCCTCCCGCCCTGTGGTGCAACTGATGTCCCTTTCTATAAAAATGTACTCAATGGGATCGTAATGTTGCAACCACACACAAGTTGACCTGCTGTGAGGAAAAAACGCTTTAGTACATTTCAAACATGGAAAAGGTCATTTTAAAATCAACATGAAGAACCAAAATTCCAAAAGTATAAAACAAAAAAAATGCTTACCGAAGAAAAAAAAATGTATCGTACTAGGCACCCTCCTCCCGCCCTGTAGTGCAACTGATGTCCCTTTCTCCAAAAATGTACGCAATGGCATCGTAATGTTGCAACCACACACAAGTTGACCTGCTGTGAGGAAAAAACGCTTTAGTACATTTCAAACATGGAAAAGGTCATTTTAAAATCAACATGAAGAACCAAAATTCCAAAAGTATAAAACAAAAAAAATGCTTACCGAAGAAAAAAAAATGTATCGTACTAGGCACCCTCCTCCCGCCCTGTGGTGCAACTGATGTCCCTTTCTCCAAAAATGTACTCAATGGGATCGTAATGTTGCAACCACACACAAGTTGACCTGCTGTGAGGATAAAACGCTTTAGTACATTTCAAACATGAAAAAGGTCATTTTAAAATCAACATGAAGAACCAAAATTCCAAAAGTATAAAACACAAAAAAATGCTTACCGAAGAATAAAAAATGAATCGTACTGGGCACCCTCCTCCCGCCCTGTGGTGCAACTGATGTCCCTTTCTCCAAAAATGTACTCAATGGGATCGTAATGTTGCAACCACACACAAGTTGACCTGCTGTGAGGAAAAAACGCTTTAGTACATTTCAAACATGGAAAAAGTCATTTTAAAATCAACATGAAGAACCAAAATTCCAAAAGTATAAAACAAAAAAAATGCTTACCGAAGAAAAAAAAATGTATCGTACTAGGCACCCTCCTCCCGCCCTGTGGTGCAACTGATGTCCCTTTCTCCAAAAATGTACGCAATGGGATCGTAATGTTGCAACCACACACAAGTTGACCTGCTGTGAGGAAAAAACGCTTTAGTACATTTCAAACATGGAAAAGGTCATTTTAAAATCAACATGAAGAACCAAAATTCCAAAAGTATAAAACAAAAAAAATGCTTACCGAAGAAAAAAAAATGTATCGTACTAGGCACCCTCCTCCCGCCCTGTGGTGCAACTGATGTCCCTTTCTCAAAAAATGTACTCAATGGGATCGTAATGTTGCAACCACACACAAGTTGACCTGCTGTGAGGAAAAAACGCTTTAGTACATTTCAAACATGAAAAAGGTCATTTTAAAATCAACATGAAGAACCAAAATTCCAAAAGTATAAAACACAAAAAAATGCTTACCGAAGAATAAAAAATGAATCGTACTGGGCACCCTCCTCCCGCCCTGTGGTGCAACTGATGTCCCTTTCTCCAAAAATGTACTCAATGGGATCGTAATGTTGCAACCACACACAAGTTGGCCTGCTGTGAGGAAAAAACGCTTTAGTACATTTCAAACATGAAAATGGTCATTTTAAAATCAACATGAAGAACCAAAATTCCAAAGGTATAAAACACACAAAAATGCTTACCAAAGAAAAAAAATGTATCGTACTAAGCACCCTCCTCCTGCCCTGTGGTGCAACTGATGTCCCTTTCTCCAAAAATGTACTCAATGGGATCGTAATGTTGCAACCACACACAAGTTGACCTGCTGTGAGGAAAAAACGCTTTAGTACATTTCAAACATGAAAAAGGTCATTTTAAAATCAACATGAAGAACCAAAATTCCAAAAGTATAAAACACACAAAAATGCTTACCGAAGAATAAAAAATGTATCGTACTGGGCACCCTCCTCCCGCCCTGTGGTGCAACTGATGTCCCTTTCTCCAAAAATGTACTCAATGGGATCGTAATGTTGCAACCACACACAAGCTGACCTGCTGTGAGGAAAAAACGCTTTAGTACATTTCAAACATGAAAAAGGTCATTTTAAAATCAACATGAAGAACCAAAATTCCAAAAGTATAAAACACAAAAAAATGCTTACCGAAGAAAAAAAAATGTATCGTACTAGGCACCCTCCTCCCGCCCTGTGGTGCAACTGATGTCCCTTTATCCAAAAATGTACTCAATGGGATCGTAATGTTGCAACCACACACAAGTTGACCTGCTGTGAGGAAAAAACGCTTTAGTACATTTCAAACATGAAAAAGGTCATTTTAAAATCAACATGAAGAACCAAAATTCCAAAAGTATAAAACAAAAAAAAATGCTTACCGAAGAAAAAAAAATGTATCGTACTAGGCACCCTTCTCCTGCACTGTGGTGCAACTGATGTCCCTTTCTCCAAAAATGTACTCAATGGGATCGTAATGTTGCAACCACACACAAGTTGACCTGCTGTGAGGAAAAAACGCTTTAGTACATTTCAAACATGGAAAAGGTCATTTTAAAATCAACATGAAGAACCAAAATTCCAAAAGTATAAAACAAAAAAAATCCTTACCGAAGAAAAAAAAATGTATCGTACTAGGCACCCTCCTCCCGCCCTGTGGTGCAACTGATGCCCCTTCCTCCAAAAATGTACTCAATGGGATCGTAATGTTGCAAGCACACACAAGTTGACCTGCTGTGAGGAAAAAACGCTTTAGTACATTTCAAACATGAAAAAGGTCATTTTAAAATCAACATGAAGAATCAAAATTCCAAAAGTATAAAACAAAAAAAATGCTTACCGAAGAAAAAAATATGTATCGTACTAGGCACCCTCCTCCCGCCCTGTGGTGCAACTGATGTCCCTTTCTATAAAAATGTACTCAATGGGATCGTAATGTTGCAACCACACACAAGTTGACCTGCTGTGAGGAAAAAACGCTTTAGTACATTTCAAACATGGAAAAAGTCATTTTAAAATCAACATGAAGAACCAAAATTCCAAAAGTATAAAACAAAAAAAATGCTTACCGAAGAAAAAAAAATGTATCGTACTAGGCACCCTCCTCCCGCCCTGTGGTGCAACTGATGTCCCTTTCTCCAAAAATGTACGCAATGGGATCGTAATGTTGCAACCACACACAAGTTGACCTGCTGTGAGGAAAAAACGCTTTAGTACATTTCAAACATGGAAAAGGTCATTTTAAAATCAACATGAAGAACCAAAATTCCAAAAGTATAAAACAAAAAAAATGCTTACCGAAGAAAAAAAAATGTATCGTACTAGGCACCCTCCTCCCGCCCTGTGGTGCAACTGATGTCCCTTTCTCAAAAAATGTACTCAATGGGATCGTAATGTTGCAACCACACACAAGTTGACCTGCTGTGAGGAAAAAACGCTTTAGTACATTTCAAACATGAAAAAGGTCATTTTAAAATCAACATGAAGAACCAAAATTCCAAAAGTATAAAACACAAAAAAATGCTTACCGAAGAATAAAAAATGAATCGTACTGGGCACCCTCCTCCCGCCCTGTGGTGCAACTGATGTCCCTTTCTCCAAAAATGTACTCAATGGGATCGTAATGTTGCAACCACACACAAGTTGACCTGCTGTGAGGAAAAAACGCTTTAGTACATTTCAAACATGAAAATGGTCATTTTAAAATCAACATGAAGAACCAAAATTCCAAAGGTATAAAACACACAAAAATGCTTACCAAAGAAAAAAAATGTATCGTACTAAGCACCCTCCTCCTGCCCTGTGGTGCAACTGATGTCCCTTTCTCCAAAAATGTACTCAATGGGATCGTAATGTTGCAACCACACACAAGTTGACCTGCTGTGAGGAAAAAACGCTTTAGTACATTTCAAACATGAAAAAGGTCATTTTAAAATCAACATGAAGAACCAAAATTCCAAAAGTATAAAACACAAAAAAATGCTTACCGAAGAATAAAAAATGTATCGTACTGGGCACCCTCCTCCCGCCCTGTGGTGCAACTGATGTCCCTTTCTCCAAAAATGTACTCAATGGGATCGTAATGTTGCAACCACACACAAGCTGACCTGCTGTGAGGAAAAAACGCTTTAGTACATTTCAAACATGAAAAAGGTCATTTTAAAATCAACATGAATAACCAAAATTCCAAAAGTATAAAACACAAAAAAATGCTTACCGAAGAAAAAAAAATGTATCGTACTAGGCACCCTCCTCCCGCCCTGTGGTGCAACTGATGTCCCTTTATCCAAAAATGTACTCAATGGGATCGTAATGTTGCAACCACACACAAGTTGACCTGCTGTGAGGAAAAAAACGCTTTAGTACATTTCAAACATGAAAAAGGTCATTTTAAAATCAACATGAAGAACCAAAATTCCAAAAGTATAAAACACAAAAAAATGCTTACCGAAGAATAAAAAATGTATCGTACTAGGCACCCTCCTCCCGCCCTGTGGTGCAACTGATGTCCCTTTCTCCAAAAATGTACTCAATGGGATCGTAATGTTGCAACCACACACAAGTTGACCTGCTGTGAGGAAAAAAACGCTTTAGTACATTTCAAACATGAAAAAGGTCATTTTAAAATCAACATGAAGAACCAAAATTCCAAAAGTATAAAACACAAAAAAATGCTTACCGAAGAAAAAAAAATGTATCGTACTAGGCACCCTCCTCCCGCCCTGTGGTGCAACTGATGTCCCTTTCTCCAAAAATGTACTCAATGGGATCGTAATGTTGCAACCACACACAAGTTGACCTGCTGTGAGGAAAAAACGCTTTAGTACATTTCAAACATGAAAATGGTCATTTTAAAATCAACATGAAGAACCAAAATTCCAAAGGTATAAAACACACAAAAATGCTTACCGAAGAAAAAAAAGTATAGTACTAGGCACCCTCCTCCCGCCCTGTGGTGCAACTGATGTCCCTTTATCCAAAAATGTACTCAATGGGATCGTAATGTTGCAACCACACACAAGTTGACCTGCTGTGAGGAAAAAACGCTTTAGTACATTTCAAACATGAAAATGGTCATTTTAAAATCAACATGAAGAACCAAAATTCCAAAGGTATAAAACACACAAAAATGCTTACCGAAGAAAAAAAGTATCGTACTAGGCACCCTCCTCCCGCCCTGTGGTGCAACTGATGTCCCTTTCTCCAAAAATGTACTCAATGGGATCGTAATGTTGCAACCACACACAAGTTGACCTGCTGTGAGGAAAAAACGCTTTAGTACATTTCAAACATGAAAAAGGTCATTTTAAAATCAACATGAAGAACCAAAATTCCAAAAGTATAAAACAAAAAAAATGCTTACCGAAGAAAAAAAAATGTATCGTACTAGGCACCCTCCTCCCGCCCTGTGGTGCAACTGATGTCCCTTTCTCAAAAAATGTACTCAATGGGATCGTAATGTTGCAACCACACACAAGTTGACCTGCTGTGAGGAAAAAACGCTTTAGTACATTTCAAACATGAAAAAGGTCATTTTAAAATCAACATGAATAACCAAAATTCCAAAGGTATAAAACACACAAAAATGCTTACCGAAGAAAAAAAAAGTATCGTACTAGGCACCCTCCTCCCGCCCTGTGGTGCAACTGATGTCCCTTTCTCCAAAAATGTACTCAATGGGATCGTAATGTTGCAACCACACACAAGTTGACCTGCTGTGAGGAAAAAACGCTTTAGTACATTTCAAACATGAAAATGGTCATTTTAAAATCAACATGAAGAACCAAAATTCCAAAGGTATAAAACACACAAAAATGCTTACCGAAGAAAAAAAAGTATCGTACTAGGAACCCTCCTCCCGCCCTGTGGTGCAACTGATGTCCCTTTCTCCAAAAATGTACTCAATGGGATCGTAATGTTGCAACCACACACAAGTTGACCTGCTGTGAGGAAAAAACGCTTTAGTACATTTCAAACATGAAAATGGTCATTTTAAAATCAACATGAAGAACCAAAATTCCAAAGGTATAAAACACACAAAAATGCTTACCGAAGAAAAAAAAGTATCGTACTAGGCACCCTCCTCCCGCCCTGTGGTGCAACTGATGTCACTTTCTCCAAAAATGTACTCAATGGGATCGTAATGTTGCAACCACACACAAGTTGACCTGCTGTGAGGAAAAAACGCTTTAGTACATTTCAAACATGAAAAAGGTCATTTTAAAATCAACATGAAGAACCAAAATTCCAAAAGTATAAAACAAAAAAAAATGCTTACCGAAGAAAAAAAAATGTATCGTACTAGGCACCCTTCTCCTGCACTGTGGTGCAACTGATGTCCCTTTCTCCAAAAATGTACTCAATGGGATCGTAATGTTGCAACCACACACAAGTTGACCTGCTGTGAGGAAAAAACGCTTTAGTACATTTCAAACATGGAAAAGGTCATTTTAAAATCAACATGAAGAACCAAAATTCCAAAAGTATAAAACAAAAAAAATCCTTACCGAAGAAAAAAAAATGTATCGTACTAGGAACCCTCCTCCCGCCCTGTGGTGCAACTGATGCCCCTTCCTCCAAAAATGTACTCAATGGGATCGTAATGTTGCAAGCACACACAAGTTGACCTGCTGTGAGGAAAAAACGCTTTAGTACATTTCAAACATGAAAAAGGTCATTTTAAAATCAACATGAAGAATCAAAATTCCAAAAGTATAAAACAAAAAAAATGCTTACCGAAGAAAAAAAATGTATCGTACTAGGCACCCTCCTCCCGCCCTGTGGTGCAACTGATGTCCCTTTCTATAAAAATGTACTCAATGGGATCGTAATGTTGCAACCACACACAAGTTGACCTGCTGTGAGGAAAAAACGCTTTAGTACATTTCAAACATGGAAAAGGTCATTTTAAAATCAACATGAAGAACCAAAATTCCAAAAGTATAAAACAAAAAAAATGCTTACCGAAGAAAAAAAAATGTATCGTACTAGGCACCCTCCTCCCGCCCTGTAGTGCAACTGATGTCCCTTTCTCCAAAAATGTACGCAATGGGATCGTAATGTTGCAACCACACACAAGTTGACCTGCTGTGAGGAAAAAACGCTTTAGTACATTTCAAACATGGAAAAGGTCATTTTAAAATCAACATGAAGAACCAAAATTCCAAAAGTATAAAACAAAAAAAATGCTTACCGAAGAAAAAAAAATGTATCGTACTAGGCACCCTCCTCCCGCCCTGTGGTGCAACTGATGTCCCTTTCTCCAAAAATGTACTCAATGGGATCGTAATGTTGCAACCACACACAAGTTGACCTGCTGTGAGGAAAAAACGCTTTAGTACATTTCAAACATGAAAAAGGTCATTTTAAAATCAACATGAAGAACCAAAATTCCAAAAGTATAAAACACAAAAAAATGCTTACCGAAGAATAAAAAATGTATCGTACTGGGCACCCTCCTCCCGCCCTGTGGTGCAACTGATGTCCCTTTCTCCAAAAATGTACTCAATGGGATCGTAATGTTGCAACCACACACAAGTTGACCTGCTGTGAGGAAAAAACGCTTTAGTACATTTCAAACATGAAAATGGTCATTTTAAAATCAACATGAAGAACCAAAATTCCAAAGGTATAAAACACACAAAAATGCTTACCAAAGAAAAAAAATGTATCGTACTAAGCACCCTCCTCCTGCCCTGTGGTGCAACTGATGTCCCTTTCTCCAAAAATGTACTCAATGGGATCGTAATGTTGCAACCACACACAAGTTGACCTGCTGTGAGGAAAAAACGCTTTAGTACATTTCAAACATGAAAAAGGTCATTTTAAAATCAACATGAAGAACCAAAATTCCAAAAGTATAAAACACACAAAAATGCTTACCGAAGAATAAAAAATGTATCGTACTGGGCACCCTCCTCCCGCCCTGTGGTGCAACTGATGTCCCTTTCTCCAAAAATGTACTCAATGGGATCGTAATGTTGCAACCACACACAAGCTGACCTGCTGTGAGGAAAAAACGCTTTAGTACATTTCAAACATGAAAAAGGTCATTTTAAAATCAACATGAAGAACCAAAATTCCAAAAGTATAAAACACAAAAAAATGCTTACCGAAGAAAAAAAAATGTATCGTACTAGGCACCCTCCTCCCGCCCTGTGGTGCAACTGATGTCCCTTTATCCAAAAATGTACTCAATGGGATCGTAATGTTGCAACCACACACAAGTTGACCTGCTGTGAGGAAAAAAACGCTTTAGTACATTTCAAACATGAAAAAGGTCATTTTAAAATCAACATGAAGAACCAAAATTTCAAAAGTATAAAACACAAAAAAATGCTTACCGAAGAATAAAAAATGTATCGTACTAGGCACCCTCCTCCCGCCCTGTGGTGCAACTGATGTCCCTTTCTCCAAAAATGTACTCAATGGGATCGTAATGTTGCAACCACACACAAGTTGACCTGCTGTGAGGAAAAAACGCTTTAGTACATTTCAAACATGAAAATGGTCATTTTAAAATCAACATGAAGAACCAAAATTCCAAAGGTATAAAACACACAAAAATGCTTACCGAAGAAAAAAAAGTATCTTACTAGGCACCCTCCTCCCGCCCTGTGGTGCAACTGATGTCCCTTTCTCCAAAAATGTACTCAATGGGATCGTAATGTTGCAACCACACACAAGTTGACCTGCTGTGAGGAAAAAACGCTTTAGTACATTTCAAACATGAAAAAGGTCATTTTAAAATTAACATGAAGAACCAAAATTCCAAAAGTATAAAACACAAAAAAATGCTTACCGAAGAAAAAAAAATGTATCGTACTAGGCACCCTCCTCCCGCCCTGTGGTGCAACTGATGTCCCTTTCTCCAAAAATGTACTCAATGGGATCCTAATGTTGCAACCACACACAAGTTGACCTGCTGTGAGGAAAAAACGCTTTAGTACATTTCAAACATGAAAATGGTCATTTTAAAATCAACATGAAGAACCAAAATTCCAAAGGTATAAAACACACAAAAATGCTTACCGAAGAAAAAAAAGTATCGTACTAGGCACCCTCCTCCCGCCCTGTGGTGCAACTGATGTCCCTTTCTCCAAAAATGTACTCAATGGGATCGTAATGTTGCAACCACACACAAGTTGACCTGCTGTGAGGAAAAAACGCTTTAGTACATTTCAAACATGAAAAAGGTCATTTTAAAATCAGCTTGAAGAACCAAAATTCCAAAAGTATAAAACAAAAAAAATGCTTACCGAAGAAAAAAAAATGTATCGTACTAGGCACCCTCCTCCCGCCCTGTGGTGCAACTGATGTCCCTTTCTCCAAAAATGTACTCAATGGGATCGTAATGTTGCAACCACACACAAGTTGACCTGCTGTGAGGAAAAAACGCTTTAGTACATTTCAAACATGAAAAAGGTCATTTTGAAAATCAACATGAATAACCAAAATTCCAAAGGTATAAAACACACAAAAATGCTTACCGAAGAAAAAAAAAGTATCGTACTAGGCACCCTCCTCCCGCCCTGTGGTGCAACTGATGTCCCTTTCTCCAAAAATGTACTCAATGGGATCGTAATGTTGCAACCACACACAAGTTGACCTGCTGTGAGGAAAAAACGCTTTAGTACATTTCAAACATGAAAATGGTCATTTTAAAATCAACATGAAGAACCAAAATTCCAAAGGTATAAAACACACAAAAATGCTTACCGAAGAAAAAAAAGTATCGTACTAGGCACCCTCCTCCCGCCCTGTGGTGCAACTGATGTCCCTTTCTCCAAAAATGTACTCAATGGGATCGTAATGTTGCAACCACACACAAGTTGACCTGCTGTGAGGAAAAAACGCTTTAGTACATTTCAAACATGAAAATGGTCATTTTAAAATCAACATGAAGAACCAAAATTCCAAAGGTATAAAACACACAAAAATGCTTACCGAAGAAAAAAAAGTATCGTACTAGGCACCCTCCTCCCGCCCTGTGGTGCAACTGATGTCCCTTTCTCCAAAAATGTACTCAATGGGATCGTAATGTTGCAACCACACACAAGTTGACCTGCTGTGAGGAAAAAACGCTTTAGTACATTTCAAACATGAAAAAGGTCATTTTAAAATCAACATGAAGAACCAAAATTCGAAAAGTATAAAACACAAAAAAATGCTTACCGAAGAAAAAAAAAAGTATCGTACTAGGCACCCTCCTCCCGCCCTGTGGTGCAACTGATGTCCCTTTCTCCAAAAATGTACTCAATGGGATCGTAATGTTGCAACCACACACAAGTTGACCTGCTGTGAGGAAAAAACGCTTTAGTACATTTCAAACATGGAAAAGGTCATTTTAAAATCAACATGAAGAACCAAAATTCCAAAAGTATAAAACAAAAAAAATGCTTACCGAAGAAAAAAAAATGTATCGTACTAGGCACCCTCCTCCCGCCCTGTGGTGCAACTGACGTCCCTTTCTCCAAAAATGTACTCAATGGGATCGTAATGTTGCAACCACACACAAGTTGACTTGCTGTGAGGAAAAAACGCTTTAGTACATTTCAAACATGGAAAAGGTCATTTTAAAATCAACATGAAGAACCAAAATTCCAAAAGTATAAAACACAAAAAAATGCTTACCGAAGTAAACAAAATGTATCGTACTAGGCACCCTCCTCCCGCCCTGTGGTGCAACTGATGTCCCTTTCTCCAAAAATGTACTCAATGGGATCGTAATGTTGCAACCACACACTAGTTGACCTGCTGTGAGGAAAAAACGCTTTAGTACATTTCAAACATGGAAAAGGTCATTTTAAAATCAACATGAAGAACCAAAATTCCAAAAGTATAAAACAAAAAAAATTGCTTACCGAAGTAAACAAAATGTATCGTACTAGGCACCCTCCTCCCGCCCTGTGGTGCAACTGATGTCCCTTTCTCCAAAAATGTACTCAATGGGATCGTAATGTTGCAACCACACACAAGCTGACCTGTTGTGAGGAAAAAACGCTTTAGTACATTTCAAACATGGAAAAGGTCATTTTAAAATCAACATGAAGAACCAAAATTCCAAAAGTATAAAACAAAAAAATGCTTACCGAAGAGAAAAAATGTATCGTACTAGGCACCCTCCTCCCGCTCTGTGGTGCAACTGATGTCCCTTTCTCCAAAAACGTACTTAATGGGATCGTAATGTTGCAACCACACACAAGTTGACCTGCTGTGAGGAAAAAACGCTTTAGTACATTTCAAACATGAAAAAGGTCATTTTAAAATCAACATGAAGAACCAAAATTCCAAAAGTATAAAACACACAAAAATGCTTACCGAAGAATAAAAAATGTATCGTACTAGGCACCCTCCTCCCGCCCTGTGGTGCAACTGATGTCCCTTTCTCCAAAAATGTACTCAATGGGATCGTAATGTTGCAACCACACACAAGCTGACCTGCTGTGAGGAAAAAACGCTTTAGTACATTTCAAACATGAAAAAGGTCATTTTAAAATCAACATGAAGAACTAAAATTCCAAAAGTATAAAACACAAAAAAATGCTTACCGAAGAATAAAAAATGTATCGTACTAGGCACCCTCCTCCCGCCCTGTGGTGCAACTGATGTCCCTTTCTCCAAAAATGTACTCAATGGGATCGTAATGTTGCAACCACACACAAGCTGACCTGCTGTGAGGAAAAAACGCTTTAGTACATTTCAAACATGAAAAAGGTCATTTTAAAATCAACATGAAGAACCAAAATTCCAAAAGTATAAAACACAAAAAAATGCTTACCGAAGAATAAAAAATGTATCGTACTAGGCACCCTCCTCCCGCCTTGTGGTGCAACTGATGTCCCTTTCTCCAAAAATGTACTCAATGGGATCGTAATGTTGCAACCACACACAAGCTGACCTGCTGTGAGGAAAAAACGCTTTAGTACATTTCAAACATGAAAAAGGTCATTTTAAAATCAACATGAAGAACTAAAATTCCAAAAGTATAAAACACAAAAAAATGCTTACCGAAGAAAAAAAAATGTATCGTACTAGGCACCCTCCTCCCGCCCTGTGGTGCAACTGATGTCCCTTTCTCCAAAAATGTACTCAATGGGATCGTAATGTTGCAACCACACACAAGTTGACCTGCTGTGAGGAAAAAACGCTTTAGTACATTTCAAACATGGAAAAGGTCATTTTAAAATCAACATGAAGAACCAAAATTCCAAAAGTATAAAACAAAAAAAATGCTTACCGAAGAAAAAAAAAGTATCGTACTAGGCACCCTCCTCCCGCCCTGTGGTGCAACTGATGTCCCTTTGTCCAAAAATGTACTCAATGGGATCGTAATGTTGCAACCACACACAAGTTGACCTGCTGTGAGGTAAAAACGCTTTAGTACATTTCAAACATGAAAATGGTCATTTTAAAATCAACATGAAGAACCAAAATTCCAAAGGTATAAAACACACAAAAATGCTTACCAAAAAAAAAAAAAATTATCGTACTAGGCACCCTCCTCCCGCCCTGTGGTGCAACTGATGTCCCTTTCTCCAAAAATGTACTCAATGGGATCGTAATGTTGCAACCACACACAATCTGACCCGCTGTGAGGAAAAAACGCTTTAGTACATTTCAAACATGAAAAAGGTCATTTTAAAATCAACATGAAGAACCAAAATTCCAAAAGTATAAAACAAAAAAATGCTTACCGAAGAAAAAAAAATGTATCGTACTAGGCACCCTCCTCCCGCCCTGTGGTGCAACTGATGTCCCTTTCTCCAAAAATGTACTCAATGGGATCGTAATGTTGCAACCACACACAAGTTGACCTGCTGTGAGGAAAAAACGCTTTAGTACATTTCAAACATGAAAAAGGTCATTTTAAAATCAACATGAAGAACCAAAATTCCAAAAGTATAAAACACAAAGAAATGCCTACCGAAGAAAAAAAATGTATCGTACTAGGCACCCTCCTCCCGCCCTGTGGTGCAACTGATGTCCCTTTCTCCAAAAATGTACTCAATGGGATCGTAATGTTGCAACGACTCACAAGTTGACCTGTTGTGAGGAAAAAACGCTTTAGTACATTTCAAACATGAAAAAGGTCATTTTAAAATCAACATGAAGAAACAAAATTCCAAAAGTATAAAACACATAAAAATGCTTACCGAAGAAAAAAAGAATGTATCGTACTAGGCACCCTCCTCCCGCCCTGTGGTGCAACTGATGTCCCTTTCTCCAAAAATGTACTCAATGGGATCGTAATGTTGCAACCACACACAAGTTGACCTGCTGTGAGGAAACAACGCTTTCGTACATTTCAAACATGAAAAAGGTCATGTACATTTCAAACATGAAAAAGGTCATTTTAAAATCAACATGAAGAACCAAAATTCCAAAAGTATAAAACACAAAAAAATGCTTACCGAAGAAAAAAAAATGTATCGTACTAAGCACCCTCCTCCTGCCCTGTGGTGCAACTGATGTCCCTTTCTCCAAAAATGTACTCAATGGGATCGTAATGTTGCAACCACACACAAGTTGAGCTGCTGTGAGGAAACAACGCTTTAGTACATTTCAAACATGAAAAAGGTCATGTACATTTCAAACATGAAAAAGGTCATTTTAAAATCAACATGAAGAACCAAAATTCCAAATGTATAAAACAAAAAAATGCTTACCGAAGAAAAAAAAATGTATCGTACTAGGCACCCTCCTCCCGCCCTGTGGTGCAACTGATGTCCCTTTCTCCAAAAATGTACTCAATGGGATCGTAATGTTGCAACCACACACAAGTTGACCTGCTGTGAGGAAAAAACGCTTTAGTACATTTCAAACATGAAAAAGGTCATTTTAAAATCAACATGAAGAACCAAAATTCCAAAAGTATAAAACACAAAAAAATGCTTACCGAAGAAAAAAAAATGTATCGTACTAGGCACCCTCCTCCCGCCCTGTGGTGCAACTGATGTCCCTTTCTCCAAAAATGTACTCAATGGGATCGTAATGTTGCAACGACTCACAAGTTGACCTGTTGTGAGGAAAAAACGCTTTAGTACATTTCAAACATGAAAAAGGTCATTTTAAAATCAACATGAAGAAACAAAATTCCAAAAGTATAAAACACATAAAAATGCTTACAGAAGAAAAAAAGAATGTATCGTATTAGGCACCCTCCTCCCGCCCTGTGGTGCAACTGATGTCCCTTTCTCCAAAAATGTACTCAATGGGATCGTAATGTTGCAACCACACACAAGTTGACCTGCTGTGAGGAAACAACGCTTTCGTACATTTCAAACATGAAAAAGGTCATGTACATTTCAAACATGAAAAAGGTCATTTTAAAATCAACATGAAGAACCAAAATTCCAAAAGTATAAAACACAAAAAAATGCTTACCGAAGAAAAAAAAATGTATCGTACTAAGCACCCTCCTCCTGCCCTGTGGTGCAACTGATGTCCCTTTCTCCAAAAATGTACTCAATGGGATCGTAATGTTGCAAGCACACACAAGTTGACCTGCTGTGAGGAAAAAACGCTTTAGTACATTTCAAACATGAAAAAGGTCATTTTAAAATCAACGTGAAGAACCAAAATTCCAAAAGTATAAAACACAAAAAAATGCTTACCGAAGAAAACAAAATGTATCGTATTAGGCACCCTCCTCCCGCCCTGTGGTGCAACTGATGTCCCTTTCTCCAAAAATGTACTCAATGGGATCGTAATGTTGCAGCCACACACAAGTTGACCTGTTGTGAGGAAAAAACGCTTTAGTACATTTCGAACATGAAAAAGGTCATTTCAAAATCAACATGAAGAATCAAAATTCCAAAAGTGTAAAACACAAAAAAATGCTTACCGAAGAAAAAAAAATGTATCGTACTAGGCACCCTCCTCCCGCCCTGTGGTGCAACTGATGTCCCTTTCTCCAAAAATGTACTCAATGGGATCGTAATGTTGCAACCACACACAAGTTGACCTGCTGTGAGGAAAAAACGCTTTAGTACATTTCAAACAGGAAAAAGGTCATTTTAAAATCAACATGAAGAACCAAAATTCCAAAAGTATAAAACACAAAAAAATGCTTACCGAAGAATAAAAAATGTATCGTACTAGGCACCCTCCTCCCGCCCTGTGGTGCAACTGATGTCCCTTTCTCCAAAAATGTACTCAATGGGATCGTAATGTTGCAACCACACACAAGTTGACCTGCTGTGAGGAAAAAACGCTTTAGTACATTTCAAACAGGAAAAAGGTCATTTTAAAATCAACATGAAGAATCAAAATTCCAAAAGTATAAAACACAAAAAAATGCTTACCGAAGAAAAAAAAATGTATCGTACTAGGCACCCTCTTCCCGCCTTGTGGTGCAACTGATGTCCCTTTCTCCAAAAATGTACTCAATGGGATCGTAATGTTGCAACCACACACAAGCTGACCTGCTGTGAGGAAAAAACGCTTTAGTACATTTCAAACATGAAAAAGGTCATTTTAAAATCAACATGAAGAACCAAAATTCGAAAAGTATAAAACACAAAAAAATGCTTACCGAAGAAAAAAAATGTATCGTACTAGGCACCCTCCTCCCGCCCTGTGGTGCAACTGATGTCCCTTTCTCCAAAAATGTACTCAATGGGATCGTAATGTTGCAACCACACACAAGTTGACCTGCTGTGAGGAAAAAACGCTTTAGTACATTTCAAACATGAAAAAGGTCATTTTAAAATCAACATGAAGAACCAAAATTCCAAAAGTATAAAACACAAAAAAATGCTTACCGAAGAAAAAAAAATGTATCGTACTAGGCACCCTCCTCCCGCCCTGTGGTGCAACTGATGTCCCTTTCTCCAAAAATGTACTCAATGGGATCGTAATGTTGCAACCACACACAAGTTGACCTCCTGTGAGGAAAAAACGCTTTAGTACATTTCAAACATGAAAATGGTCATTTTAAAATCAACATGTAGAACCAAAATTCCAAAGGTATAAAACACACAAAAAAGCTTACCGAAGAAAAAAAAGTATCGTACTAGGCACCCTCCTCCCGCCCTGTGGTGCAACTGATGTCCCTTTCTCCAAAAATGTACTCAATGGGATCGTAATGTTGCAACCACACACAAGTTGACCTGCTGTGAGGAAAAAACGCTTTAGTACATTTCAAACATGAAAAAGGTCATTTTAAAATCAACATGAAGAACCAAAATTCCAAAAGTATAAAACACAAAAAAATGCTTACCGAAGAAAAAAAAATGTATCGTACTAGGCACCCTCCTCCCGCCCTGTGGTGCAACTGATGTCCCTTTCTCCAAAAATGTACTCAATGGGATCGTAATGTTGCAACCACACACAAGTTGACCTGCTGTGAGGAAACAACGCTTTCGTACATTTCAAACATGAAAAAGGTCATGTACATTTCAAACATGAAAAAGGTCATTTTAAAATCAACATGAAGAACCAAAATTCCAAAAGTATAAAACACAAAAAAATGCTTACCGAAGAAAAAAAAATGTATCGTACTAAGCACCCTCCTTGTGCCCTGTGGTGCAACTGATGTCCCTTTCTCCAAAAATGTACTCAATGGGATCGTAATGTTGCAAGCACACACAAGTTGACCTGCTGTGAGGAAAAAACGCTTTAGTACATTTCAAACATGAAAAAGGTCATTTTAAAATCAACGTGAAGAACCAAAATTCCAAAAGTATAAAACACAAAAAAATGCTTACCGAAGAAAACAAAATGTATCGTATTAGGCACCCTCCTCCCGCCCTGTGGTGCAACTGATGTCCCTTTCTCCCAAAATGTACTCAATGGGATCGTAATGTTGCAACCACACACAAGTTGACCTGTTGTGAGGAAAAAACGCTTTAGTACATTTTGAACATGAAAAAGGTCATTTTAAAATCAACATGAAGAATCAAAATTCCAAAAGTATAAAACACAAAAAAATGCTTACCGAAGAAAAAAAAATGTATCGTACTAGGCACCCTCCTCCCGCCCTCTGGTGCAACTGATGTCCCTTTCTCCAAAAATGTACTCAATGGGATCGTAATGTTGCAACCACACACAAGTTGACCTGCTGTGAGGAAAAAACGCTTTAGTACATTTCAAACAGGAAAAAGGTCATTTTAAAATCAACATGAAGAACCAAAATTCCAAAAGTATAAAACACAAAAAAATGCTTACCGAAGAATAAAAAATGTATCGTACTAGGCACCCTCCTCCCGCCCTGTGGTGCAACTGATGTCCCTTTCTCCAAAAATGTACTCAATGGGATCGTAATGTTGCAACCACACACAAGTTGACCTGCTGTGAGGAAAAAACGCTTTAGTACATTTCAAACAGGAAAAAGGTCATTTTAAAATCAACATGAAGAATCAAAATTCCAAAAGTATAAAACACAAAAAATTGCTTACCGAAGAAAAAAAAATGTATCGTACTAGGCACCCTCCTCCCGCCTTGTGGTGCAACTGATGTCCCTTTCTCCAAAAATGTACTCAATGGGAACGTAATGTTGCAACCACACACAAGCTGACCTGCTGTGAGGAAAAAACGCTTTAGTACATTTCAAACATGAAAAAGGTCATTTTAAAATCAACATGAAGAACCAAAATTCGAAAAGTATAAAACACAAAAAAATGCTTACCGAAGAAAAAAAAATGTATCGTACTAGGCACCCTCCTCCCGCCCTGTGGTGCAACTGATGTCCCTTTCTCCAAAAATGTACTCAATGGGATCGTAATGTTGCAACCACACACAAGTTGACCTGCTGTGAGGAAAAAACGCTTTAGTACATTTCAAACATGAAAAAGGTCATTTTAAAATCAACATGAAGAACCAAAATTCCAAAAGTATAAAACACAAAAAAATGCTTACCGAAGAAAAAAAAATGTATCGTACTAGGCGCCCTCCTCCCGCCCTGTGGTGCAACTGATGTCCCTTTCTCCAAAAATGTACTCAATGGGATCGTAATGTTGCAACCACACACAAGTTGACCTGCTGTGAGGAAAAAACGCTTTAGTACATTTCAAACATGAAAATGGTCATTTTAAAATCAACATGAAGAACCAAAATTCCAAAGGTATAAAACACACAAAAAAGCTTACCGAAGAAAAAAAAGTATCGTACTAGGCACCCTCCTCCCGCCCTGTGGTGCAACTGATGTCCCTTTCTCCAAAAATGTACTCAATGGGATCGTAATGTTGCAACCACACACAAGTTGACATGCTGTGAGGAAAAAACGCTTTAGTAAATTTCAAACATGAAAAAGGTCATTTTAAAATCAACATGAAGAACCAAAATTCCAAAGGTATAAAACACACAAAAATGCTTACCAAAAAAAAAAAATGTATCGTACTAGGCACCCTCCTCCCGCCCTGTGGTGCAACTGATGTCACTTTCTCCAAAAAGGTACTCAATGGGATCGTAATGTTGCAACCACACACAAGCTGACCCGCTGTGAGGAAAAAACGCTTTAGTACATTTCAAACATGAAAAAGGTCATTTTAAAATCAACATGAAGAACCAAAATTCCAAAAGTATAAAACAAAAAAATGCTTACCGAAGAAAAAAAAATGTATCGTACTAGGCACCCTCCTCCCGCCCTGTGGTGCAACTGATGTCCCTTTCTCCAAAAATGTACTCAATGGGATCGTAATGTTGCAACCACACACAAGTTGACCTGCTGTGAGGAAAAAACGCTTTAGTACATTTCAAACATGAAAAAGGTCATTTTAAAATCAACATGAAGAACCAAAATTCCAAAAGTATAAAACACAAAAAAATGCTTACCGAAGAAAAAAAAATGTATCGTACTAGGCACCCTCCTCCCGCCCTGTGGTGCAACTGATGTCCCTTTCTCCAAAAATGTACTCAATGGGATCGTAATGTTGCAACGACTCACAAGTTGACCTGTTGTGAGGAAAAAACGCTTTAGTACATTTCAAACATGAAAAAGGTCATTTTAAAATCAACATGAAGAACCAAAATTCCAAAAGTATAAAACACATAAAAATGCTTACCGAAGAAAAAAAGAATGTATCGTACTAGGCACCCTCCTCCCGCCCTGTGGTGCAACTGATGTCCCTTTCTCCAAAAATGTACTCAATGGGATCGCAATGTTGCAACCACACACAAGTTGACCTGCTGTGAGGAAACAACGCTTTCGTACATTTCAAACATGAAAAAGGTCATTTTAAAATCAACATATAGAACCAAAATTCCAAAAGTATAAAACAAAAAAAATGCTTACCGAAGAAAAAAAAATGTATCGTACTAGGCACCCTCCTCCCGCCCTGTGGTGCAACTGATGTCCCTTTCTCCAAAAATGTACTCAATGGGATCGTAATGTTGCAACCACACACAAGTTGACCTGCTGTGAGGAAAAAACGCTTTAGTACATTTCAAACATGAAAATGGTCATTTTAAAATCAACATGAAGAACCAAAATTCCAAAGGTATAAAACACACAAAAATGCTTACCAAAAAAAAAAAAATGTATCGTACTAGGCACCCTCCTCCCGCCCTGTGGTGCAACTGATGTCCCTTTCTCCAAAAATGTACTCAATGGGATCGTAATGTTGCAACCACACACAAGCTGACCCGCTGTGAGGAAAAAACGCTTTAGTACATTTCAAACATGAAAAAGGTCATTTTAAAATCAACATGAAGAACCAAAATTCCAAAAGTATAAAACAAAAAAATGCTTACCGAAGAAAAAAAAAATGTATCGTACTAGGCACCCTCCTCCCGCCCTGTGGTGCAACTGATGTCCCTTTCTCCAAAAATGTACTCAATGGGATCGTAATGTTGCAACCACACACAAGTTGACCTGCTGTGAGGAAAAAACGCTTTAGTACATTTCAAACATGAAAAAGGTCATTTTAAAATCAACATGAAGAACCAAAATTCCAAAAGTATAAAACACAAAAAAATGCTTACCGAAGAAAAAAAAATGTATCGTACTAGGCACCCTCCTCCCGCCCTGTGGTGCAACTGATGTCCCTTTCTCCAAAAATGTACTCAATGGGATCGTAATGTTGCAACGACTCACAAGTTGACCTGTTGTGAGGAAAAAACGCTTTAGTACATTTCAAACATGAAAAAGGTCATTTTAAAATCAACATGAAGAACCAAAATTCCAAAAGTATAAAACACATAAAAATGCTTACCGAAGAAAAAAAGAATGTATCGTACTAGGCACCCTCCTCCCGCCCTGTGGTGCAACTGATGTCCCTTTCTCCAAAAATGTACTCAATGGGATCGTAATGTTGCAACCACACACAAGTTGACCTGCTGTGAGGAAAAAACGCTTTAGTACATTTCAAACATGAAAAAGGTCATTTTAAAATCAACATGAAGAACCAAAATTCCAAAAGTATAAAACACAAAAAAATGCTTACCGAAGAAAAAAAAATGTATCGTACTAGGCACCCTCCTACCGCCCTGTGGTGCAACTGATGTCCCTTTCTCCAAAAATGTACTCAATGGGATCGTAATGTTGCAACCACACACAAGTTGACCTGCTGTGAGGAAACAACGCTTTCGTACATTTCAAACATGAAAAAGGTCATGTACATTTCAAACATGAATAAGGTCATTTTAAAATCAACATGAAGAACCAAAATTCCAAAAGTATAAAACACACAAAAATGCTTACCGAAGAAAAAAAAATGTATCGTACTAAGCACCCTCCTCCTGCCCTGTGGTGCAACTGATGTCCCTTTCTCCAAAAATGTACTCAATGGGATCGTAATGTTGCAAGCACACACAAGTTGACCTGCTGTGAGGAAAAAACGCTTTAGTACATTTCAAACATGAAAAAGGTCATTTTAAAATCAACGTGAAGAACCAAAATTCCAAAAGTATAAAACACAAAAAAATGCTTACCGAAGAAAACAAAATGTATCGTACTAGGCACCCTCCTCCCGCCCTGTGGTGCAACTGATGTCCCTTTCTCCCAAAATGTACTCAATGGGATCGTAATGTTGCAACCACACACAAGTTGACCTGTTGTGAGGAAAAAACGCTTTAGTACACTTCGAACATGAAAAAGGTCATTTTAAAATCAACATGAAGAATCAAAATTCCAAAAGTATAAAACACAAAAAAATGCTTACCGAAGAAAAAAAAATGTATCGTACTAGGCACCCTCCTCCCGCCCTGTGGTGCAACTGATGTCCCTTTCTCCAAAAATGTACTCAATGGGATCGTAATGTTGCAACCACACACAAGTTGACCTGCTGTGAGGAAAAAAACGCTTTAGTACATTTCAAACAGGAAAAAGGTCATTTTAAAATCAACATGAAGAACCAAAATTCCAAAAGTATAAAACACAAAAAAATGCTTACCGAAGAATAAAAAATGTATCGTACTAGGCACCCTCCTCCCGCCCTGTGGTGCAACTGATGTCCCTTTCTCCAAAAATGTACTCAATGGGATCGTAATGTTGCAACCACACACAAGTTGACCTGCTGTGAGGAAAAAACGCTTTAGTACATTTCAAACAGGAAAAAGGTCATTTTAAAATCAACATGAAGAATCAAAATTCCAAAAGTATAAAACACATATAAATGCTTACCGAAGAAAAAAAAATGTATCGTACTAGGCACCCTCCTCCCGCCTTGTGGTGCAACTGATGTCCCTTTCTCCAAAAATGTACTCAATGGGATCGTAATGTTGCAACCACACACAAGCTGACCTGCTGTGAGGAAAAAACGCTTTAGTACATTTCAAACATGAAAAAGGTCATTTTAAAATCAACATGAAGAACCAAAATTCCAAAAGTATAAAACACAAAAAAATGCTTACCGAAGAATAAAAAATGTATCGTACTAGGCACCCTCCTCCCGCCCTGTGGTGCAACTGATGTCCCTTTCTCCAAAAATGTACTCAATGGGATCGTAATGTTGCAACCACACACAAGTTGACCTGCTGTGAGGAAAAAACGCTTTAGTACATTTCAAACATGAAAAAGGTCATTTTAAAATCAACATGAAGAACCAAAATTCCAAAAGTATAAAACACAAAAAAATGCTTACCGAAGAAAAAAAAAATGTATCGTACTAGGCACCCTCCTCCCGCCCTGTGGTGCAACTGATGTCCCTTTCTCCAAAAATGTACTCAATGGGATCGTAATGTTGCAACCACACACAAGTTGACCTGCTGTGAGGAAAAAACGCTTTAGTACATTTCAAACATGAAAAAGGTCATTTTAAAATCAACATGAAGAACCAAAATTCCAAAAGTATAATACACACAAAAATGCTTACCGAAGAATAAAAAATGTATCGTACTAGGCACCCTCCTCCCGCCCTGTGGTGCAACTGATGTCCCTTTCTCCAAAAATGTACTCAATGGGATCGTAATGTTGCAACCACACACAAGTTGACCTGCTGTGAGGAAAAAACGCTTTAGTACATTTCAAACATGAAAAAGGTCATTTTAAAATCAACATGAAGAACCAAAATTCCAAAAGTATAAAACACAAAAAAATGCTTACCGAAGAATAAAAAATGTATCGTACTAGGCACCCTCCTCCCGCCCTGTGGTGCAACTGATGTCCCTTTCTCCAAAAATGTACTCAATGGGATCGTAATGTTGCAACCACACACAAGTTGACCTGCTGTGAGGAAAAAACGCTTTAGTACATTTCAAACATGAAAAAGGTCATTTTAAAATCAACATGAAGAACCAAAATTCCAAAAGTATAAAACACAAAAAAATGCTTACCGAAGAAAAAAAAATGTATCGTACTAGGCACCCTCCTCCCGCCCTGTGGTGCAACTGATGTCCCTTTCTCCAAAAATGTACTCAATGGGATCGTAATGTTGCAACCACACACAAGTTGACCTGCTGTGAGGAAAAAACGCTTTAGTACATTTCAAACATGAAATAGGTCATTTTAAAATCAACATGAAGAACCAAAATTCCAAAAGTATAAAACACAAAAAAATGCTTACCGAAGAAAAAAAAATGTATCGTACTAGGCACCCTCCTCCCGCCCTGTGGTGCAACTGATGTCCCTTTCTCCAAAAATGTACTCAATGGGATCGTAATGTTGCAACCACACACAAGTTGACCTGCTGTGAGGAAAAAACGCTTTAGTACATTTCAAACATGAAAAAGGTCATTTTAAAATCAACATGAAGAACCAAAATTCCAAAAGTATAAAACACAAAAATATGCTTACCGAAGTAAACAAAATGTGTCGTACTAGGCACCCTCCTCCCGCCCTGTGGTGCAACTGATGTGCCTTTCTCCAAAAATGTACTCAATGGGATCGTAATGTTGCAACCACACACAAGTTGACCTGCTGTGAGGAAAAAACGCTTTAGTACATTTCAAACATGAAAAAGGTCATTTTAAAATCAACATGAAGAACCAAAATTCCAAAAGTATAAAACACAAAAAAATGCTTACCGAAGAATAAAAAATGTATCGTACTAGGCACCCTCCTCCCGCCCTGTGGTGCAACTGATGTCCCTTTCTCCAAAAATGTACTCAATGGGATCGTAATGTTGCAACCACACACAAGTTGACCTGCTGTGAGGAAAAAACGCTTTAGTACATTTCAAACATGAAAAAGGTGATTTTAAAATCAACATGAAGAACCAAAATTCCAAAAGTATAAAACATAAAAAAATGCTTACCGAAGAATAAAAACTGTATCGTACTAGGCACCCTCCTCCCGCCCTGTGGTGCAACTGATGTCCCTTTCTCCAAAAATGTACTCAATGGGATCGTAATGTTGCAACCACACACAAGTTGACCTGCTGTGAGGAAAAAACGCTTTAGTAAATTTCAAACATGAAAAAGGTCATTTTAAAATCAACATGAAGAACCAAAATTCCAAAAGTATAAAACAAAAAAAATGCTTACCGAAGAAAAAAAAATGTATCGTACTAGGCACCCTCCTCCCGCCCTGTGGTGCAACTGATGTCCCTTTCTCCAAAAATGTACTCAATGGGATCGTAATGTTGCAACCACACACAAGTTGACCTGCTGTGAGGAAAAAACGCTTTAGTACATTTCAAACATGGAAAAGGTCATTTTAAAATCAACATGAAGAACCAAAATTCCAAAAGTATAAAACAAAAAAAATGCTTACCGAAGAAAAAAAAATGTATCGTACTAGGCACCCTCCTCCCGCCCTGTGGTGCAACTGATGTCCCTTTCTCCAAAAATGTACTCAATGGGATCGTAATGTTGCAAGCACACACAAGTTGACCTGCTGTGAGGAAAAAACGCTTTAGTACATTTCAAACATGAAAAAGGTCATTTTAAAATCAACATGAAGAACCAAAATTCCAAAAGTATAAAACAAAAAAAATGCCTACCGAAGAAAAAAAAAGTGTATCGTACTAGGCACCCTCCTCCCGCCCTGTGGTGCAACTGATGTCCGTTTCTCCAAAAATGTACTCAATGGGATCGTAATGTTGCAACCACACACAAGTTGACCTGCTGTGAGGAAAAAACGCTTTAGTACATTTCAAACATGGAAAAGTTCATTTTAAAATCAACATGAAGAACCAAAATTCCAAAAGTATAAAACAAAAAAAATGCTTACCGAAGAAAAAAAAAATGTATCGTACTAGGCACCCTCCTCCCGCCCTGTGGTGCAACTGATGTCCCTTTCTCCAAAAATGTACTCAATGGGATCGTAATGTTGCAACCACACACAAGTTGACCTGCTGTGAGGAAAAAACGCTTTAGTACATTTCAAACATGAAAAAGGTCATTTTAAAATCAACATGAAGAACCAAAATTCCAAAAGTATAAAACAAAAAAAATGCTTACCGAAGAAAACAATATGTATCGTACTAGGCACCCTCCTCCCGCCCTGTGGTGCAACTGATGTCCCTTTCTCCAAAAATGTACTCAATGGGATCGTAATGTTGCAACCACACACAAGTTGACCTGCTGTGAGGAAAAAACGCTTTAGTACATTTCAAACATGGAAAAGGTCATTTTAAAATCAACATGAAGAACCAAAATTCCAAAAGTATAAAACAAAAAAAATGCTTACCGAAGAAAAAGATATGTATCGTACTAGGCACCCTCCTCCCGCCCTGTGGTGCAACTGATGTCCCTTTCTCCAAAAATGTACTCAATGGGATCGTAATGTTGCAACCACACACAAGTTGACCTGCTGTGAGGAAAAAACGCTTTAGTACATTTCAAACATGGAAAAGGTCATTTTAAAATCAACATGAAGAACCAAAATTCCAAAAGTATAAAACAAAAAAAATGCTTACCGAAGAAAAAAAAATGTATCGTACTAGGCACCCTCCTCCCGCCCTGTGGTGCAACTGATGCCCCTTTCTCCAAAAATGTACTCAATGGGATCGTAATGTTGCAAGCACACACAAGTTGACCTGCTGTGAGGAAAAAACGCTTTAGTACATTTCAAACATGAAAAAGGTCATTTTAAAATCAACATGAAGAACCAAAATTCCAAAAGTATAAAACAAAAAAAATGCTTACCGAAGAAAAAAAAAATGTATCGTACTGGGCACCCTCCTCCCGCCCTGTGGTGCAACTGATGTCCGTTTCTCCAAAAATGTACTCAATGGGATCGTAATGTTGCAACCACACACAAGTTGACCTGCTGTGAGGAAAAAACGCTTTAGTACATTTCAAACATGGAAAAGTTCATTTTAAAATCAACATGAAGAACCAAAATTCCAAAAGTATAAAACAAAAAAAATGCTTACCGAAGAAAAAAAAAATGTATCGTACTAGGCACCCTCCTCCCGCCCTGTGGTGCAACTGATGTCCCTTTCTCCAAAAATGTACTCAATGGGATCGTAATGTTGCAACCACACACAAGTTGACCTGCTGTGAGGAAAAAACGCTTTAGTACATTTCAAACATGAAAAAGGTCATTTTAAAATCAACATGAAGAACCAAAATTCCAAAAGTATAAAACAAAAAAAATGCTTACCGAAGAAAACAATATGTATCGTACTAGGCACCCTCCTCCCGCCCTGTGGTGCAACTGATGTCCCTTTCTCCAAAAATGTACTCAATGGGATCGTAATGTTGCAACCACACACAAGTTGACCTGCTGTGAGGAAAAAACGCTTTAGTACATTTCAAACATGGAAAAGGTCATTTTAAAATCAACATGAAGAACCAAAATTCCAAAAGTATAAAACAAAAAAAATGCTTACCGAAGAAAAAAAAATGTATCGTACTAGGCACCCTCCTCCCGCCCTGTGGTGCAACTGATGTCCCTTTCTCCAAAAATGTACTCAATGGGATCGTAATGTTGCAACCACACACAAGTTGACCTGCTGTGAGGAAAAAACGCTTTAGTACATTTCAAACATGGAAAAGGTCATTTTAAAATCAACATGAAGAACCAAAATTCCAAAAGTATAAAACAAAAAAAATGCTTACCGAAGAAAAAAATATGTATCGTACTAGGCACCCTCCTCCCGCCCTGTGGTGCAACTGATGTCCCTTTCTCCAAAAATGTACTCAATGGGATCGTAATGTTGCAACCACACACAAGTTGACCTGCTGTGAGGAAAAAGCGCTTTAGTACATTTCAAACATGAAAATGGTCATTTTAAAATCAACATGAAGAACCAAAATTCCAAAGGTATAAAACACACAAAAATGCTTACCGAAGAAAAAAAATGTATCGTACTAGGCACCCTCCTCCCGCCCTGTGGTGCAACTGATGTCCCTTTCTCCCAAAATGTACTCAATGGGATCGTAATGTTGCAACCACACACAAGTTGACCTGTTGTGAGGAAAAAACGCTTTAGTACATTTCGAACATGAAAAAGGTCATTTTAAAATCAACATGAAGAATCAAAATTCCAAAAGTATAAAACACAAAAAAATGCTTACCGAAGAAAAAAAAATGTATCGTACTAGGCACCCTCCTCCCGCCCTGTGGTGCAACTGATGTCCCTTTCTCCAAAAATGTACTCAATGGGATCGTAATGTTGCAACCACACACAAGTTGACCTGCTGTGAGGAAAAAAACGCTTTAGTACATTTCAAACAGGAAAAAGGTCATTTTAAAATCAACATGAAGAACCAAAATTCCAAAAGTATAAAACACAAAAAAATGCTTACCGAAGAATAAAAAATGTATCGTACTAGGCACCCTCCTCCCGCCCTGTGGTGCAACTGATGTCCCTTTCTCCAAAAATGTACTCAATAGGATCGTAATGTTGCAACCACACACAAGTTGACCTGCTGTGAGGAAAAAACGCTTTAGTACATTTCAAACATGAAAAAGGTCATTTTAAAATCAACATGAAGAACCAAAATTCCAAAAGTATAAAACACAAAAAAATGCTTACCGAAGAATAAAAAATGTATCGTACTAGGCACCCTCCTCCCGCCCTGTGGTGCAACTGATGTCCCTTTCTCCAAAAATGTACTCAATGGGATCGTAATGTTGCAACCACACACAAGCTGACCTGCTGTGAGGAAAAAACGCTTTAGTACATTTCAAACATGAAAAAGGTCATTTTAAAATCAACATGAAGAACCAAAATTCCAAAAGTATAAAACACAAAAAAATGCTTACCGAAGAAAAAAAAATGTATCGTACTAGGCACCCTCCTCCCGCCCTGTGGTGCAACTGATGTCCCTTTCTCCAAAAATGTACTCAATGGGATCGTAATGTTGCAACCACACACAAGTTGACCTGCTGTGAGGAAAAAAACGCTTTAGTACATTTGAAACAGGAAAAAGGTCATTTTAAAATCAACATGAAGAACCAAAATTCCAAAAGTATAAAACACAAAAAAATGCTTACCGAAGAATAAAAAATGTATCGTACTAGGCACCCTCCTCCCGCCCTGTGGTGCAACTGATGTCCCTTTCTCCAAAAATGTACTCAATGGGATCGTAATGTTGCAACCACACACAAGTTGACCTGCTGTGAGGAAAAAACGCTTTAGTACATTTCAAACATGAAAAAGGTCATTTTAAAATCAACATGAAGAACCAAAATTCCAAAAGTATAAAACACAAAAAAATGCTTACCGAAGAATAAAAAATGTATCGTACTAGGCACCCTCCTCCCGCCCTGTGGTGCAACTGATGTCCCTTTCTCCAAAAATGTACTCAATGGGATCGTAATGTTGCAACCACACACAAGTTGACCTGCTGTGAGGAAAAAAACGCTTTAGTACATTTCAAACAGGAAAAAGGTCATTTTAAAATCAACATGAAGAACCAAAATTCCAAAAGTATAAAACACAAAAAAATGCTTACCGAAGAATAAAAAATGTATCGTACTAGGCACCCTCCTCCCGCCCTGTGGTGCAACTGATGTCCCTTTCTCCAAAAATGTACTCAATGGGATCGTAATGTTGCAACCACACACAAGCTGACCTGCTGTGAGGAAAAAACGCTTTAGTACATTTCAAACATGAAAAAGGTCATTTTAAAATCAACATGAAGAACCAAAATTCCAAAAGTATAAAACACAAAAAAATGCTTACCGAAGAAAAAAAAAAGTATCGTACTAGGCACCCTCCTCCCGCCCTGTGGTGCAACTGATGTCCCTTTCTCCAAAAATGTACTCAATGGGATCGTAATGTTGCAACCACACACAAGTTGACCTGCTGTGAGGAAAAAAACGCTTTAGTACATTTCAAACAGGAAAAAGGTCATTTTAAAATCAACATGAAGAACCAAAATTCCAAAAGTATAAAACACAAAAAAATGCTTACCGAAGAATAAAAAATGTATCGTACTAGGCACCCTCCTCCCGCCCTGTGGTGCAACTGATGTCCCTTTCTCCAAAAATGTACTCAATGGGATCGTAATGTTGCAACCACACACAAGTTGACCTGCTGTGAGGAAAAAACGCTTTAGTACATTTCAAACATGGAAAAGGTCATTTTAAAATCAACATGAAGAACCAAAATTCCAAAAGTATAAAACAAAAAAAATGCTTACCGAAGAAAAAAAAATGTATCGTACTAGGCACCCTCCTCCCGCCCTGTGGTGCAACTGATGTCCCTTTCTCCAAAAATGTACTCAATGGGATCGTAATGTTGCAACCACACACAAGTTGACCTGCTGTGGGGAAAAAACGCTTTAGTACATTTCAAACATGGAAAAGGTCATTTTAAAATCAACATGAAGAACCAAAATTCCAAAAGTATAAAACAAAAAAAATGCTTACCGAAGAAAAAAATATGTATCGTACTAGGCACCCTCCTCCCGCCCTGTGGTGCAACTGATGTCCCTTTCTCCAAAAATGTACTCAATGGGATCGTAATGTTGCAACCACACACAAGTTGACCTGCTGTGAGGAAAAAGCGCTTTAGTACATTTCAAACATGAAAATGGTCATTTTAAAATCAACATGAAGAACCAAAATTCCAAAGGTATAAAACACACAAAAATGCTTACCGAAGAAAAAAAATGTATCGTACTAGGCACCCTCCTCCCGCCCTGTTGTGCAACTGATGTCCCTTTCTCCAAAAATGTACTCAATGGGATCGTAATGTTGCAACCACACACAAGTTGACCTGCTGTGAGGAAAAAACGCTTTAGTACATTTCAAACATGAAAAAGGTCATTTTAAAATCAACATGAAGAACCAAAATTCCAAAAGTATAAAACAAAAAAAATGCTTACCGAAGAAAAAAAAATGTATCGTACTAGGCACCCTCCTCCCGCCCTGTGGTGCAACTGATGTCCCTTTCTCCAAAAATGTACTCAATGGGATCGTAATGTTGCAACCACACACAAGTTGACCTGCCGTGAGGAAAAAACGCTTTAGTACATTTCAAACATGAAAAAGGTCATTTTAAAATCAACATGAAGAACCAAAATTCCAAAAGTATAAAACACAAAAAAATGCTTACCGAAGACAAAAAAATGTATCGTACTAGGCACCCTCCTCCCGCCCTGTGGTGCAACTGATGTCCCTTTCTCCAAAAATGTACTCAATGGGATCGTAATGTTGCAACCACACACAAGTTGACCTGCTGTGAGGAAAAAACGCTTTAGTACATTTCAAACATGAAAATGGTCATTTTAAAATCAACATGAAGAACCAAAATTCCAAAGGTATAAAACACACAAAAAAGCTTACCGAAGAAAAAAAAGTATCGTACTAGGCACCCTCCTCCCGCCCTGTGGTGCAACTGATGTCCCTTCCTCTAAAAATGTACTCAATGGGATCGTAATGTTGCAAGCACACACAAGTTGACCTGCTGTGAGGAAAAAACGCTTTAGTACATTTCAAACATGAAAAAGGTCATTTTAAAATCAACATGAAGAACCAAAATTCCAAAAGTATAAAACAAAAAAAATGCTTACCGAAGAAAAAAAAATGTATCGTACTAGGCACCCTCCTCCCGCCCTGTGGTGCAACTGATGTCCCTTTCTCCAAAAATGTACTCAATGGGATCGTAGTGTTGCAACCACACACAAGTTGACCTGCTGTGAGGAATAAGCGCTTTAGTACATTTCAAACATGAAAATGGTCATTTTAAAATCAACATGAAGAACCAAAATTCCAAAGGTATAAAACACACAAAAATGTTTACCGAAGAAAAAAAATGTATCGTACTAGGCACCCTCCTCCCGCCCTGTGGTGCAACTGATGTCCCTTTCTCCAAAAATGTACTCAATGGGATCGTAATGTTGCAACCACACACAAGTTGACATGCTGTGAGGAAAAAGCGCTTTAGTAAATTTCAAACATGAAAAAGGTCATTTTAAAATCAACAAGAAGAACCAAAATTCCAAAAGTATAAAACAAAAAAAATGCTTACCGAAGAATAAAAAATGTATCGTACTAGGCACCCTCCTCCCGCCCTGTGGTGCAACTGATGTCCCTTTCTCCAAAAATGTACTCAATGGGATCGTAATGTTGCAACCACACACAAGTTGACCTGCTGTGAGGAAAAAACGCTTTAGTACATTTCAAACATGAAAAAGGTCATTTTAAAATCAACATGAAGAACCAAAATTCCAAAAGTATAAAACAAAAAAAATGCTTACCGAAGAAAAAAAAATGTATCGTACTAGGCACCCTCCTCCCGCCCTGTGGTGCAACTGATGTCCCTTTCTCCAAAAATGTACTCAATGGGATCGTAATGTTGCAACCACACACAAGTTGACCTGCTGTGAGGAAAAAACGCTTTAGTACATTTCAAACATGAAAAAGGTCATTTTAAAATCAACATGAAGAACCAAAATTCCAAAAGTATAAAACAAAAAAAATGCTTACCGAAGAAAAAAAAAGTGTATCGTACTAGGCACCCTCCTCCCGCCCTGTGGTGCAACTGATGTCCGTTTCTCCAAAAATGTACTCAATGGGATCGTAATGTTGCAACCACACACAAGTTGACCTGCTGTGAGGAAAAAACGCTTTAGTACATTTCAAACATGGAAAAGTTCATTTTAAAATCAACATGAAGAACCAAAATTCCAAAAGTATAAAACAAAAAAAATGCTTACCGAAGAAAAAAAAAATGTATCGTACTAGGCACCCTCCTCCCGCCCTGTGGTGCAACTGATGTCCCTTTCTCCAAAAATGTACTCAATGGGATCGTAATGTTGCAACCACACACAAGTTGACCTGCTGTGAGGAAAAAACGCTTTAGTACATTTCAAACATGAAAAAGGTCATTTTAAAATCAACATGAAGACCCAAAATTCCAAAAGTATAAAACAAAAAAAATGCTTACCGAAGAAAACAATATGTATCGTACTAGGCACCCTCCTCCCGCCCTGTGGTGCAACTGATGTCCCTTTCTCCAAAAATGTACTCAATGGGATCGTAATGTTGCAACCACACACAAGTTGACCTGCTGTGAGGAAAAAACGCTTTAGTACATTTCAAACATGGAAAAGGTCATTTTAAAATCAACATGAAGAACCAAAATTCCAAAAGTATAAAACACAAAAAAATGCTTACCGAAGAAAAAGATATGTATCGTACTAGGCACCCTCCTCCCGCCCTGTGGTGCAACTGATGTCCCTTTCTCCAAAAATGTACTCAATGGGATCGTAATGTTGCAACCACACACAAGTTGACCTGCTGTGAGGAAAAAACGCTTTAGTACATTTCAAACATGGAAAAGGTCATTTTAAAATCAACATGAAGAACCAAAATTCCAAAAGTATAAAACAAAAAAAATGCTTACCGAAGAAAAAAAAATGTATCGTACTAGGCACCCTCCTCCCGCCCTGTGGTGCAACTGATGCCCCTTTCTCCAAAAATGTACTCAATGGGATCGTAATGTTGCAAGCACACACAAGTTGACCTGCTGTGAGGAAAAAACGCTTTAGTACATTTCAAACATGAAAAAGGTCATTTTAAAATCAACATGAAGAACCAAAATTCCAAAAGTATAAAACAAAAAAAATGCTTACCGAAGAAAAAAAAAATGTATCGTACTGGGCACCCTCCTCCCGCCCTGTGGTGCAACTGATGTCCGTTTCTCCAAAAATGTACTCAATGGGATCGTAATGTTGCAACCACACACAAGTTGACCTGCTGTGAGGAAAAAACGCTTTAGTACATTTCAAACATGGAAAAGTTCATTTTAAAATCAACATGAAGAACCAAAATTCCAAAAGTATAAAACAAAAAAAATGCTTACCGAAGAAAAAAAAAATGTATCGTACTAGGCACCCTCCTCCCGCCCTGTGGTGCAACTGATGTCCCTTTCTCCAAAAATGTCCTCAATGGGATCGTAATGTTGCAACCACACACAAGTTGACCTGCTGTGAGGAAAAAACGCTTTAGTACATTTCAAACATGAAAAAGGTCATTTTAAAATCAACATGAAGAACCAAAATTCCAAAAGTATAAAACAAAAAAAATGCTTACCGAAGAAAACAATATGTATCGTACTAGGCACCCTCCTCCCGCCCTGTGGTGCAACTGATGTCCCTTTCTCCAAAAATGTACTCAATGGGATCGTAATGTTGCAACCACACACAAGTTGACCTGCTGTGAGGAAAAAACGCTTTAGTACATTTCAAACATGGAAAAGGTCATTTTAAAATCAACATGAAGAACCAAAATTCCAAAAGTATAAAACAAAAAAAATGCTTACCGAAGAAAAAAAAATGTATCGTACTAGGAACCCTCCTCCCGCCCTGTGGTGCAACTGATGTCCCTTTCTCCAAAAATGTACTCAATGGGATCGTAATGTTGCAACCACACACAAGTTGACCTGCTGTGAGGAAAAAACGCTTTAGTACATTTCAAACATGGAAAAGGTCATTTTAAAATCAACATGAAGAACCAAAATTCCAAAAGTATAAAACAAAAAAAATGCTTACCGAAGAAAAAAATAGGTATCGTACTAGGCACCCTCCTCCCGCCCTGTGGTGCAACTGATGTCCCTTTCTCCAAAAATGTACTCAATGGGATCGTAATGTTGCAACCACACACAAGTTGACCTGCTGTGAGGAAAAAGCGCTTTAGTACATTTCAAACATGAAAATGGTCATTTTAAAATCAACATGAAGAACCAAAATTCCAAAGGTATAAAACACACAAAAATGCTTACCGAAGAAAAAAAATGTATCGTACTAGGCACCCTCCTCCCGCCCTGTGGTGCAACTGATGTCCCTTTCTCCCAAAATGTACTCAATGGGATCGTAATGTTGCAACCACACACAAGTTGACCTGTTGTGAGGAAAAAACGCTTTAGTACATTTCGAACATGAAAAAGGTCATTTTAAAATCAACATGAAGAATCAAAATTCCAAAAGTATAAAACACAAAAAAATGCTTACCGAAGAAAAAAAAATGTATCGTACTAGGCACCCTCCTCCCGCCCTGTGGTGCAACTGATGTCCCTTTCTCCAAAAATGTACTCAATGGGATCGTAATGTTGCAACCACACACAAGTTGACCTGCTGTGAGGAAAAAAACGCTTTAGTACATTTCAAACAGGAAAAAGGTCATTTTAAAATCAACATGAAGAACCAAAATTCCAAAAGTATAAAACACAAAAAAATGCTTACCGAAGAATAAAAAATGTATCGTACTAGGCACCCTCCTCCCGCCCTGTGGTGCAACTGATGTCCCTTTCTCCAAAAATGTACTCAATGGGATCGTAATGTTGCAACCACACACAAGTTGACCTGCTGTGAGGAAAAAACGCTTTAGTACATTTCAAACATGAAAAAGGTCATTTTAAAATCAACATGAAGAATCAAAATTCCAAAAGTATAAAACACATATAAATGCTTACCGAAGAAAAAAAAATGTATCGTACTAGGCACCCTCCTCCCGCCTTGTGGTGCAACTGATGTCCCTTTCTCCAAAAATGTACTCAATGGGATCGTAATGTTGCAACCACACACAAGCTGACCTGCTGTGAGGAAAAAACGCTTTAGTACATTTCAAACATGAAAAAGGTCATTTTAAAATCAACATGAAGAACCAAAATTCCAAAAGTATAAAACACAAAAAAATGCTTACCGAAGAATAAAAAATGTATCGTACTAGGCACCCTCCTCCCGCCCTGTGGTGCAACTGATGTCCCTTTCTCCAAAAATGTACTCAATGGGATCGTAATGTTGCAACCACACACAAGTTGACCTGCTGTGAGGAAAAAACGCTTTGGTACATTTCAAACATGAAAAAGGTCATTTTAAAATCAACATGAAGAACCAAAATTCCAAAAGTATAAAACACAAAAAAATGCTTACCGAAGAATAAAAAATGTATCGTACTAGGCACCCTCCTCCCGCCCTGTGGTGCAACTGATGTCCCTTTCTCCAAAAATGTACTCAATGGGATCGTAATGTTGCAACCACACACAAGTTGACCTGCTGTGAGGAAAAAACGCTTTAGTACATTTCAAACATGAAAAAGGTCATTTTAAAATCAACATGAAGAACCAAAATTCCAAAAGTATAAAACACAAAAAAATGCTTACCGAAGAATAAAAAATGTATCGTACTAGGCACCCTCCTCCCGCCCTGTGGTGCAACTGATGTCCCTTTCTCCAAAAATGTACTCAATGGGATCGTAATGTTGCAACCACACACAAGTTGACCTGCTGTGAGGAAAAAACGCTTTAGTACATTTCAAACATGGAAAAGGTCATTTTAAAATCAACATGAAGAACCAAAATTCCAAAAGTATAAAACAAAAAAAATGCTTACCGAAGAAAAAAAAATGTATCGTACTAGGCACCCTCCTCCCGCCCTGTGGTGCAACTGATGTCCCTTTCTCCAAAAATGTACTCAATGGGATCGTAATGTTGCAACCACACACAAGTTGACCTGCTGTGAGGAAAAAACGCTTTAGTACATTTCAAACATGGAAAAGGTCATTTTAAAATCAACATGAAGAACCAAAATTCCAAAAGTATAAAACAAAAAAAATGCTTACCGAAGAAAAAAATATGTATCGTACTAGGCACCCTCCTCCCGCCCTGTGGTGCAACTGATGTCCCTTTCTCCAAAAATGTACTCAATGGGATCGTAATGTTGCAACCACACACAAGTTGACCTGCTGTGAGGAAAAAGCGCTTTAGTACATTTCAAACATGAAAATGGTCATTTTAAAATCAACATGAAGAACCAAAATTCCAAAGGTATAAAACACACAAAAATGCTTACCGAAGAAAAAAAATGTATCGTACTAGGCACCCTCCTCCCGCCCTGTTGTGCAACTGATGTCCCTTTCTCCAAAAATGTACTCAATGGGATCGTAATGTTGCAACCACACACAAGTTGACCTGCTGTGAGGAAAAAACGCTTTAGTACATTTCAAACATGAAAAAGGTCATTTTAAAATCAACATGAAGAACCAAAATTCCAAAAGTATAAAACAAAAAAAATGCTTACCGAAGAAAAAAAAATGTATCGTACTAGGCACCCTCCTCCCGCCCTGTGGTGCAACTGATGTCCCTTTCTCCAAAAATGTACTCAATGGGATCGTAATGTTGCAACCACACACAAGTTGACCTGCCGTGAGGAAAAAACGCTTTAGTACATTTCAAACATGAAAAAGGTCATTTTAAAATCAACATGAAGAACCAAAATTCCAAAAGTATAAAACACAAAAAAATGCTTACCGAAGACAAAAAAATGTATCGTACTAGGCACCCTCCTCCCGCCCTGTGGTGCAACTGATGTCCCTTTCTCCAAAAATGTACTCAATGGGATCGTAATGTTGCAACCACACACAAGTTGACCTGCTGTGAGGAAAAAACGATTTAGTACATTTCAAACATGAAAATGGTCATTTTAAAATCAACATGAAGAACCAAAATTCCAAAGGTATAAAACACACAAAAAAGCTTACCGAAGAAAAAAAAGTATCGTACTAGGCACCCTCCTCCCGCCCTGTGGTGCAACTGATGTCCCTTCCTCTAAAAATGTACTCAATGGGATCGTAATGTTGCAAGCACACACAAGTTGACCTGCTGTGAGGAAAAAACGCTTTAGTACATTTCAAACATGAAAAAGGTCATTTTAAAATCAACATGAAGAACCAAAATTCCAAAAGTATAAAACAAAAAAAATGCTTACCGAAGAAAAAAAAATGTATCGTACTAGGCACCCTCCTCCCGCCCTGTGGTGCAACTGATGTCCCTTTCTCCAAAAATGTACTCAATGGGATCGTAATGTTGCAACCACACACAAGTTGACCTGCTGTGAGGAAAAAACGCTTTAGTACATTTCAAACATGAAAAAGGTCATTTTAAAATCAACATGAAGAACCAAAATTCCAAAAGTATAAAACAAAAAAAATGCTTACCGAAGACAAAAAAATGTATCGTACTAGGCACCCTCCTCCCGCCCTGTGGTGCAACTGATGTCCCTTTCTCCAAAAATGTACTCAATGGGATCGTAGTGTTGCAACCACACACAAGTTGACCTGCTGTGAGGAATAAGCGCTTTAGTACATTTCAAACATGAAAATGGTCATTTTAAAATCAACATGAAGAACCAAAATTCCAAAGGTATAAAACACACAAAAATGTTTACCGAAGAAAAAAAATGTATCGTACTAGGCACCCTCCTCCCGCCCTGTGGTGCAACTGATGTCCCTTTCTCCAAAAATGTACTCAATGGGATCGTAATGTTGCAACCACACACAAGTTGACATGCTGTGAGGAAAAAGCGCTTTAGTAAATTTCAAACATGAAAAAGGTCATTTTAAAATCAACATGAAGAACCAAAATTCCAAAAGTATAAAACAAAAAAAATGCTTACCGAAGAAAAAAAAATGTATCGTACTAGGCACCCTCCTCCCGCCCTGTGGTGCAACTGATGTCCCTTTCTCCAAAAATGTACTCAATGGGATCGTAATGTTGCAACCACACACAAGTTGACCTGCTGTGAGGAAAAAACGCTTTAGTACATTTCAAACATGAAAAAGGTCATTTTAAAATCAACATGAAGAACCAAAATTCCAAAAGTATAAAACAAAAAAAATGCTTACCGAAGAATAAAAAATGTATCGTACTAGGCACCCTCCTCCCGCCCTGTGGTGCAACTGATGTCCCTTTCTCCAAAAATGTACTCAATGGGATCGTAATGTTGCAACCACACACAAGTTGACCTGCTGTGAGGAAAAAACGCTTTAGTACATTTCAAACATGAAAAAGGTCATTTTAAAATCAACATGAAGAACCAAAATTCCAAAAGTATAAAACAAAAAAAATGCTTACCGAAGAAAAAAAAATGTATCGTACTAGGCACCCTCCTCCCGCCCTGTGGTGCAACTGATGTCCCTTTCTCCAAAAATGTACTCAATGGGATCGTAATGTTGCAACCACACACAAGTTGACCTGCTGTGAGGAAAAAACGCTTTAGTACATTTCAAACATGAAAAAGGTCATTTTAAAATCAACATGAAGAACCAAAATTCCAAAAGTATAAAACAAAAAAAATGCTTACCGATGAAAATAAAATGTATCGTACTAGGCACCCTCCTCCTGCCCTGTGGTGCAACTGATGTCCGTTTCTCCAAAAATGTACTCAATGGGATCGTAATGTTGCAACCACACACAAGTTGACCTGCTGTGAGGAAAAAACGCTTTAGTACATTTCAAACATGGAAAAGTTCATTTTAAAATCAACATGAAGAACCAAAATTCCAAAAGTATAAAACACAAAAAAATGGTTACCGAAGAAAGAAAATGTATCGTACTAGGCACCATCCTCCCGCCCTGTGGTGCAACAGATGTCCCTTTCTCCAAAAATGTACTCAACGGGATCGTAATGTTGCAACCACCCACGAGTTGACCTGTTGTGAGGAAAAAACGCTTTAGTACATTTCGAACATGAAAAAGGTCATTATAAAATCAACATGAAGAACCAAAATTCCAAAAGTATAAAACACAAAAAAATGCTTACTGAAGAAAAAAAAAGTATCGTACTAGGCACCCTCCTCCCGCCCTGTGGTGCAACTGATGTCCCTTTCTCCAAAAATGTACTCAAAGGGATCGTAATGTTGCAACCACACACAAGTTGACCTGCTGTGAGGAAAAAACGCTTTAGTACATTTCAAACATGAAAAAGGTCATTTTAAAATCAACATGAAGAACCAAAATTCCAAAAGTATAAAACAAAAAAAATGCTTACCGAAGAAAAAAAATGTATCGTACTAGGCACCCTCCTCCCGCCCTGTGGTGCAACTGATGTCCCTTTCTCCAAAAATGTACTCAATGGGATCGTAATGTTGCAAGCACACACAAGTTGACCTGCTGTGAGGAAAAAACGCTTTAGTACATTTCAAACATGAAAAAGGTCATTTTAAAATCAACATGAAGAACCAAAATTCCAAAAGTATAAAACAAAAAAAATGCTTACCGAAGAAAAAAAAATGTATCGTACTAGGCACCCTCCTCCCGCCCTGTGGTGCAACTGATGTCCCTTTCTCCAAAAATGTACTCAATGGGATCGTAATGTTGCAACCACACACAAGTTGACCTGCTGTGAGGAAAAAACGCTTTAGTACATTTCAAACATGAAAAAGGTCATGTACATTTCAAACATGAAAAAGGTCATTTTAAAATCAACATGAAGCACCAAAATTCCAAAAGTATAAAACACAAAAAAAAGCTTACCGAAGAATAAAAAATGTATCGTACTAGTCACCCTCCTCCTGCCCTGTGGTGCAACTGATGTCCCTTTCTCCAAAAATGTACTCAATGGGATCGTAATGTTGCAACCACACACAAGTTGACCTGCTGTGAGGAAAAAACGCTTTAGTACATTTCAAACATGGAAAAGGTCATTTTAAAATCAACATGAAGAACCAAAATTCCAAAAGTATAAAACAAAAAAAATGCTTACCGAAGAAAAAAAAAAATGTATCGTACTAGGCACCCTCCTCCCGCCCTGTGGTGCAACCGATGTCCCTTTCTCCAAAAATGTACTCAATGGGATCGTAATGTTGCAACCACACACAAGTTGACCTGCTGTGAGGAAAAAACGCTTTCGTACATTTCAAACATGAAAAAGGTCATGTACATTTCAAACATGAAAAAGGTCATTTTAAAATCAACATGAAGAACCAAAATTCCAAAAGTATAAAACACAAAAAAATGCTTACCGAAGAATAAAAAATGTATCGTACTAGGCACCCTCCTCCTGCCCTGTGGTGCAACGGATGTCCCTTTCTCCCAAAAAGGTACTCAATGGGATCGTAATGTTGCAACCACACACAAGTTGACCTGCTGTGAGGAAAAAACGCTTTAGTACATTTCAAACATGAAAAAGGTCATTTTAAAATCAACATGAAGAACCAAAATTACAAAAGTATAAAACAAAAAAAATGCTTACCAAAGAAAAAAAAAATGTATCGTACTAGGCACCCTCCTCCCACCCTGTGGTGCAACTGATGTCCCTTTCTCCAAAAATGTACTCAATGGGATCGTAATGTTGCAACCACACACAAGTTGACCTGCTGTGAGGAAAAAACGCTTTAGTACATTTCAAACATGGAAAAGGTCATTTTAAAATCAACATGAAGAACCAAAATTCCAAAAGTATAAAACAAAAAAAATGCTTACCGAAGAAAAAAAAATGTATCGTACTAGGCACCCTCCTCCCGCCCTGTGGTGCAACTGATGTCCCTTTCTCCAAAAATGTACTCAATTGGATCGTAATGTTGCAACCACACACAAGTTGACCTGCTGTGAGGAAAAAACGCTTTCGTACATTTCAAACATGAAAAAGGTCATGTACATTTCAAACATGAAAAAGGTCATTTTAAAATCAACATGAAGAACCAAAATTCCAAAAGTATAAAACACAAAAAAATGCTTACCGAAGAAAACAAAATGTATCGTACTAGGCACCCTCCTCCCGCCCTGTGGTGCAACTGATGTCCCTTTCTCCAAAAATGTACTCAATGGGATCGTAATGTTGCAAGCACACACAAGTTGACCTGCTGTGAGGAAAAAACACTTTAGTACATTTCAAACATGAAAAAGGTTATTTTAAAATCAACATGAAGAACCAAAAGTCCAAAGGTATAAAACACACAAAAATGCTTACCGAAGAAAAAAAATGTAGCGTACTAGGCACCCTCCTCCCGCCCTGTGGTGCAACTGATGTCCCTTTCTCCAAAAATGTACTCAATGGGATCGTAATGTTGCAAGCACACACAAGTTGACCTGCTGTGAGGAAAAAACGCTTTAGTACATTTCAAACATGAAAAAGGTCATTTTAAAATCAACATGAAGAACCAAAATTCCAAAAGTATAAAACACAAAAAAATGCTTACCGAAGAAAAAAAAATGTATCGTACTAGGCACCCTCCTCCCGCCCTGTGGTGCAACTGATATCCCTTTCTCCAAAAATGTACTCAATCGGATCGTAATGTTGCAACCACACACAAGTTGACCTGCTGTGAGGAAAAAACGCTTTAGTACATTTCAAACATGGAAAAGGTCATTTTAAAATCAACATGAAGAACCAAAATTCCAAAAGTATAAAACAAAAAAAATGCTTACCGAAGAAAAAAAAATGTATCGTACTAGGCACCCTCCTCCCGCCCTGTGGTGCAACTGATGTCCCATTCTCCAAAAATGTACTCAGTGGGATCGTAATGTTGCAAGCACACACAAGTTGACCTGCTGTGAGGAAAAAACGCTTTAGTACATTTCAAACATGAAAAAGGTCATTTTAAAATCAACCTGAAGAACCAAAATTCCAAAAGTATAAAACAAAAAAAATGCTTACCGAAGAATAAAAAATGTATCGTACTAGGCACCCTCCTCCCGCCCTGTGGTGCAACTGATGTCCCTTTCTCCAAAAATGTACTCAATGGGATCGTAATGTTGCAACCACACACAAGCTGACCTGCTGTGAGGAAAAAACGCTTTAGTACATTTCAAACATGAAAAAGGTCATTTTAAAATCAACATGAAGAACCAAAATTCCAAAAGTAAAAAACACAAAAAAATGCTTACCGAAGAAAAAAAAATGTATCGTACTAGGCTCCCTCCTCCCGCCCTGTGGTGCAACTGATATCCCTTTCTCCAAAAATGTACTCAATGGGATCGTAATGTTGCAACCACACACAAGTTGACCTGCTGTGAGGAAAAAACGCTTTAGTACATTTCAAACATGGAAAAGGTCATTTTAAAATCAACCTGAAGAACCAAAATTCCAAAAGTATAAAACAAAAAAAATGCTTACCGAAGAAAAAAAAATGTATCGTACTAGGCACCCTCCTCCCGCCCTGTGGTGCAACTGATATCCCTTTCTCCAAAAATGTACTCAATGGGATCGTAATGTTGCAACCACACACAAGTTGACCTGCTGTGAGGAAAAAACGCTTTAATACATTTCAAACATGAAAAAGGTCATTTTAAAATCAACATGAAGAACCAAAATTCCAAAAGTATAAAACACACAAAAATGCTTACCGAAGAATAAAAAATGTATCGTACTAGGCACCCTCCTCCCGCCCTGTGGTGCAACTGATGTCCCTTTCTCCAAAAATGTACTCAATGGGATCGTAATGTTGCAAGCACACACAAGTTGACCTGCTGTGAGGAAAAAACGCTTTAGTACATTTCAAACATGAAAAAGGTCATTTTAAAATCAACATGAAGAACCAAAATTCCAAAAGTATAAAACAAAAAAAATGCTTACCGAAGAAAAAAAAATGTATCGTGCTAGGCACCCTCCTCCCGCCCTGTGGTGCAACTGATGTCCCTTTCTCCAAAAATGTACTCAATGGGATCGTAATGTTGCAACCACACACAAGTTGACCTGCTGTGAGGAAAAAACGCTTTAGTACATTTCGAACATGAAAAAGGTCATTTTAAAATCAACATGAAGAACCAAAATTCCAAAAGTATAAAACACAAAAAAATGCTTACCGAAGTAAACAAAATGTATCGTACTAGGCACCCTCCTCCCGCCCTGTGGTGCAACTGATGTCCCTTTCTCCAAAAATGTACTCAATGGGATCGTAATGTTGCAACCACACACAAGTTGTCCTGCTGTGAGGAAAAAACGCTTTAGTACATTTCAAACATGAAAAAGGTCATTTTAAAATCAACATGAAGAACCAAAATTCCAAAAGTATAAAACAAAAAAAATGCTTACCGAAGAAAAAAAAAATATCGTACTAAGCACCCTCCTCCAGCCCTGTGGTGCAACTGATGTCCCTTTCTCCAAAAATGTACTCAATGGGATCGTAATGTTGCAACCACACACAAGTTGACCTGCTGTGAGGAAAAAACGCATTAGTACATTTCAAACATGAAAAAGGTCATTTTAAAATCAACATGAAGAACCAAAATTCCAAAAGTATAAAACACAAAAAAATGCTTACCGAAGAAAACAAAATGTATCGTACTAGGCACCCTCCTCCCGCCCTGTGGTGCAACTGATGTCCCTTTCTCCAAAAATGTACTCAATGGGATCGTAATGTTGCAACCACACACAAGTTGACCTGCTGTGAGGAAAAAACGCTTTAGTACATTTCAAACATGAAAAAGGTCATTTTAAAATCAACATGAAGAACCAAAATTCCAAAAGTATAAAACACACAAAAATCCTTACCGAAGAAAAAAAAATGTATCGTACTAGGCACCCTCCTCCCGCCCTGTGGTGCAACTGATGTCCCTTTCTCCAAAAATGTACTCAATGGGATCGTAATGTTGCAACCACACACAAGTCGACCTGCTGTGTGGAAAACACGCTTTAGTACATTTCAAACATGAAAAAGGTCATTTTAAAATCAACATGAATAACCCATCTTCCAAAAGTATAAAACGCAAAAAAAATGCTTACCGAAGAAAAAAAAATGTATCGTACTAGGCACCCTCCTCCCGCCCTGTGGTGCAACTGATGTCCCTTTCTCCAAAAATGTACTCAATGGGATCGTAATGTTGCAACCACACACAAGTTGAGATGCTGTGAGGAAAAAACGCTTTAGTAAATTTCAAACATGAAAAAGGTCATTTTAAAATCAACATGAAGAACCAAAATTCCAAAAGTATAAAACAAAAAAAATGCTTACCGAAGAAAAAGAAATGTATCGTACTAGGCACCCTCCTCCCGCCCTGTGGTGCAACTGATGTCACTTTCTCCAAAAATGTACTCAATGGGATCGTAATGTTGCAACCACACACAAGTTGACCTGCTGTGAGGAAAAAACGCTTTAGTACATTTCAAACATGGAAAAGGTCATTTTAAAATCAACATGAAGAACCAAAATTCCAAAAGTATAAAACACAAAAAAATGCTTACCGAAGTAAACAAAATGTATCGTACTAGGC
Organism: Schistocerca nitens; assembly: GCF_023898315.1. Lineage (NCBI taxonomy): Eukaryota > Metazoa > Arthropoda > Insecta > Orthoptera > Acrididae > Schistocerca > Schistocerca nitens. The sequence goes on from NC_064622.1 coordinate 7,535,617, forward strand.
ACCCTCCTCCCGCCCTGTGGTGCAACTGATGTCCCTTTCTCCAAAAATGTACTCAATGGGATCGTAATGTTGCAACCACACACAAGTTGTCCTGCTGTGAGGAAAAAACGCTTTAGTACATTTCAAACATGAAAAAGGTCATTTTAAAATCAACATGAAGAACCAAAATTCCAAAAGTATAAAACAAAAAAAATGCTTACCGAAGAAAAAAAAAATATCGTACTAAGCATCCTCCTCCAGCCCTGTGGTGCAACTGATGTCCCTTTCTCCAAAAATGTACTCAATGGGATCGTAATGTTGCAACCACACACAAGTTGACCTGCTGTGAGGAAAAAACGCATTAGTACATTTCAAACATGAAAAAGGTCATTTTAAAATCAACATGAAGAACCAAAATTCCAAAAGTATAAAACACAAAAAAATGCTTACCGAAGAAAACAAAATGTATCGTACTAGGCACCCTCCTCCCGCCCTGTGGTGCAACTGATGTCCCTTTCTCCAAAAATGTACTCAATGGGATCGTAATGTTGCAACCACACACAAGTTGACCTGCTGTGAGGAAAAAACGCTTTAGTACATTTCAAACATGAAAAAGGTCATTTTAAAATCAACATGAAGAACCAAAATTCCAAAAGTATAAAACACACAAAAATCCTTACCGAAGAAAAAAAAATGTATCGTACTAGGCACCCTCCTCCCGCCCTGTGGTGCAACTGATGTCCCTTTCTCCAAAAATGTACTCAATGGGATCGTAATGTTGCAACCACACACAAGTTGACCTGCTGTGTGGAAAACACGCTTTAGTACATTTCAAACATGAAAAAGGTCATTTTAAAATCAACATGAATAACCAATATTCCAAAAGTATAAAACGCAAAAAAAATGCTTACCGAAGAAAAAAAAATGTATCGTACTAGGCACCCTCCTCCCGCCCTGTGGTGCAACTGATGTCCCTTTCTCCAAAAATGTACTCAATGGGATCGTAATGTTGCAACCACACACAAGTTGACCTGCTGTGAGGAAAAAACGCTTTAGTACATTTCAAACATGAAAAAGGTCATTTTAAAATCAACATGAAGAACCAAAATTCCAAAACTATAAAACACAAAAAAATGCTTACTGAAGAAAAAAAAATGTATCGTACTAAGCACCCTCCTCCTGCCCTGTGGTGCAACTGATGTCCCTTTCTCCAAAAATGTACTCAATGGGATCGTAATGTTGCAAGCACACACAATTTGGCCTGCTGTGAGGAAAAAACGCTTTAGTACATTTCAAACATGAAAAAGGTTATTTTAAAATCAACATGAAGAACCAAAATTCCAAAGGTATAAAACACACAAAAATGCTTACCGAAGAAAAAAAATGTAGTGTACTAGGCACCCTCCTCCTGCCCTGTGGTGCAACTGATGTCCCTTTCTCCAAAAATGTACTCAATGGGATCGTAATGTTGCAAGCACACACAAGTTGACCTGCTGTGAGGAAAAAACGCTTTAGTACATTTCAAACATGAAAAAGGTTATTTTAAAATCAACATGAAGAACCAAAAGTCCAAAGGTATAAAACACACAAAAATGCTTACCGAAGAAAAAAAATGTAGCGTACTAGGCACCCTCCTCCTGCCCTGTGGTGCAACTGATGTCCCTTTCTCCAAAAATGTACTCAATGGGATCGTAATGTTGCAACCACACACAAGTTGACCTGCTGTGAGGAAAAAACGCTTTAGTAAATTTCAAACATGAAAAAGGTCATTTTAAAATCAACATGAATAACCAAAATTCCAAAAGTATAAAACACAAAAATATGCTTACCGGAGAAAAAAAAATGTATCGTACTAGGCACTCTCCTCCCGCCCTGTGGTGCAACTGATGTCCCTTTCTCCAAAAATGTACTCAATGGGATCGTAATGTTGCAACCACACACAAGTTGACCTGCTGTGAGGAAAAAACGCTTTAGTACATTTCAAACATGAAAAAGGTCATTTTAAAATCAACATGAAGAACCAAAATTCCAAAAGTATAAAACAAAAAAAAATGCTTACCGAAGAAAAAAAAAGTATCGTACTAGGCACCCTCCTCCCGCCCTGTGGTGCAACTGATGTCCCTTTCTCCAAAAATGTACTCAATGGGATCGTAATGTTGCAACCACACACAAGTTGACCTGCTGTGAGGAAAAAACGCTTTAGTACATTTCAAACATGAAAAAGGTCATTTTAAAATCAACATGAAGAACCAAAATTCCAAAAGTATAAAACACACAAAAATCCTTACCGAAGAAAAAAAAATGTATCGTACTAGGCACCCTCCTCCCGCCCTGTGGTGCAACTGATGTCCCTTTCTCCAAAAATGTACTCAATGGGATCGTAATGTTGCAACCACACACAAGTTGACCTGCTGTGTGGAAAACACGCTTTAGTACATTTCAAACATGAAAAAGGTCATTTTAAAATCAACATGAATAACCAATATTCCAAAAGTATAAAACGCAAAAAAAATGCTTACCGAAGAAAAAAAAATGTATCGTACTAGGCACCCTCCTCCCGCCCTGTGGTGCAACTGATGTCCCTTTCTCCAAAAATGTACTCAATGGGATCGTAATGTTGCAACCACACACAAGTTGAGATGCTGTGAGGAAAAAACGCTTTAGTAAATTTCAAACATGAAAAAGGTCATTTTAAAATCAACATGAAGAACCAAAATTCCAAAAGTATAAAACAAAAAAAATGCTTACCGAAGAAAAAGAAATGTATCGTACTAGGCACCCTCCTCCCGCCCTGTGGTGCAACTGATGTCACTTTCTCCAAAAATGTACTCAATGGGATCGTAATGTTGCAACCACACACAAGTTGACCTGCTGTGAGGAAAAAACGCTTTAGTACATTTCAAACATGAAAAAGGTCATTTTAAAATCAACATGAAGAACCAAAATTCCAAAAGTATAAAACACACAAAAATCCTTACCGAAGAAAAAAAAATGTATCGTACTAGGCACCCTCCTCCCGCCCTGTGGTGCAACTGATGTCCCTTTCTCCAAAAATGTACTCAATGGGATCGTAATGTTGCAACCACACACAAGTTGACCTGCTGTGTGGAAAACACGCTTTAGTACATTTCAAACATGAAAAAGGTCATTTTAAAATCAACATGAAGAACCAAAATTCCAAAAGTATAAAACACAAAAAAATGCTTACCGAAGAAAACAAAATGTATCGTACTAGGCACCCTCCTCCCGCCCTGTGGTGCAACTGATGTCCCTTTCTCCAAAAATGTACTCAATGGGATCGTAATGTTGCAACCACACACAAGTTGACCTGCTGTGAGGAAAAAACGCTTTAGTACATTTCAAACATGAAAAAGGTCATTTTAAAATCAACATGAAGAACCAAAATTCCAAAAGTATAAAACACACAAAAATCCTTACCGAAGAAAAAAAAATGTATCGTACTAGGCACCCTCCTCCCGCCCTGTGGTGCAACTGATGTCCCTTTCTCCAAAAATGTACTCAATGGGATCGTAATGTTGCAACCACACACAAGTTGACCTGCTGTGTGGAAAACACGCTTTAGTACATTTCAAACATGAAAAAGGTCATTTTAAAATCAACATGAATAACCAATATTCCAAAAGTATAAAACGCAAAAACAATGCTTACCGAAGAAAAAAAAATGTATCGTACTAGGCACCCTCCTCCCGCCCTGTGGTGCAACTGATGTCCCTTTCTCCAAAAATGTACTCAATGGGATCGTAATGTTGCAACCACACACAAGTTGACCTGCTGTGAGGAAAAAACGCTTTAGTACATTTCAAACATGAAAAAGGTCATTTTAAAATCAACATGAAGAACCAAAATTCCAAAAGTATAAAACACAAAAAAATGCTTACTGAAGAAAAAAAAATGTATCGTACTAAGCACCCTCCTCCTGCCCTGTGGTGCAACTGATGTCCCTTTCTCCAAAAATGTACTCAATGGGATCGTAATGTTGCAAGCACACACAATTTGGCCTGCTGTGAGGAAAAAACGCTTTAGTACATTTCAAACATGAAAAAGGTTATTTTAAAATCAACATGAAGAACCAAAATTCCAAAGGTATAAAACACACAAAAATGCTTACCGAAGAAAAAAAATGTAGTGTACTAGGCACCCTCCTCCTGCGCTGTGGTGCAACTGATGTCCCTTTCTCCAAAAATGTACTCAATGGGATCGTAATGTTGCAAGCACACACAAGTTGACCTGCTGTGAGGAAAAAACGCTTTAGTACATTTCAAACATGAAAAAGGTTATTTTAAAATCAACATGAAGAACCAAAAGTCCAAAGGTATAAAACACACAAAAATGCTTACCGAAGAAAAAAAATGTAGCGTACTAGGCACCCTCCTCCTGCCCTGTGGTGCAACTGATGTCCCTTTCTCCAAAAATGTACTCAATGGGATCGTAATGTTGCAACCACACACAAGTTGACCTGCTGTGAGGAAAAAACGCTTTAGTAAATTTCAAACATGAAAAAGGTCATTTTAAAATCAACATGAATAACCAAAATTCCAAAAGTATAAAACACAAAAATATGCTTACCGGAGAAAAAAAAATGTATCGTACTAGGCACTCTCCTCCCGCCCTGTGGTGCAACTGATGTCCCTTTCTCCAAAAATGTACTCAATGGGATCGTAATGTTGCAACCACACACAAGTTGACCTGCTGTGAGGAAAAAACGCTTTAGTACATTTCAAACATGAAAAAGGTCATTTTAAAATCAACATGAAGAACCAAAATTCCAAAAGTATAAAACAAAAAAAAATGCTTACCGAAGAAAAAAAAAGTATCGTACTAGGCACCCTCCTCCCGCCCTGTGGTGCAACTGATGTCCCTTTCTCCAAAAATGTACTCAATGGGATCGTAATGTTGCAACCACACACAAGTTGACCTGCTGTGAGGAAAAAACGCTTTAGTACATTTCAAACATGAAAAAGGTTATTTTAAAATCAACATGAAGAACCAAAATTCCAAAGGTATAAAACACACAAAAATGCTTACCGAAGAAAAAAAAAGTATCGTACTAGGCACCCTCCTCCCGCCCTGTGGTGCAACTGATGTCCCTTTCTCCAAAAATGTACTCAATGGGATCGTAATGTTGCAAGCACACACAAGTTGACCTGCTGTGAGGAAAAAACGCTTTAGTACATTTCAAACATGAAAAAGGTTATTTTAAAATCAACATGAAGAACCAAAAGTCCAAAGGTATAAAACACACAAAAATGCTTACCGAAGAAAAAAAATGTAGCGTACTAGGCACCCTCCTCCTGCCCTGTGGTGCAACTGATGTCCCTTTCTCCAAAAATGTACTCAATGGGATCGTAATGTTGCAACCACACACAAGTTGACCTGCTGTGAGGAGAAAACGCTTTAGTAAATTTCAAACATGAAAAAGGTCATTTTAAAATCAACATTAATAACCAAAATTCCAAAAGTATAAAACACAAAAATATGCTTACCGAAGAAAAAAAATGTATCGTACTAGGCACCCTCCTCCCGCCCTGTGGTGCAACTGATGTCCCTTTCTCCAAAAATGTACTCAATGGGATCGTAATGTTGCAACCACACACAAGTTGACCTGCTGTGAGGAAAAAACGCTTTAGTACATTTCAAACATGAAAAAGGTCATTTTAAAATCAACATGAAGAACCAAAATTCCAAAAGTATAAAACACAAAAAAATGCTTACCGAAGAGAACAAAATGTATCGTACTAGGCACCCTCCTACCGCCTTGTGGTGCAACTGATGCCCCTTTCTCCAAAAATGTACTCAATGGGATCGTAATGTTGCAACCACACACAAGTTGACCTGCTGTGAGGAAAAAACGCTTTAGTACATTTCAAACATGAAAAAGGTCATTTTAAAATCAACATGAAGAACCAAAATTCCAAAAGTATAAAACACAAAAAAATGCTTACCGAAGAAAACAAAATGTATCGTACTAGGCACCCTCCTCCCGCCCTGTGGTGCAACTGATGTCCCTTTCTCCAAAAATGTACTCAATGGGATCGTAATGTTGCAACCACACACAAGTTGACCTGCTGTGAGGAAAAAACGCTTTAGTACATTTCAAACATGAAAAAGGTCATTTTAAAATCAACATGAAGAACCAAAATTCCAAAAGTATAAAACACAAAAAAATGTTTACCGAAGAAAACAAAATGTATCGTACTAGGCACCCTCCTCCCGCCCTGTGGTGCAACTGATGTCCCTTTCTCCAAAAATGTACTCAATGGGATCGTAATGTTGCAACCACACACAAGTTGACCTGCTGTGAGGAAAAAACGCTTTAGTACATTTCAAACATGAAAAAGGTCATTTTAAAATCAACATGAAGAACCAAAATTCCAAAAGTATAAAACACAAAAAAATGCTTACCGAAGAAAACAAAATGTATCGTACTAGGCACCCTCCTCCCGCCCTGTGGTGCAACTGATGTCCCTTTCTCCAAAAATGTACTCAATGGGATCGTAATGTTGCAACCACACACAAGTTGACCTGCTGTGAGGAAAAAACGCTTTAGTACATTTCAAACATGAAAAAGGTCATTTTAAAATCAACATGAAGAACCAAAATTCCAAAAGTATAAAACACAAAAAAATGCTTACCGAAGAAAACAAAATGTATCGTACTAGGCACCCTCCTCCCGCCCTGTGGTGCAACTGATGTCCCTTTCTCCAAAAATGTACTCAATGGGATCGTAATGTTGCAACCACACACAAGTTGACCTGCTGTGAGGAAAAAACGCTTTAGTACATTTCAAACATGAAAAAGGTCATTTTAAAATCAACATGAAGAACCAAAATTCCAAAAGTATAAAACACAAAAAAATGCTTACCGAAGAAAAAAAAATGTATCGTACTAGGCACCCTCCTCCCGCCCTGTGGTGCAACTGATGTCCCTTTCTCCAAAAATGTACTCAATGGGATCGTAATGTTGCAACCACACACAAGTTGACCTGCTGTGAGGAAAAAACGCTTTAGTACATTTCAAACATGAAAAAGGTCATTTTAAAATCAACATGAAGAACCAAAATTCCAAAAGTATGAAACACAAAAAAATGATCACCGAAGAAAACAAAATGTATCGTACTAGGCACCCTCCTCCCGCCCTGTGGTGCAACTGATGTCCCTTTCTCCAAAAATGTACTCAATGGGATCGTAATGTTGCAACCACACACAAGTTGACCTGCTGTGAGGAAAAAACGCTTTAGTACATTTCAAACATGAAAAAGGTCATTTTAAAATCAACATGAAGAACCAAAATTCCAAAAGTATAAAACACAAAAAAATGCTTACCGAAGAAAACAAAATGTATCGTACTAGGCACCCTCCTCCCGCCCTGTGGTGCAACTGATGTCCCTTTCTCCAAAAATGTACTCAATGGGATCGTAATGTTGCAACCACACACAAGTTGACCTGCTGTGAGGAAAAAACGCTTTAGTACATTTCAAACATGAAAAAGGTCATTTTAAAATCAACATGAAGAACCAAAATTCCAAAAGTATAAAACACAAAAAAATGCTTACTGAAGAAAACAAAATGTATCGTACTAGGCACCCTCCTCCCGCCCTGTGGTGCAACTGATGTCCCTTTCTCCAAAAATGTACTCAATGGATTCGTAATGTTGCAACCACACACAAGTTGACCTGCTGTGAGGAAAAAACGCTTTAGTACATTTCAAACATGAAAAAGGTCATTTTAAAATCAACATGAAGAACCAAAATTCCAAAAGTATAAAACAAAAAAAATGCTTACCGAAGAAAAAAAAAGTATCGTACTAGGCACCCTCCTCCCGCCCTGTGGTGCAACTGATGTCCCTTTCTCCAAAAATGTACTCAATGGGATCGTAATGTTGCAACCACACACAAGTTGACCTGCTGTGAGGAAAAAACGCTTTAGTACATTTCAAACATGAAAAAGGTCATTTTAAAATCAACATGAAGAACCAAAATTCCAAAAGTATAAAACACAAAAAAATGCTTACCGAAGAAAACAAAATGTATCGTACTAGGCACCCTCCTCCCGCCCTGTGGTGCAACTGATGTCCCTTTCTCCAAAAATGTACTCAATGGGATCGTAATGTTGCAACCACACACAAGTTGCCCTGCTGTGAGGAAAAAACGCTTTAGTACATTTCAAACATGAAAAAGGTCATTTTAAAATCAACATGAAGAACCAAAATTCCAAAAGTATAAAACAAAAAAAATGCTTACCAAAGAAAAAAAAAGTATCGTACTAGGCACCCTCCTCCCGCCCTGTGGTGCAACTGATGTCCCTTTCTCCAAAAATGTACTCAATGGGATCGTAATGTTGCAACCACACACAAGTTGACCTGCTGTGAGGAAAAAACGCTTTAGTACATTTCAAACATGAAAAAGGTCATTTTAAAATCAACATGAAGAACCAAAATTCCAAAAGTATAAAACACAAAAAAATGTTTACCGAAGAAAACAAAATGTATCGTACTAGGCACCCTCCTCCCGCCCTGTGGTGCAACTGATGTCCCTTTCTCCAAAAATGTACTCAATGGGATCGTAATGTTGCAACCACACACAAGTTGACCTGCTGTGAGGAAAAAACGCTTTAGTACATTTCAAACATGAAAAAGGTCATTTTAAAATCAACATGAAGAACCAAAATTCCAAAAGTATAAAACAAAAAAAATGCTTACTGAAGAAAAAAAAAGTATCGTACTAGGCACCCTCCTCCCGCCCTGTGGTGCAACTGATGTCCCTTTCTCCAAAAATGTACTCAATGGGATCGTAATGTTGCAAGCACACACAAGTTGACCTGCTGTGAGGAAAAAACGCTTTAGTACATTTCAAACATGAAAAAGGTCATTTTAAAATCAACATGAAGAACCAAAATTCCAAAAGTATACAACACAAAAAAATGCTTACCGAAGAAAAAAAAATGTATCGTACTAGGCACCCTCCTCCCGCCCTGTGGTGCAACTGATGTCCCTTTCTCCAAAAGTGTACTCAATGGGATCGTAATGTTGCAACCACACACAAGTTGACCTGCTGTGAGGAAAAAACGCTTTAGTACATTTCAAACATGAAAAAGGTCATTTTAAAATCAACATGAAGAACCAAAATTCCAAAAGTATAAAACAAAAAAAAATGCTTACCGAAGAAAAAAAAATGTATCGTACTAGGCACCCTCCTCCCGCCCTGTGGTGCAACTGATGTCCCTTTCTCCAAAAATGTACTCAATGGGATCGTAATGTTGCAACCACACACAAGTTGACCTGCTGTGAGGAAAAAACGCTTTAGTACATTTCAAACATGAAAAAGGTCATTTTAAAATCAACATGAAGAACCAAAATTCCAAAAGTATAAAACACAAAAAAATGCTTACCGAAGAAAAAAAAATGTATCGTACTAGGCACCCTCCTCCCGCCCTGTGGTGCAACTGATGTCCCTTTCTCCAAAAATGTACTCAATGGGATCGTAATGTTGCAACCACACACAAGTTGACCTGCTGTGAGGAAAAAACGCTTTAGTACATTTCAAACATGAAAAAGGTCATTTTAAAATCAACATGAAGAACCAAAATTCCAAAAGTATAAAACACAAAAAAAATGCTTACCGAAGAAAACAAAATGTATCGTACTAGGCACCCTCCTCCCGCCCTGTGGTGCAACTGATGTCCCTTTCTCCAAAAATGTACTCAATGGGATCGTAATGTTGCAACCACACACAAGCTGACCTGCTGTGAGGAAAAAACGCTTTAGTACATTTCAAACATGAAAAAGGTCATTTTAAAATCAACATGAAGAACCAAAATTCCAAAAGTATAAAACACAAAAAAATGCTTACCGAAGAAAAAAAAATGTATCGTACTAGGCACCCTCCTCCCGCCCTGTGGTGCAACTGATGTCCCTTTCTCCAAAAATGTACTCAATGGGATCGTAATGTTGCAACCACACACAAGTTGACCTGCTGTGAGGAAAAAACGCTTTAGTACATTTCAAACATGAAAAAGGTCATTTTAAAATCAACATGAAGAACCAAAATTCCAAAAGTATAAAACACAAAAAAATGCTTACCGAGGAAACAAAAATGTATCGTACTAGGCACCCTCCTCCCGCCCTGTGGTGCAACTGATGTCCCTTTCTCCAAAAATGTACTCAATGGGATCGTAATGTTGCAACCACACACAACCTGACCTGCTGTGAGGAAAAAACGCTTTAGTACATTTCAAACATGAAAAAGGTCATTTTAAAATCAACATGAAGAACCAAAATTCCAAAAGTATAAAACACAAAAAAATGCTTACCGAAGAAAAAAAAATGTATCGTACTAGGCACCCTCCTCCCGCCCTGTGGTGCAACTGATGTCCCTTTCTCCAAAAATGTACTCAATGGGATCGTAATGTTGCAACCACACACAAGTTGACCTGCTGTGAGGAAAAAACGCTTTAGTACATTTCAAACATGAAAAAGGTCATTTTAAAATCAACATGAAGAACCAAAATTCCAAAAGTATAAAACACAAAAAAATGCTTACCGAAGAAAAAAAAATGTATCGTACTAGGCACCCTCCTCCCGCCCTGTGGTGCAACTGATGTCCCTTTCTCCAAAAATGTACTCAATGGGATCGTAATGTTGCAACCACACACAAGTTGACCTGCTGTGAGGAAAAAACGCTTTAGTACATTTCAAACATGAAAAAGGTCATTTTAAAATCAACATGAAGAACCAAAATTCCAAAAGTATAAAACAAAAAAAATGCTTACCGAAGAAAAAAAAAAGTATCGTACTAGGCACCCTCCTCCCGCTCTGTGGTGCAACTGATGTCCCTTTCTCCAAAAATGTACTCAATGGGATCGTAATGTTGCAACCACACACAAGTTGACCTGCTGTGAGGAAAAAACGCTTTAGTACATTTCAAACATGAAAAAGGTCATTTTAAAATCAACATGAAGAAGCAAAATTCCAAAAGTATAAAACACAAAAAAATGCTTACCGAAGAAAACAAAATGTATCATACTAGGCACCCTCCTCCCGCCCTGTGGTGCAACTGAAGTCCCTTTCTCCAAAAATGTACTCAATGGGATCGTAATGTTGCAACCACACACAAGTTGACCTGCTGTGAGGAAAAAACGCTTTAGTACATTTCAAACATGAAAAAGGTCATTTTAAAATCAACATGAAGAACCAAAATTCGAAAAGTATAAAACACAAAAAAATGCTTACCGAAGAAAAAAAAATGTATCGTACTAGGCACCCTCCTCCCGCCCTGTGGTGCAACTGATGTCCCTTTCTCCAAAAATGTACTCAATGGGATCGTAATGTTGCAACCACACACAAGTTGACCTGCTGTGAGGAAAAAACGCTTTAGTACATTTCAAACATGAAAAAGGTCATTTTAAAATCAACATGAAGAACCAAAATTCCAAAAGTATAAAACAAAAAAAATGCTTACCGAAGAAAAAAAAAGTATCGTACTAGGCACCCTCCTCCCGCCCTGTGGTGCAACTGATGTCCCTTTCTCCAAAAATGTACTCAATGGGATCGTAATGTTGCAACCACACACAAGTTGACCTGCTGTGAGGAAAAAACGCTTTAGTACATTTCAAACATGAAAAAGGTCATTTTAAAATCAACATGAAGAACCAAAATTCCAAAAGTATGAAACACAAAAAAATGATTACCGAAGAAAACAAAATGTATCGTACTAGGCACCCTCCTCCCGCCCTGTGGTGCAACTGATGTCCCTTTCTCCAAAAATGTACTCAATGGGATCGTAATGTTGCAACCACACACAAGTTGACCTGCTGTGAGGAAAAAACGCTTTAGTACATTTCAAACATGAAAAAGGTCATTTTAAAATCAACATGAAGAACCAAAATTCCAAAAGTATAAAACACAAAAAAATGCTTACCGAAGAAAAAAAAAATGTATCGTACTAGGCACCCTCCTCCCGCCCTGTGGTGCAACTGATGTCCCTTTCTCCAAAAATGTACTCAATGGGATCGTAATGTTGCAACCACACACAAGTTGACCTGCTGTGAGGAAAAAACGCTTTAGTACATTTCAAACATGAAAAAGGTCATTTTAAAATCAACATGAAGAACCAAAATTCCAAAAGTATAAAACACAAAAAAATGCTTACCGAAGAAAACAAAATGTATCGTACTAGGCACCCTCCTCCCGCGCTGTGGTGCAACTGATGTCCCTTTCTCCAAAAATGTACTCAATTTGATCGTAATGTTGCAACCACACACAAGTTGACCTGCTGTGAGGAAAAAACGCTTTAGTACATTTCAAACATGAAAAAGGTCATTTTAAAATCAACATGAAGAACCAAAATTCCAAAAGTATAAAACACAAAAAAATGCTTACCGAAGAAAACAAAATGTATCGTACTAGGCACCCTCCTCCCGCCCTGTGGTGCAACTGATGTCCCTTTCTCCAAAAATGTACTCAATGGGATCGTAATGTTGCAACCACACACAAGTTGACCTGCTGTGAGGAAAAAACGCTTTAGTACATTTCAAACATGAAAAAGGTCATTTTAAAATCAACATGAAGAACCAAAATTCCAAAAGTATAAAACACACAAAAATGCTTACCGAAGAAAACAATATGTATCGTACTAGGCACCCTCCTCCCGCCCTGTGGTGCAACTGATGTCCCTTTCTCCAAAAATGTACTCAATGGGATCGTAATGTTGCAACCACACACAAGTTGACCTGCTGAGAGGAAAAAACGCTTTAGTACATTTCAAACATGAAAAAGGTCATTTTAAAATCAACATGAAGAACCAAAATTCCAAAAGTATAAAACACAAAAAAATGCTTACCGAAGAAAACAAAATGTATCGTACTAGGCACCCTCCTCCCGCCCTGTGGTGCAACTGATGTCCCTTTCTCCAAAAATGTACTCAATGGGATCGTAATGTTGCAAGCACACACAAGTTGACCTGCTGTGAGGAAAAAACGCTTTAGTACATTTCAAACATGAAAAAGGTCATTTTAAAATCAACATGAAGAACCAAAATTCCAAAAGTATAAAACACAAAAAAATGCTTACCGAAGAAAACAATATGTATCGTACTAGGCACCCTCCTCCCGCCCTGTGGTGCAACTGATGTCCCTTTCTCGAAAAATGTACTCAATGGGATCGTAATGTTGCAACCACACACAAGTTGACCTGCTGTGAGGAAAAAACGCTTTAGTACATTTCAAACATGAAAAAGGTCATTTTAAAATCAACATGAAGAACCAAAATTCCAAAAGTATAAAACACAAAAAAATGCTTACCGAAGAAAAAAAAATATCGTACTAGGCACCCTCCTCCCAGCCTGTGGTGCAACTGATGTCCCTTTCTCCAAAAGTGTACTCAATGGGATCGTAATGTTGCAACCACACACAAGTTGACCTGCTGTGAGGAAAAAACGCTTTAGTACATTTCAAACATGGATAAGGTCATTTTAAAATCAACATGAAGAACCAAAATTCCAAAAGTATAAAACACAAAAAAATGCTTACCGAAGTAAACAAAATGTATCGTACTAGGCACCCTCCTCCCGCCCTGTGGTGCAACTGATGTCCCTTTCTCCAAAAATGTACTCAATGGGATCGTAATGTTGCAACCACACACAAGTTGACCTGCTGTGAGGAAAAAACGCTTTAGTACATTTCAAACATGAAAAAGGTCATTTTAAAATCAACATGAAGAAACAAAATTCCAAAAGTGTAAAACAAAAAAAATGCTTACCGAAGAAAAAAAAAATATCGTACTAGGCACCCTCCTCCCGCCCTGTGGTGCAACTGATGTCCCTTTCTCCAAAAATGTACTCAATGGGATCGTAATGTTGCAACCACACACAAGTTGACCTGCTGTGAGGAAAAAACGCTTTAGTACATTTCGAACATGAAAAAGGTCATTTTAAAATCAACATGAAGAACCAAAATTCCAAAAGTATAAAACACAAAAAAATGCTTTCCGAAGTAAACAAAATGTATCGTACTAGGCACCCTCCTCCCGCCCTGTGGTGCAACTGATGTCCCTTTCTCCAAAAATGTACTCAATGGGATCGTAATGTTGCAACCACACACAAGTTGACCTGCTGTGAGGAAAAAACGCTTTAGTACATTTCAAACATGAAAAAGGTCATTTTAAAATCAACATGAAGAAACAAAATTCCAAAAGTGTAAAACAAAAAAAATGCTTACCGAAGAAAAAAAAAATATCGTACTAGGCACCCTCCTCCCGCCCTGTGGTGCAACTGATGTCCCTTTCTCCAAAAATGTACTCAATGGGATCGTAATGTTGCAACCACACACAAGTTGACCTGCTGTGAGGAAAAAACGCTTTAGTACATTTCGAACATGAAAAAGGTCATTTTAAAATCAACATGAAGAACCAAAATTCCAAAAGTATAAAACACAAAAAAATGCTTTCCGAAGTAAACAAAATGTATCGTACTAGGCACCCTCCTCCCGCCCTGTGGTGCAACTGATGTCCCTTTCTCCAAAAATGTACTCAATGGGATCGTAATGTTGCAACCACACACAAGTTGACCTGCTGTGAGGAAAAAACGCTTTAGTACATTTCAAACATGAAAAAGGTCATTTTAAAATCAACATGAAGAACCAAAATTCCAAAAGTATAAAACACACAAAAATGCTTACCGAAGAAAAAAAAAATATCGTACTAGGCACCCTCCTCCCGCCCTGTGGTGCAACTGATGTCCCTTTCTCCAAAAATGTACTCAATGGGATCGTAATGTTGCAACCACACACAAGTTGACCTGCTGTGAGGAAAAAACGCTTTAGTACATTTCAAACATGAAAAAGTTCATTTTAAAATCAACATGAATAACCAAAATTCCAAAAGTATAAAACACAAAAAAATGCTTACCGAAGAAAAAAAAATGTATCGTACTAGGCACCCTCCTCCCGCCCTGTGGTGCAACTGATGTCCCTTTCTCCAAAAATGTACTCAATGGGATCGTAATGTTGCAACCACACACAAGTTGACCTGCTGTGAGGAAAAAACGCTTTAGTACATTTCAAACATGAAAAAGGTCATTTTAAAATCAACATGAATAACCAAAATTCCAAAAGTATAAAACACAAAAAAATGATTACTGAAGAAAAAAAAATGTATCGTACTAAGCACCCTCCTCCTGCCCTGTGGTGCAACTGATGTCCCTTTCTTCAAAAATGTACTCAATGGGATCGTAATGTTGCAACCACACACAAGTTGACCTGCTGTGAGGAAAAAACACTTTAGTACATTTCGAACATGAAAAAGGTCATTTTAAAATCAACATGAAGAACCAAAATTCCAAAAGTATAAAACACAAAAAAATGCTTACCGAAGTAAACAAAATGTATCGTACTAGGCACCCTCCTCCCGCCCTGTGGTGCAACTGATGTCCCTTTCTCCAAAAATGTACTCAATGGGATCGTAATGTTGCAACCACACACAAGTTGACCTGCTGTGAGGAAAAAACGCTGTAGTACATTTCAAACATGAAAAAGGTCATTTTAAAATCAACATGAAGAACCAAAATTCCAAAAGTATAAAACAAAAAAATGCTTACCAAAGAAAAAAAAAATATCGTACTAGGCACCCTCCTCCCGCCCTGTGGTGCAACTGATGTCCCTTTCTCCAAAAATGTACTCAATGGGATCGTAATGTTGCAACCACACACAAGTTGACCTGCTGTGAGGAAAAAACGCTTTAGTACATTTCAAACATGAAAAAGGTCATTTTAAAATCAACATGAAGAACCAAAATTCCAAAAGTATAAAGCACAAAAAAATGCTTACCGAAGAAAAAAAAATGTATCGTACTAGGCACCCTCCTCCCGCCCTGTGGTGCAACTGATGTCCCTTTCTCCAAAAATGTACTCAATGGGATCGTAATGTTGCAACCACACACAAGTTGACCTGCTGTGAGGAAAAAACGCTTTAGTACATTTCAAACATGAAAAAGTTCATTTTAAAATCAACATGAATAACCAAAATTCCAAAAGTATAAAACACAAAAAAATGCTTACCGAAGAAAAAAAAATGTATCGTACTAGGCACCCTCCTCCCGCCCTGTGGTGCAACTGATGTCCCTTTCTCCAAAAATGTACTCAATGGGATCGTAATGTTGCAACCACACACAAGTTGACCTGCTGTGAGGAAAAAACGCTTTAGTACATTTCAAACATGAAAAAGGTCATTTTAAAATCAACATGAATAACCAAAATTCCAAAAGTATAAAACACAAAAAAATGCTTACTGAAGAAAAAAAAATGTATCGTACTAAGCACCCTCCTCCTGCCCTGTGGTGCAACTGATGTCCCTTTCTCCAAAAATGTACTCAATGGGATCGTAATGTTGCAAGCACACACAAGTTGACCTGCTGTGAGGAAAAAACGCTTTAGTACATTTCAAACATGAAAACGGTCATTTTAAAATCAACATGAAGAACCAAAATTCCAAAAGTATAAAACACAAAAAAATGCTTACCGAAGAAAAAAAAAATGTCTCGTATTAAGCACCCTCCTCCTGCCCTGTGGTGCAACTGATGTCCCTTTCTCCAAAAATGTACTCAATGGGATCGTAATGTTGCAACCACACACAAGTTGACCTGCTGTGAGGAAAAAACGCTTTAGTACATTTCAAACATGAAAAAGGTCATTTTAAAATCAACATGAAGAACCAAAATTCCAAAAGTATAAAACAAAAAAAATGCTTACCGAAGAAAAAAAAGTATCGTACTAGGCACCCTCCTCCCGCCCTGTGGTGCAACTGATGTCCCTTTCTCCAAAAATGTACTCAATGGGATCGTAATGTTGCAACCACACACAAGTTGACCTGCTGTGAGGAAAAAACGCTTTAGTACATTTCAAACATGAAAAAGGTCATTTTAAAATCAACATGAAGAACCAAAATTCCAAAAGTATAAAACACAAAAAAATGCTTACCGAAGAAAACAATATGTATCGTACTAGGCACCCTCCTCCCGCCCTGTGGTGCAACTGATGTCCCTTTCTCCAAAAATGTACTCAATGGGACCGTAATGTTGCAACCACACACAAGTTGACCTGCTGTGAGGAAAAAACGCTTTAGTACATTTCAAACATGAAAAAGGTCATTTTAAAATCAACATGAAGAACCAAAATTCCATAAGTATAAAACACACAAAAATGCTTACCGAAGAAAACAATATGTATCGTACTAGGCACCCTCCTCCCGCCCTGTGGTGCAACTGATGTCCCTTTCTCCAAAAATGTACTCAATGGGATCGTAATGTTGCAACCACACACAAGTTGACCTGCTGTGAGGAAAAAACGCTGTAGTACATTTCAAACATGAAAAAGGTCATTTTAAAATTAACATGAAGAACCAAAATTCCAAAAGTATAAAACAAAAAAATGCTTACCGAAGAAAAAAAAAATATCGTACTAGGCACCCTCCTCCCGCCCTGTGGTGCAACTGATGTCCCTTTCTCCGAAAATGTACTCAATGGGATCGTAATGTTGCAACCACACACAAGTTGACCTGCTGTGAGGAAAAAACGCTTTAGTACATTTCAAACATGAAAAAGGTCATTTTAAAATCAACATGAAGAACCAAAATTCCAAAAGTATAAAACACAAAAAAATGCTTACCGAAGAAAACAAAATGTATCGTACTAGGCACCCTCCTCCCGCCCTGTGGTGCAACTGATGTCCCTTTCTCCAAAAATGTACTCAATGGGATCGTAATGTTGCAACCACACACAAGTTGACCTGCTGTGAGGAAAAAACGCTTTAGTACATTTCAAACATGAAAAAGTTCATTTTAAAATCAACATGAATAACCAAAATTCCAAAAGTATAAAACACAAAAAAATGCTTACCGAAGAAAAAAAAATGTATCGTACTAGGCACCCTCCTCCCGCCCTGTGGTGCAACTGATGTCCCTTTCTCCAAAAATGTACTCAATGGGATCGTAATGTTGCAACCACACACAAGTTGACATGCTGTGAGGAAAAAACGCTTTAGTACATTTCAAACATGAAAAAGGTCATTTTAAAATCAACATGAAGAACCAAAATTCCAAAAGTATAAAACAAAAAAAATGCTTACCGAAGAAAAAAAAGTATCGTACTAGGCACCCTCCTCCCGCCCTGTGGTGCAACTGATGTCCCTTTCTCCAAAAATGTACTCAATGGGATCGTAATGTTGCAACCACACACAAGTTGACCTGCTGTGAGGAAAAAACGCTTTAGTACATTTCAAACATGAAAAAGGTCATTTTAAAATAAACATGAAGAACCAAAATTCCAAAAGTATAAAACACAAAAAAATGCTTACCGAAGAAAACAATATGTATCGTACTAGGCACCCTCCTCCCGCCCTGTGGTGCAACTGATGTCCCTTTCTCCAAAAATGTACTCAATGGGATCGTAATGTTGCAACCACACACAATTGACCTGCTGTGAGGAAAAAACGCTTTAGTACATTTCAAACATGAAAAAGGTCATTTTAAAATCAACATGAAGAACCAAAATTCCAAAAGTATAAAACAAAAAAAATGCTTACCGAAGAAAAAAAAAATATCGTACTAGGCACCCTCCTCCCGCCCTGTGGTGCAACTGATGTCCCTTTCTCCAAAAATGTACTCAATGGGATCGTAATGTTGCAACCACACACAAGTTGACCTGCTGTGAGGAAAAAACGCTGTAGTACATTTCAAACATGAAAAAGGTCATTTTAAAATCAACATGAAGAACCAAAATTCCAAAAGTATAAAACAAAAAAATGCTTACCGAAGAAAAAAAAAATATCGTACTAGGCACCCTCCTCCCGCCCTGTGGTGCAACTGATGTCCCTTTCTCCAAAAATGTACTCAATGGGATCGTAATGTTGCAACCACACACAAGTTGACCTGCTGTGAGGAAAAAACGCTTTAGTACATTTCAAACATGAAAAAGGTCATTTTAAAATCAACATGAAGAACCAAAATTCCAAAAGTATAAAACACAAAAAAATGCTTACCGAAGAAAAAAAAATGTATCGTACTAGGCACCCTCCTCCCGCCCTGTGGTGCAACTGATGTCCCTTTCTCCAAAAATGTACTCAATGGGATCGTAATGTTGCAACCACACACAAGTTGACCTGCTGTGAGGAAAAAACGCTTTAGTACATTTCAAACATGAAAAAGGTCATTTTAAAATCAACATGAAGAACCAAAATTCCAAAAGTATAAAACACAAAAAAATGCTTACCGAAGAAAACAATATGTATCGTACTAGGCACCCTCCTCCCGCCCTGTGGTGCAACTGATGTCCCTTTCTCCAAAAATGTACTCAATGGGACCGTAATGTTGCAACCACACACAAGTTGAACTGCTGTGAGGAAAAAACGCTTTAGTACATTTCAAACATGAAAAAGGTCATTTTAAAATCAACATGAAGAACCAAAATTCCAAAAGTATAAAACACAAAAAAATGCTTACCGAAGAAAAAAAAAGTATCGTACTAGGCATCCTCCTCCCGCCCTGTGGTGCAACTGATGTCCCTTTCTCCAAAAATGTACTCAATGGGATCGTAATGTTGCAACCACACACAAGTTGACCTGCTGTGAGGAAAAAACGCTTTAGTACATTTCGAACATGAAAAAGGTCATTTTAAAATCAACATGAAGAACCAAAATTCCAAAAGTATAAAACACAAAAAAATGCTTACTGAAGTAAACAAAATGTATCGTACTAGGCACCCTCCTCCCGCCCTGTGGTGCAACTGATGTCCCTTTCTCCAAAAATGTACTCAATGGGATCGTAATGTTGCAACCACACACAAGTTGACCTGCTGTGAGGAAAAAACGCTTTAGTACATTTCAAACATGAAAAAGGTCATTTTAAAATCAACATGAAGAACCAAAATTCCAAAAGTATAAAACAAAAAAAATGCTTACCGAAGAAAACAAAATGTATCGTACTAGGCACCCTCCTCCCGCCCTGTGGTGCAACTGATGTCCCTTTCTCCAAAAATGTTCTCAATGGGATCGTAATGTTGCAACCACACACAAGTTGACCTGCTGTGAGGAAAAAACGCTTTAGTACATTTCAAACATGAAAAAGGTCATTTTAAAATCAACATGAAGAACCAAAATTCCAAACGTATAAAACACAAAAAAATGCTTTTCGTACTAGGCACCCTCCTCCCGCCCTGTGGTGCAACTGATGTCCCTTTCTCCAAAAATGTACTCAATGGGATCGTAATGTTGCAACCACACACAAGTTGACCTGCTGTGAGGAAAAAACGCTTTAGTACATTTCGAACATGAAAAAGGTCATTTTAAAATCAACATGAAGAACCAAAATTCCAAAAGTATAAAACACCCAAAAATGCTTACCGAAGAAAACAATATGTATCGTACTAGGCACCCTCCTCCCGCCCTGTGGTGCAACTGATGTCCCTTTCTCCAAAAATGTACTCAATGGGATCGTAATTTTGCAACCACACACAAGTTGACCTGCTGTGAGGAAAAAACGCTTTAGTACATTTCAAACATGAAAAAGTTCATTTTAAAATCAACATGAATAACCAAAATTCCAAAACTATAAAACACAAAAAGATGCTTACCGAAGAAAAAAAAATGTATCGTACTAGGCACCCTCCTCCCGCCCTGTGGTGCAACTGATGTCCCTTTCTCCAAAAATGTACTCAATGGGATCGTAATGTTGCAACCACACACAAGTTGACCTGCTGTGAGGAAAAAACGCTTTAGTACATTTCAAACATGAAAAAGGTCATTTTAAAATCAACATGAATAACCCAAATTCCAAAAGTATAAAACACAAAAAAATGCTTACCGAAGTAAACAAAATGTATCGTACTAGGCACCCTCCTCCCGCCCTGTGGTGCAACTGATGTCCCTTTCTCCAAAAATGTACTCAATGGGATCGTAATGTTGCAACCACACACAATTGACCTGCTGTGAGGAAAAAACGCTTTAGTACATTTCAAACATGAAAAAGGTCATTTTAAAATCAACATGAAGAACCAAAATTCCAAAAGTATAAAACAAAAAAAATGCTTACCGAAGAAAAAAAAAATATCGTACTAGGGACCCTCCTCCCGCCCTGTGGTGCAACTGATGTCCCTTTCTCCAAAAATGTACTCAATGGGATCGTAATGTTGCAACCACACACAAGTTGACCTGCTGTGAGGGAAAAACGCTTTAGTACATTTCAAACATGAAAAAGGTCATTTTAAAATCAACATGAAGAACCAAAATTCCAAAAGTATAAAACACAAAAAAATGCTTACCGAAGAAAAAAAAATGTATCGAACTAGGCACCCTCCTCCCGCCCTGTGGTGCAACTGATGTCCCTTTCTCCAAAAATGTACTCAATGGGATCGTAATGTTGCAACCACACACAAGTTGACCTGATGTGAGGAAAAAACGCTTTAGTACATTTCAAACATGAAAAAGGTCATTTTAAAATCAACATGAAGAACCAAAATTCCAAAAGTATAAAACACAAAAAATGCTTACCGAAGAAAAAAAAATGTATCGTACTAGGCACCCTCCTCCCGCCCTGTGGTGCAACTGATGTCCCTTTCTCCAAAAATGTACTCAATGGGATCGTAATGTTGCAACCACACACAAGTTGACCTGCTGTGAGGAAAAAACGCTTTAGTACATTTCAAACATGAAAAAGTTCATTTTAAAATCAACATGAATAACCAAAATTCCAAAAGTATAAAACACAAAAAAATGCTTACCGAAGAAAAAAAAAAAATGTATCGTACTAGGCACCCTCCTCCCGCCCTGTGGTGCAACTGATGTCCCTTTCTCCAAAAATGTACTCAATGGGATCGTAATGTTGCAACCACACACAAGTTGACCTGCTGTGAGGAAAAAACGCTTTAGTACATTTCAAACATGAAAAAGGTCATTTTAAAATCAACATGAAGAACCAAAATTCCAAAAGTATAAAAGACAAAAAAATGCTTACCGAAGAAAAAAAAATGTATCGTATTACGCACCCTCCTCCCGCCCTGTGGTGCAACTGATGTCCCTTTCTCCAAAAATGTACTCAATGGGATCGTAATGTAGCAACCACACACAAGTTGACCTGCTGTGAGTAAAAAACGCTTTAGTACATTTCAAACATGAAAAAGGTCATTTTAAAATCAACATGAAGAACCAAAATTCCAAAAGTATAAAACAAAAAAAATGCTTACCGAAGAAAAAAAGTATCGTACTAGGCACCCTCCTCCCGCCCTGTGGTGCAACTGATGTCCCTTTCTCCAAAAATGTACTCAATGGGATCGTAATGTTGCAACCACACACAAGTTGACCTGCTGTGAGGAAAAAACGCTTTAGTACATTTCAAACATGAAAAAGGTCATTTTAAAATCAACATGAAGAACCAAAATTCCAAAAGTATAAAACACAAAAAAATGCTTACCGAAGAAAACAAAATGTATCGTACTAGGCACCCTCCTCCCGCCCTGTTGTGCAACTGATGTCCCTTTCTCCAAAAATGTACTCAATGGGATCGTAATGTTGCAACCACACACAAGTTGACCTGCTGTGAGGAAAAAACGCTTTAGTACATTTCAAACATGAAAAAGTTCATTTTAAAATCAACATGAATAACCAAAATTCCAAAAGTATAAAACACAAAAAAATGCTTACCGAAGAAAAAAAAATGTATCGTACTAGGCACCCTCCTCCCGCCCTGTGGTGCAACTGATGTCCCTTTCTCCAAAAATGTACTCAATGGGATCGTAATGTTGCAACCACACACAAGTTGACCTGCTGTGAGGAAAAAACGCTTTAGTACATTTCAAACATGAAAAAGGTCATTTTAAAATTAACATGAATAACCAAAATTCCAAAAGTATAAAACACAAAAAAATGCTTACTGAAGAAAAAAAAAATGTATCGTACTAAGCACCCTCCTCCTGCCCTGTGGTGCAACTGATGTCCCTTTCTCCAAAAATGTACTCAATGGGATCGTAATGTTGCAACCACACACAAGTTGACCTGCTGTGAGGAAAAAACGCTTTAGTACATTTCAAACATGAAAAAGGTCATTTTAAAATCAACATGAAGAACCAAAATTCCAAAAGTATAAAAGACAAAAAAATGCTTACCGAAGAAAAAAAAATGTATCGTATTAAGCACCCTCCTCCCGCCCTGTGGTGCAACTGATGTCCCTTTCTCCAAAAATGTACTCAATGGGATCGTAATGTTGCAACCACACACAAGTTGACCTGCTGTGAGGAAAAAACGCTTTAGTACATTTCAAACATGAAAAAGGTCTATTAAAATCAACATGAAGAACCAAAATTCCAAAAGTATAAAACAAAAAAAATGCTTACCGAAGAAAAAAAAGTATCGTACTAGGCACCCTCCTCCCGCCCTGTGGTGCAACTGATGTCCCTTTCTCCAAAAATGTACTCAATGGGATCGTAATGTTGCAACCACACACAAGTTGACCTGCTGTGAGGAAAAAACGCTTTAGTACATTTCAAACATGAAAAAGGTCATTTTAAAATCAACATGAAGAACCAAAATTCCAAAAGTATAAAACACAAAAAAATGCTTACCGAAGAAAACAAAATGTATCGTACTAGGCACCCTCCTCCCGCCCTGTGGTGCAACTGATGTCCCTTTCTCCAAAAATGTACTCAATGGGATCGTAATGTTGCAACCACACACAAGTTGACCTGCTGTGAGGAAAAAACGCTTTAGTACATTTCAAACATGAAAAAGGTCATTTTAAAATCAACATGAAGAACCAAAATTCCAAAAGTATAAAACACAAAAAAATGCTTATCGAAGAAAAAAAAAATGTATCGTACTAGGCACCCTCCTCCCGCCCTGTGGTGCAACTGATGTCCCTTTCTCCAAAAATGTACTCAATGGGATCGTAATGTTGCAACCACACACAAGTTGACCTGCTGTGAGGAAAAAACGCTTTAGTACATTTCAAACATGAAAAAGGTCATTTTAAAATCAACATGAAGAACCAAAATTCCAAAAGTATAAAACACAAAAAAATGCTTACCGAAGAAAGAAAATGTATCGTACTAGGCACCATCCTCCCGCCCTGTGGTGCAACAGATGTCCCTTTCTCCAAAAATGTACTCAACGGGATCGTAATGTTGCAACCACACACGAGTTGACCTGTTGTGAGGAAAAAACGCTTTAGTACATTTCGAACATGAAAAAGGTCATTATAAAATCAACATGAAGAACCAAAATTCCAAAAGTATAAAACAAAAAAAATGCTTACTGAAGAAAAAAAAAGTATCGTACTAGGCACCCTCCTCCCGCCCTGTGGTGCAACTCATGTCCCTTTCTCCAAAAATGTACTCAATGGGATCGTATTGTTGCAACCACACACAAGTTGACCTGCTGTGAGGAAAAAACGCTTTAGTACATTTCAAACATGAAAAAGGTCATTTTAAAATCAACATGAAGAACCAAAATTCCAAAAGTATAAAACAAAAAAAATGCTTACTGAAGAAAAAAAAAGTATCGGACTAGGCACCCTCCTCCCGCCCTGTGGTGCAACTGATGTCCCTTTCTCCAAATATGTACTCAATGGGATCGTAATGTTGCAACCACACACAAGTTGACCTGCTGTGAGGAAAAAACGCTTTAGTACATTTCGAACATGAAAAAGGTCATTTTAAAATCAACATGAAGAACCAAAATTCCAAAAGTATAAAACACAAAAAAATGCTTACCGAAGAAAAAAAAATGTATCGTACTAGGCACCCTCCTCCCGCCCTGTGGTGCAACTGATGTCCCTATCTCCAAAAATGTACTCAATGGGATCGTAATGTTGCAACCACACACAAGTTGACCTGCTGTGAGGAAAAAACGCTTTAGTACATTTCAAACATGAAAAAGGTCATTTTAAAATCAACATGAAGAACCAAAATTCCAAAAGTATAAAACACAAAAAAATGCTTACTGAAGAAAAAAAAAATGTATCGTACTAAGCACCCTCCTCCTGACCTGTGGTGCAACTGATGTCCCTTTCTCCAAAAATGTACTCAATGGGATCGTAATGTTGCAACCACACACAAGTTGACCTGCTGTGAGGAAAAAACGCTTTAGTACATTTCAAACATGAAAAAGGTCATTTTAAAATCAACATGAAGAACCAAAATTCCAAAAGTATAAAAGACAAAAAAATGCTTACCGAAGAAAAAAAAATGTATCGTATTAAGCACCCTCCTCCTGCCCTGTGGTGCAACTGATGTCCCTTTCTCCAAAAATGTACTCAATGGGATCGTAATGTTGCAACCACACACAAGTTGACCTGCTGTGAGGAAAAAACGCTTTAGTACATTTCAAACATGAAAAAGGTCATTTTAAAATCAACATGAAGAACCAAAATTATAAAAGTATAAAACAAAAAAAATGCTTACCGAAGAAAAAAAAGTATCGTACTAGGCACCCTCCTCCCGCCCTGTGGTGCAACTGATGTCCCTTTCTCCAAAAATGTACTCAATGGGATCGTAATGTTGCAACCACACACAAGTTGACCTGCTGTGAGGAAAAAACGCTTTAGTACATTTCAAACATGAAAAAGGTCATTTTAAAATCAACATGAAGAACCAAAATTCCAAAAGTATAAAACACAAAAAAATGCTTACCGAAGAAAACAAAATGTATCGTACTAGGCACCCGCCTCCCGCCCTGTGGTGCAACTGATGTCCCTTTCTCCAAAAATGTACTCAATGGGATCGTAATGTTGCAACCACACACAAGTTGAACTGCTGTGAGGAAAAAACGCTTTAGTACATTTCAAACATGAAAAAGGTCATTTTAAAATCAACATGAAGAACCAAAATTCCAAAAGTATAAAACAAAAAAAATGCTTACCGAAGAATGAAAATGTATCGTACTAGGCACCATCCTCCCGCCCTGTGGTGCAACAGATGTCCCTTTCTCCAAAAATGTACTCAACGGGATCGTAATGTTGCAACCACACACGAGTTGACCTGTTGTGAGGAAAAAACGCTTTAGTACATTTCGAACATGAAAAAGGTCATTATAAAATCAACATGAAGAACCAAAATTCCAAAAGTATAAAACAAAAAAAATGCTTACTGAAGAAAATAAAAGTATCGTACTAGGCACCCTCCTCCCGCCCTGTGGTGCAACTCATGTCCCTTTCTCCAAAAATGTACTCAATGGGATCGTAATGTTGCAACCACACACAAGTTGACCTGCTGTGAGGAAAAAACGCTTTAGTACATTTCAAACATGAAAAAGGTCATTTTAAAATCAACATGAAGAACCAAAATTCCAAAAGTATAAAACAAAAAAAATGCTTACTGAAGAAAAAAAAAGTATCGGACTAGGCACCCTCCTCCCGCCCTGTGGTGCAACTGATGTCCCTTTCTCCAAATATGTACTCAATGGGATCGTAATGTTGCAACCACACACAAGTTGACCTGCTGTGAGGAAAAAACGCTTTAGTACATTTCGAACATGAAAAAGGTCATTTTAAAATCAACATGAAGAACCAAAATTCCAAAAGTATAAAACACAAAAAAATGCTTACCGAAGAAAAAAAAATGTATCGTACTAGGCACCTTCCTCCCGCCCTGTGGTGCAACTGATGTCCCTTTCTCCAAAAATGTACTCAATGGGATCGTAATGTTGCAACCACACACAAGTTGACCTGCTGTGAGGAAAAAACGCTTTAGTACATTTCAAACATGAAAAAGGTCATTTTAAAATCAACATGAAGAACCAAAATTCCAAAAGTATAAAACACAAAAAAATGCTTACTGAAGAAAAAAAAAAATGTATCGTACTAAGCACCCTCCTCCTGACCTGTGGTGCAACTGATGTCCCTTTCTCCAAAAATGTACTCAATGGGATCGTAATGTTGCAACCACACACAAGTTGACCTGCTGTGAGGAAAAAACGCTTTAGTACATTTCAAACATGAAAAAGGTCATTTTAAAATCAACATGAAGAACCAAAATTCCAAAAGTATAAAACACAAAAAAATGCTTACCGAAGAAAACAAAATGTATCGTACTAGGCACCCTCCTCCCGCCCTGTGGTGCAACTGATGTCCCTTTCTCCAAAAATGTACTCAATGGGATCGTAATGTTGCAACCACACACAAGTTGACCTGCTGTGAGGAAAAAACGCTTTAGTACATTTCAAACATGAAAAAGGTCATTTTAAAATCAACATGAAGAACCAAAATTCCAAAAGTATAAAACACAAAAAAATGCTTACTGAAGAAAAAAAAAATGTATCGTACTAAGCACCCTCCTCCTGACCTGTGGTGCAACTGATGTCCCTTTCTCCAAAAATGTACTCAATGGGATCGTAATGTTGCAACCACACACAAGTTGACCTGCTGTGAGGAAAAAACGCTTTAGTACATTTCAAACATGAAAAAGGTCATTTTAAAATCAACATGAAGAACCAAAATTCCAAAAGTATAAAACACAAAAAAATGCTTACTGAAGAAAAAAAAAATGTATCGTACTAAGCACCCTCCTCCTGACCTGTGGTGCAACTGATGTCCCTTTCTCCAAAAATGTACTCAATGGGATCGTAATGTTGCAACCACACACAAGTTGACCTGCTGTGAGGAAAAAACGCTTTAGTACATTTCAAACATGAAAAAGGTCATTTTAAAATCAACATGAAGAACCAAAATTCCAAAAGTATAAAACACAAAAAAATGCTTACCGAAGAAAACAAAATGTATCGTACTAGGCACCCTCCTCCCGCCCTGTGGTGCAACTGATGTCCCTTTCTCCAAAAATGTACTCAATGGGATCGTAATGTTGCAACCACACACAAGTTGACCTGCTGTGAGGAAAAAACGCTTTAGTACATTTCAAACATGAAAAAGGTCATTTTAAAATCAACATGAAGAACCAAAATTCCAAAAGTATAAAACACAAAAAAATGCTTACTGAAGAAAAAAAAAATGTATCGTACTAAGCACCCTCCTCCTGACCTGTGGTG
This sequence comes from Schistocerca nitens, assembly GCF_023898315.1. NCBI lineage: Eukaryota > Metazoa > Arthropoda > Insecta > Orthoptera > Acrididae > Schistocerca > Schistocerca nitens. Next base: position 7,563,623 of record NC_064622.1, read on the forward strand.
CAACTGATGTCCCTTTCTCCAAAAATGTACTCAATGGGATCGTAATGTTGCAACCACACACAAGTTGACCTGCTGTGAGGAAAAAACGCTTTAGTACATTTCAAACATGAAAAAGGTCATTTTAAAATCAACATGAAGAACCAAAATTCCAAAAGTATAAAACACAAAAAAATGCTTACTGAAGAAAAAAAAAATGTATCGTACTAAGCACCCTCCTCCTGACCTGTGGTGCAACTGATGTCCCTTTCTCGAAAAATGTACTCAATGGGATCGTAATGTTGCAACCACACACAAGTTGACCTGCTGTGAGGAAAAAACGCTTTAGTACATTTCAAACATGAAAAAGGTCATTTTAAAATCAACATGAAGAACCAAAATTCCAAAAGTATAAAACACAAAAAAATGCTTACCGAAGAAAACAAAATGTATCGTACTAGGCACCCTCCTCCCGCCCTGTGGTGCAACTGATGTCCCTTTCTCCAAAAATGTACTCAATGGGATCGTAATGTTGCAACCACACACAAGTTGACCTGCTGTGAGGAAAAAACGCTTTAGTACATTTCAAACATGAAAAAGGTCATTTTAAAATCAACATGAAGAACCAAAATTCCAAAAGTATAAAACACAAAAAAATGCTTACTGAAGAAAAAAAAAAATGTATCGTACTAAGCACCCTCCTCCTGACCTGTGGTGCAACTGATGTCCCTTTCTCCAAAAATGTACTCAATGGGATCGTAATGTTGCAACCACACACAAGTTGACCTGCTGTGAGGAAAAAACGCTTTAGTACATTTCAAACATGAAAAAGGTCATTATAAAATCAACATGAAGAACCAAAATTCCAAAAGTATAAAACACAAAAAAATGCTTACCGAAGAAAACAAAATGTATCGTACTAGGCACCCTCCTCCCGCCCTGTGGTGCAACTGATGTCCCTTTCTCCAAAAATGTACTCAATGGGATCGTAATGTTGCAACCACACACAAGTTGACCTGCTGTGAGGAAAAAACGCTTTAGTACATTTCAAACATGAAAAAGGTCATTTTAAAATCAACATGAAGAACCAAAATTCCAAAAGTATAAAACACAAAAAAATGCTTACTGAAGAAAAAAAAAATGTATCGTACTAAGCACCCTCCTCCTGACCTGTGGTGCAACTGATGTCCCTTTCTCCAAAAATGTACTCAATGGGATCGTAATGTTGCAACCACACACAAGTTGACCTGCTGTGAGGAAAAAACGCTTTAGTACATTTCAAACATGAAAAAGGTCATTTTAAAATCAACATGAAGAACCAAAATTCCAAAAGTATAAAAGACAAAAAAATGCTTACCGAAGAAAAAAAAAAGTATCGTATTAAGCACCCTCCTCCTGCCCTGTGGTGCAACTGATGTCCCTTTCTCCAAAAATGTACTCAATGGGATCGTAATGTTGCAACCACACACAAGTTGACCTGCTGTGAGGAAAAAACGCTTTAGTACATTTCAAACATGAAAAAGGTCATTTTAAAATCAACATGAAGAACCAAAATTATAAAAGTATAAAACAAAAAAAATGCTTACCGAAGAAAAAAAAGTATCGTACTAGGCACCCTCCTCCCGCCCTGTGGTGCAACTGATGTCCCTTTCTCCAAAAATGTACTCAATGGGATCGTAATGTTGCAACCACACACAAGTTGACCTGCTGTGAGGAAAAAACGCTTTAGTACATTTCAAACATGAAAAAGGTCATTTTAAAATCAACATGAAGAACCAAAATTCCAAAAGTATAAAACACAAAAAAATGCTTACCGAAGAAAACAAAATGTATCGTACTAGGCACCCTCCTCCCGCCCTGTGGTGCAACTGATGTCCCTTTCTCCAAAAATGTACTCAATGGGATCGTAATGTTGCAACCACACACAAGTTGACCTGCTGTGAGGAAAAAACGCTTTAGTACATTTCAAACATGAAAAAGGTCATTTTAAAATCAACATGAAGAACCAAAATTCCAAAAGTATAAAACAAAAAAAATGCTTACCGAAGAATGAAAATGTATCGTACTAGGCACCATCCTCCCGCCCTGTGGTGCAACAGATGTCCCTTTCTCCAAAAATGTACTCAACGGGATCGTAATGTTGCAACCACACACGAGTTGACCTGTTGTGAGGAAAAAACGCTTTAGTACATTTCGAACATGAAAAAGGTCATTATAAAATCAACATGAAGAACCAAAATTCCAAAAGTATAAAACAAAAAAAATGCTTACTGAAGAAAAAAAAAGTATCGTACTAGGCACCCTCCTCCTGCCCTGTGGTGCAACTCATGTCCCTTTCTCCAAAAATGTACTCAATGGGATCGTAATGTTGCAACCACACACAAGTTGACCTGCTGTGAGGAAAAAACGCTTTAGTACATTTCAAACATGAAAAAGGTCATTTTAAAATCAACATGAAGAACCAAAATTCCAAAAGTATAAAACAAAAAAAATGCTTACTGAAGAAAAAAAAAGTATCGTACTAGGCACCCTCCTCCCGCCCTGTGGTGCAACTGATGTCCCTTTCTCCAAATATGTACTCAATGGGATCGTAATGTTGCAACCACACACAAGTTGACCTGCTGTGAGGAAAAAACGCTTTAGTACATTTCGAACATGTAAAAGGTCATTATAAAATCAACATGAAGAACCAAAATTCCAAAAGTATAAAACAAAAAAAATGCTTACTGAAGAAAAAAAAAGTATCGTACTAGGCACCCTCCTCCCGCCCTGTGGTGCAACTGATGTCCCTTTCTCCAAAAATGTACTCAATGGGATCGTAATGTTGCAACCACACACAAGTTGACCTGCTGTGAGGAAAAAACGCTTTAGTACATTTCAAACATGAAAAAGGTTATTTTAAAATCAACATGAAGAACCAAAATTCCAAAAGTATAAAACACAAAAAAATGGTTACCGAAGAAAGAAAATGTATCGTACTAGGCACCATCCTCCCGCCCTGTGGTGCAACAGATGTCCCTTTCTCCAAAAATGTACTCAACGGGATCGTAATGTTGCAACCACCCACGAGTTGACCTGTTGTGAGGAAAAAACGCTTTAGTACATTTCGAACATGAAAAAGGTCATTATAAAATCAACATGAAGAACCAAAATTCCAAAAGTATAAAACACAAAAAAATGCTTACTGAAGAAAAAAAAAGTATCGTACTAGGCACCCTCCTCCCGCCCTGTGGTGCAACTGATGTCCCTTTCTCCAAAAATGTACTCAAAGGGATCGTAATGTTGCAACCACACACAAGTTGACCTGCTGTGAGGAAAAAACGCTTTAGTACATTTCAAACATGAAAAAGGTCATTTTAAAATCAACATGAAGAACCAAAATTCCAAAAGTATAAAACAAAAAAAATGCTTACCGAAGAAAAAAAATGTATCGTACTAGGCACCCTCCTCCCGCCCTGTGGTGCAACTGATGTCCCTTTCTCCAAAAATGTACTCAATGGGATCGTAATGTTGCAAGCACACACAAGTTGACCTGCTGTGAGGAAAAAACGCTTTAGTACATTTCAAACATGAAAAAGGTCATTTTAAAATCAACATGAAGAACCAAAATTCCAAAAGTATAAAACACAAAAAAATGCTTACCGAAGAAAACAAAATGTATCGTACTAGGCACCCTCCTCCCGCCCTGTGGTGCAACTGATGTCCCTTTCTCCAAAAATGTACTCAATGGGATCGTAATGTTGCAACCACACACAAGTTGACCTGCTGTGAGGAAAAAACGCTTTAGTACATTACAAACATGAAAAAGGTTATTTTAAAATCAACATGAAGAACCAAAATTCCAAAAGTATAAATCACAAAAAAATGCTTACCGAAGAAAACATAAAGGTATCGTACTAGGCACCCTCCTCCCGCTCTGTGGTGCAACTGATGTCCCTTTCTCCAAAAATGTACTCAACGGGATCGTAATGTTGCAACCACACACGAGTTACCTGTTGTGAGGAAAAAACGCTTTAGTACATTTCGAACATGAAAAAGGTCATTATAAAATCAACATGAAGAACCAAAATTCCAAAAGTATAAAACAAAAAAAATGCTTACTGAAGAAAAAAAAAGTATCGTACTAGGCACCCTCCTCACGCCCTGTGGTGCAACTGATGTCCCTTTCTCCAAAAATGTACTCAAAGGGATCATAATGTTGCAACCACACACAAGTTGACCTGCTGTGAGGAAAAAACGCTTTAGTACATTTCAAACATGAAAAAGGTCATTTTAAAATCAACATGAAGAACCAAAATTCCAAAAGTATAAAACACACAAAAATGCTTACCGAAGAAAAAAAAAGTATCGTACTAGGCACCCTCCTCCCGCCCTGTGGTGCAACTGATGTCCCTTTCTCCAAAAATGTACTCAATGGGATCGTAATGTTGCAACCACACACAAGTTGACCTGCTGTGTGGAAAAAACGCTTTAGTACATTTCAAACATGAAAAAGGTCATTTTAAAATCAACATGAAGAACCAAAATTCCAAAAGTATAAAACACACAAAAATGCTTACCGAAGAAAAAAAAATGTATCGTACTAGGCACCCTCCTCCCGCCCTGTGGTGCAACTGATGTCCCTTTCTCCAAAAATGTACTCAATGGGATCGTAATGTTGCAACCACACACAAGTTGACCTGCTGTGAGGAAAAAACACTTTAATACATTTCAAACATGAAAAAGGTCATTTTAAAATCAACATGAAGAACCAAAATTCCAAAAGTATAAAACACAAAAAAATGCTTACCGAAGAAAAAAAAAGTATCGTACTAGGCACCCTCCTCCCGCCCTGTGGTGCAACTGATGTCCCTTTCTCCAAAAATGTACTCAATGGGATCGTAATGTTGCACCCACACACAAGTTGACCTGCTGTGAGGAAAAAACGCTTTAGTACATTTCAAACATGAAAAAGGTCATTTTAAAATCAACATGAAGAACCAATATTCCAAAAGTATAAAACACAAAAAAATGCTTACCGAAGAAAAAAAAATGTATCGTACTAGGCACCCTCCTCCCGCCCTGTGGTGCAACTGATGTCCCTTTCTCCAAAAATGTACTCAATGGGATCGTAATGTTGCAACCACACACAAGTTGACCTGCTGTGAGGAAAAAACACTTTAGTACATTTCAAACATGAAAAAGGTCATTTTAAAATCAACTTGAAGAACCAAAATTCCAAAAGTATAAAACACACAAAAATGCTTACCGAAGAAAACAAAATGTATCGTACTAGGCACCCTCCTCCCGCCCTGTGGTGCAACTGATGTCCCTTTCTCCAAAAATGTACTCAATGGGATCGTAATGTTGCAACCACACACAAGTTGACCTGCTGTGAGGAAAAAACGCTTTAGTACATTTCAAACATGAAAAAGGTCATTTTAAAATCAACATGAAGAACCAAAATTCCAAAAGTATAAAACACAAAAAAATGCTTACCGAAGAAAAAAAAAGTATCGTACTAGGCACCCTCCTCCCGCCCTGTGGTGCAACTGATGTCCCTTTCTCCAAAAATGTACTCAATGGGATTGTAATGTTGCAACCACACACAAGTTGACCTGCTGTGAGGAAAAAACGCTTTAGTACATTTCAAACATGAAAAAGGTCATTTTAAAATTAACATGAAGAACCAAAATTCCAAAAGTATAAAACACAAAAATGCTTACCGAAGAAAAAAAAATGTATCGTACTAGGCACCCTCCTCCCGCCCTGTGGTGCAACTGATGTCCCTTTCTCCAAAAATGTACTCAATGGGATCGTAATGTTGCAACCACACACAAGTTGACCTGCTGTGAGGAAAAAACACTTTAATACATTTCAAACATGAAAAAGGTCATTTTAAAATCAACATGAAGAACCAAAATTCCAAAAGTATAAAACACACAAAAATGCTTACCGAAGAAAACAAAATGTATCGTACTAGGCACCCTCCTCCCGCCCTGTGGTGCAACTGATGTCCCTTTCTCCAAAAATGTACTCAATGGGATCGTAATGTTGCAACCACACACAAGTTGACCTGCTGTGAGGAAAAAACGCTTTAGTACATTTCAAACATGAAAAAGGTCATTTTAAAATCAACATGAAGAACCAAAATTCCAAAAGTATAAAACACACAAAAATGCTTACCGAAGAAAAAAAATGTATCGTACTAGGCACCCTCCTCCCGCCCTGTGGTGCAACTGATGTCCCTTTCTCCAAAAATGTACTCAATGGGATCGTAATGTTGCAACCACACACAAGTTGACCTGCTGTGAGGAAAAAACGCTTTAGTACATTTCAAACATGAAAAAGGTCATTTTAAAATCAACATGAAGAACCAAAATTCCAAAAGTATAAAACAAAAAAAATGCTTACTGAAGAAACAAAAAGTATCGTACTAGGCACCCTCCTCCCGCCCTGTGGTGCAACTGATGTCCCTTTCTCCAAAAATGTACTCAATGGGATCGTAATGTTGCAAGCACACACAAGTTGACCTGCTGTGAGGAAAAAACGCTTTAGTACATTTCAAACATGAAAAAGGTCATTTTAAAATCAACATTAAGAACCAAAATTCCAAAAGTATAAAACACAAAAAAATGCTTACCGAAGAAAACAAAATGTATCGTACTAGGCACCCTCCTCCCGCTCTGTGGTGCAACTGATGTCCCTTTCTCCAAAAATGTAGTCAACGGGATCGTAATGTTGCAACCACACACGAGTTGACCTGTTGTGAGGAAAAAACGCTTTAGTACATTTCGAACATGAAAAAGGTCATTATAAAATCAACATGAAGAAACAAAATTCCAAAAGTATAAAACAAAAAAAATGCTTACTGAAGAAAAAAAAAGTATCGTACTAGGCACCCTCCTCCCGCCCTGTGGTGCAACTCATGTCCCTTTCTCCAAAAATGTACTCAAAGGGATCATAATGTTGCAACCACACACAAGTTGACCTGCTGTGAGGAAAAAACGCTTTAGTACATTTCAAACATGAAAAAGGTCATTTTAAAATCAACATGAAGAACCAAAATTCCAAAAGTATAAAACAAAAAAAAATGCTTACCGAAGAAAAAAAAAGTATCGTACTAGCCACCCTCCTCCCGCCCTGTGGTGCAACTGATGTCCCTTTCTCCAAAAATGTACTCAATGGGATCGTAATGTTGCAACCACACACAAGTTGACCTGCTGTGAGGAAAAAACGCTTTAGTACATTTCAAACATGAAAAAGGTCATTTTAAAATCAACATGAAGAACCAAAATTCCAAAAGTATAAAACAAAAAAAATGCTTACTGAAGAAAAAAAAAGTATCGTACTAGGCACCCTCCTCCCGCCCTGTGGTGCAACTGATGTCCCTTTCTCCAAAAATGTACTCAATGGGATCGTAATGTTGCAACCACACACAAGTTGACCTGCTGTGAGGAAAAAACGCTTTAGTACATTTCGAACATGAAAAAGGTCATTTTAAAATCAACATGAAGAACCAAAATTCCAAAAGTATAAAACAAAAATAAATGCTTACCGAAGAAAAAAAAAGTATCGTACTAGGCACCCTCCTCCCGCCCTGTGGTGCAACTGCTGTCCCTTTCTCCAAAAATGTACTCAATGGGATCGTAATGTTGCAACCACACACAAGTTGACCTGCTGTGAGGAAAAAACGCTTTAGTACATTTCGAACATGAAAAAGGTCATTTTAAAATCAACATGAATAACCAAAATTCCAAAAGTATAAAACACAAAAAAATGCTTACCGAAGAAAAAAAAAGTATCGTACTAGGCACCCTCCTCCCGCCCTGTGGTGCAACTGATGTCCCTTTCTCCAAAAATGTACTCAATGGGATCGTAATGTTGCAACCACACACAAGTTGACCTGCTGTGAGGAAAAAACGCTTTAGTACATTTCAAACATGAAAAAGGTCATTTTAAAATCAACATGAAGAACCAAAATTCCAAAAGTATAAAACAAAAAAAATGCTTACCGAAGAAAAAAAATGTATCGTACTAGGCACCCTCCTCCCGCCCTGTGGTGCAACTGATGTCCCTTTCTCCAAAAATGTACTCAATGGGATCGTAATGTTGCAAGCACACACAAGTTGACCTGCTGTGAGGAAAAAACGCTTTAGTACATTTCAAACATGAAAAAGGTCATTTTAAAATCAACATGAAGAACCAAAATTCCAAAAGTATAAAACACAAAAAAATGCTTACCGAAGAAAACAAAATGTATCGTACTAGGCACCCTCCTCCCGCCCTGTGGTGCAACTGATGTCCCTTTCTCCAAAAATGTACTCAATGGGATCGTAATGTTGCAACCACACACAAGTTGACCTGCTGTGAGGAAAAAACGCTTTAGTACATTACAAACATGAAAAAGGTTATTTTAAAATCAACATGAAGAACCAAAATTCCAAAAGTATAAAACACAAAAAAATGCTTACCGAAGAAAACAAAATGTATCGTACTAGGCACCCTCCTCCTGCTCTGTGGTGCAACTGATGTCCCTTTCTCCAAAAATGTACTCAACGGGATCGTAATGTTGCAACCACACACGAGTTACCTGTTGTGAGGAAAAAACGCTTTAGTACATTTCGAACATGAAAAAGGTCATTATAAAATCAACATGAAGAACCAAAATTCCAAAAGTATAAAACAAAAAAAATGCTTACTGAAGAAAAAAAAAGTATCGTACTAGGCACCCTCCTCACGCCCTGTGGTGCAACTGATGTCCCTTTCTCCAAAAATGTACTCAAAGGGATCATAATGTTGCAACCACACACAAGTTGACCTGCTGTGAGGAAAAAACGCTTTAGTACATTTCAAACATGAAAAAGGTCATTTTAAAATCAACATGAAGAACCAAAATTCCAAAAGTATAAAACACAAAAAAATGCTTACCGAAGAAAAAAAAAGTATCGTACTAGGCACCCTCCTCCCGCCCTGTGGTGCAACTGATGTCCCTTTCTCCAAAAATGTACTCAATGGGATCGTAATGTTGCAACCACACACAAGTTGACCTGCTGTGAGGAAAAAACACTTTAATACATTTCAAACATGAAAAAGGTCATTTTAAAATCAACATGAAGAACCAAAATTCCAAAAGTATAAAACACAAAAAAATGCTTACCGAAGAAAAAAAAAGTATCGTACTAGGCACCCTCCTCCCGCCCTGTGGTGCAACTGATGTCCCTTTCTCCAAAAATGTACTCAATGGGATCGTAATGTTGCAACCACACACAAGTTGACCTGCTGTGAGGAAAAAACGCTTTAGTACATTTCAAACATGAAAAAGGTCATTTTAAAATCAACATGAAGAACCAATATTCCAAAAGTATAAAACACAAAAAAATGCTTACCGAAGAAAAAAAAATGTATCGTACTAGGCACCCTCCTCCCGCCCTGTGGTGCAACTGATGTCCCTTTCTCCAAAAATGTACTCAATGGGATCGTAATGTTGCAACCACACACAAGTTGACCTGCTGTGAGGAAAAAACACTTTAGTACATTTCAAACATGAAAAAGGTCATTTTAAAATCAACATGAAGAACCAAAATTCCAAAAGTATAAAACACAAAAAAATGCTTACCGAAGAAAACAAAATGTATCGTACTAGGCACCCTCCTCCCGCCCTGTGGTGCAACTGATGTCCCTTTCTCCAAAAATGTACTCAATGGGATCGTAATGTTGCAACCACACACAAGTTGACCTGCTGTGAGGAAAAAACGCTTTAGTACATTTCAAACATGAAAAAGGTCATTTTAAAATCAACATGAAGAACCAAAATTCCAAAAGTATAAAACACAAAAAAATGCTTACCGAAGAAAAAAAAAGTATCGTACTAGGCACCCTCCTCCCGCCCTGTGGTGCAACTGATGTCCCTTTCTCCAAAAATGTACTCAATGGGATCGTAATGTTGCAACCACACACAAGTTGACCTGCTGTGAGGAAAAAACGCTTTAGTACATTTCAAACATGAAAAAGGTCATTTTAAAATCAACATGAAGAACCAAAATTCCAAAAGTATAAAACACAAAAAAATGCTTACCGAAGAAAACAAAATGTATCGTACTAGGCACCCTCCTCCCGCCCTGTGGTGCAACTGATGTCCCTTTCTCCAAAAATGTACTCAATGGGATCGTAATGTTGCAACCACACACAAGTTGACCTGCTGTGAGGAAAAAACACTTTAATACATTTCAAACATGAAAAAGGTCATTTTAAAATCAACATGAAGAACCAAAATTCCAAAAGTATAAAACACAAAAAAATGCTTACCGAAGAAAAAAAAAGTATCGTACTAGGCACCCTCCTCCCGCCCTGTGGTGCAACTGATGTCCCTTTCTCCAAAAATGTACTCAATGGGATCGTAATGTTGCAACCACACACAAGTTGACCTGCTGTGAGGAAAAAACGCTTTAGTACATTTCAAACATGAAAAAGGTCATTTTAAAATCAACATGAAGAACCAATATTCCAAAAGTATAAAACACAAAAAAATGCTTACCGAAGAAAAAAAAATGTATCGTACTAGGCACCCTCCTCCCGCCCTGTGGTGCAACTGATGGCCCTTTCTCCAAAAATGTACTCAATGGGATCGTAATGTTGCAACCACACACAAGTTGACCTGCTGTGAGGAAAAAACACTTTAGTACATTTCAAACATGAAAAAGGTCATTTTAAAATCAACATGAAGAACCAAAATTCCAAAAGTATAAAACACAAAAAAATGCTTACCGAAGAAAACAAAATGTATCGTACTAGGCACCCTCCTCCCGCCCTGTGGTGCAACTGATGTCCCTTTCTCCAAAAATGTACTCAATGGGATCGTAATGTTGCAACCACACACAAGTTGACCTGCTGTGAGGAAAAAACGCTTTAGTACATTTCAAACATGAAAAAGGTCATTTTAAAATCAACATGAAGAACCAAAATTCCAAAAGTATAAAACACAAAAAAATGCTTACCGAAGAAAAAAAAAGTATCGTACTAGGCACCCTCCTCCCGCCCTGTGGTGCAACTGATGTCCCTTTCTCCAAAAATGTACTCAATGGGATCGTAATGTTGCAACCACACACAAGTTGACCTGCTGTGAGGAAAAAACGCTTTAGTACATTTCAAACATGAAAAAGGTCATTTTAAAATTAACATGAAGAACCAAAATTCCAAAAGTATAAAACACAAAAATGCTTACCGAAGGAAAAAAAATGTATCGTACTAGGCACCCTCCTCCCGCCCGGTGGTGCAACTGATGTCCCTTTCTCCAAAAATGTACTCAATGGGATCGTAATGTTGCAAGCACACACAAGTTGACCTGCTGTGAGGAAAAAACGCTTTAGTACATTTCAAACATGAAAAAGGTTATTTTAAAATCAACATGAAGAACCAAAAGTCCAAAGGTATAAAACACACAAAAATGCTTACCGAAGAAAAAAAATGTAGTGTACTAGGCACCCTCCTCCTGCCCTGTGGTGCAACTGATGTCCCTTTCTCCAAAAATGTACTCAATGGGATCGTAATGTTGCAAGCACACACAAGTTGACCTGCTGTGAGGAAAAAACGCTTTAGTACATTTCAAACATGAAAAAGGTTATTTTAAAATCAACATGAATAACCAAAATTCCAAAAGTATAAAACACAAAAATATGCTTACCGGAGAAAAAAAAATGTATCGTACTAGGCACTCTCCTCCCGCCCTGTGGTGCAACTGATGTCCCTTTCTCCAAAAATGTACTCAATGGGATCGTAATGTTGCAACCACACACAAGTTGACCTGCTGTGAGGAAAAAACGCTTTAGTACATTTCAAACATGAAAAAGGTCATTTTAAAATCAACATGAAGAACCAAAATTCCAAAAGTATAAAACAAAAAAAAATGCTTACCGAAGAAAAAAAAAGTATCGTACTAGGCACCCTCCTCCCGCCCTGTGGTGCAACTGATGTCCCTTTCTCCAAAAATGTACTCAATGGGATCGTAATGTTGCAACCACACACAAGTTGACCTGCTGTGAGGAAAAAACGCTTTAGTACATTTCAAACATGAAAAAGGTCATTTTAAAATCAACATGAAGAACCAAAATTCCAAAAGTATAAAACACACAAAAATCCTTACCGAAGAAAAAAAAATGTATTGTACTAGGCACCCTCCTCCCGCCCTGTGGTGCAACTGATGTCCCTTTCTCCAAAAATGTACTCAATGGGATCGTAATGTTGCAACCACACACAAGTTGACCTGCTGTGTGGAAAACACGCTTTAGTACATTTCAAACATGAAAAAGGTCATTTTAAAATCAACATGAATAACCAATATTCCAAAAGTATAAAACGCAAAAAAAATGCTTACCGAAGAAAAAAAAATGTATCGTACTAGGCACCCTCCTCCCGCCCTGTGGTGCAACTGATGTCCCTTTCTCCAAAAATGTACTCAATGGGATCGTAATGTTGCAACCACACACAAGTTGAGATGCTGTGAGGAAAAAACGCTTTAGTAAATTTCAAACATGAAAAAGGTCATTTTAAAATCAACATGAAGAACCAAAATTCCAAAAGTATAAAACAAAAAAAATGCTTACCGAAGAAAAAGAAATGTATCGTACTAGGCACCCTCCTCCCGCCCTGTGGTGCAACTGATGTCACTTTCTCCAAAAATGTACTCAATGGGATCGTAATGTTGCAACCACACACAAGTTGACCTGCTGTGAGGAAAAAACGCTTTAGTACATTTCAAACATGAAAAAGGTCATTTTAAAATCAACATGAAGAACCAAAATTCCAAAAGTATAAAACACACAAAAATCCTTACCGAAGAAAAAAAAATGTATCGTACTAGGCACCCTCCTCCCGCCCTGTGGTGCAACTGATGTCCCTTTCTCCAAAAATGTACTCAATGGGATCGTAATGTTGCAACCACACACAAGTTGACCTGCTGTGTGGAAAACACGCTTTAGTACATTTCAAACATGAAAAAGGTCATTTTAAAATCAACATGAAGAACCAAAATTCCAAAAGTATAAAACACAAAAAAATGCTTACCGAAGAAAACAAAATGTATCGTACTAGGCACCCTCCTCCCGCCCTGTGGTGCAACTGATGTCCCTTTCTCCAAAAATGTACTCAATGGGATCGTAATGTTGCAACCACACACAAGTTGACCTGCTGTGAGGAAAAAACGCTTTAGTACATTTCAAACATGAAAAAGGTCATTTTAAAATCAACATGAAGAACCAAAATTCCAAAAGTATAAAACACACAAAAATCCTTACCGAAGAAAAAAAAATGTATCGTACTAGGCACCCTCCTCCCGCCCTGTGGTGCAACTGATGTCCCTTTCTCCAAAAATGTACTCAATGGGATCGTAATGTTGCAACCACACACAAGTTGACCTGCTGTGTGGAAAACACGCTTTAGTACATTTCAAACATGAAAAAGGTCATTTTAAAATCAACATGAATAACCAATATTCCAAAAGTATAAAACGCAAAAAAAATGCTTACCGAAGAAAAAAAAATGTATCGTACTAGGCACCCTCCTCCCGCCCTGTGGTGCAACTGATGTCCCTTTCTCCAAAAATGTACTCAATGGGATCGTAATGTTGCAACCACACACAAGTTGACCTGCTGTGAGGAAAAAACGCTTTAGTACATTTCAAACATGAAAAAGGTCATTTTAAAATCAACATGAAGAACCAAAATTCCAAAAGTATAAAACACAAAAAAATGCTTACTGAAGAAAAAAAAATGTATCGTACTAAGCACCCTCCTCCTGCCCTGTGGTGCAACTGATGTCCCTTTCTCCAAAAATGTACTCAATGGGATCGTAATGTTGCAAGCACACACAATTTGGCCTGCTGTGAGGAAAAAACGCTTTAGTACATTTCAAACATGAAAAAGGTTATTTTAAAATCAACATGAAGAACCAAAATTCCAAAGGTATAAAACACACAAAAATGCTTACCGAAGAAAAAAAATGTAGTGTACTAGGCACCCTCCTCCTGCCCTGTGGTGCAACTGATGTCCCTTTCTCCAAAAATGTACTCAATGGGATCGTAATGTTGCAAGCACAAACAAGTTGACCTGCTGTGAGGAAAAAACGCTTTAGTACATTTCAAACATGAAAAAGGTTATTTTAAAATCAACATGAAGAGCCAAAAGTCCAAAGGTATAAAACACACAAAAATGCTTACCGAAGAAAAAAAATGTAGCGTACTAGGCACCCTCCTCCTGCCCTGTGGTGCAACTGATGTCCCTTTCTCCAAAAATGTACTCAATGGGATCGTAATGTTGCAACCACACACAAGTTGACCTGCTGTGAGGAAAAAACGCTTTAGTAAATTTCAAACATGAAAAAGGTCATTTTAAAATCAACATGAATAACCAAAATTCCAAAAGTATAAAACACAAAAATATGCTTACCGGAGAAAAAAAAATGTATCGTACTAGGCACTCTCCTCCCGCCCTGTGGTGCAACTGATGTCCCTTTCTCCAAAAATGTACTCAATGGGATCGTAATGTTGCAACCACACACAAGTTGACCTGCTGTGAGGAAAAAACACTTTAGTACATTTCAAACATGAAAAAGGTCATTTTAAAATCAACATGAAGAACCAAAATTCCAAAAGTATAAAACAAAAAAAAATGCTTACCGAAGAAAAAAAAAGTATCGTACTAGGCACCCTCCTCCCGCCCTGTGGTGCAACTGATGTCCCTTTCTCCAAAAATGTACTCAATGGGATTGTAATGTTGCAACCACACACAAGTTGACCTGCTGTGAGGAAAAAACGCTTTAGTACATTTCAAACATGAAAAAGGTTATTTTAAAATCAACATGAAGAACCAAAATTCCAAAGGTATAAAACACACAAAAATGCTTACCGAAGAAAAAAAAAGTATCGTACTAGGCACCCTCCTCCCGCCCTGTGGTGCAACTGATGTCCCTTTCTCCAAAAATGTACTCAATGGGATCGTAATGTTGCAAGCACACACAAGTTGACCTGCTGTGAGGAAAAAACGCTTTAGTACATTTCAAACATGAAAAAGGTTATTTTAAAATCAACATGAAGAACCAAAAGTCCAAAGGTATAAAACACACAAAAATGCTTACCGAAGAAAAAAAATGTAGCGTACTAGGCACCCTCCTCCTGCCCTGTGGTGCAACTGATGTCCCTTTCTCCAAAAATGTACTCAATGGGATCGTAATGTTGCAACCACACACAAGTTGACCTGCTGTGAGGAAAAAACGCTTTAGTACATTTCAAACATGAAAAAGGTCATTTTAAAATCAACATTAATAACCAAAATTCCAAAAGTATAAAACACAAAAATATGCTTACCGAAGAAAAAAAATGTATCGTACTAGGCACCCTCCTCCCGCCCTGTGGTGCAACTGATGTCCCTTTCTCCAAAAATGTACTCAATGGGATCGTAATGTTGCAACCACACACAAGTTGACCTGCTGTGAGGAAAAAACGCTTTAGTACATTTCAAACATGAAAAAGGTCATTTTAAAATCAACATGAAGAACCAAAATTCCAAAAGTATAAAACACAAAAAAATGCTTACCGAAGAGAACAAAATGTATCGTACTAGGCACCCTCCTACCGCCTTGTGGTGCAACTGATGCCCCTTTCTCCAAAAATGTACTCAATGGGATCGTAATGTTGCAACCACACACAAGTTGACCTGCTGTGAGGAAAAAACGCTTTAGTACATTTCAAACATGAAAAAGGTCATTTTAAAATCAACATGAAGAACCAAAATTCCAAAAGTATAAAACACAAAAAAATGCTTACCGAAGAAAAAAAAATGTATCGTACTAGGCACCCTCCTCCCGCCCTTTGGTGCAACTGATGTCCCTTTCTCCAAAAATGTACTCAATGGGATCGTAATGTTGCAACCACACACAAGTTGACCTGCTGTGAGGAAAAAACGCTTTAGTACATTTCAAACATGAAAAAGGTCATTTTAAAATCAACATGAAGAACCAAAATTCCAAAAGTATAAAACACAAAAAATTTTTACCGAAGAAAACAAAATGTATCGTACTAGGCACCCTCCTCCCGCCCTGTGGTGCAACTGATGTCCCTTTCTCCAAAAATGTACTCAATGGGATCGTAATGTTGCAACCACACACAAGTTGACCTGCTGTGAGGAAAAAACGCTTTAGTACATTTCAAACATGAAAAAGGTCATTTTAAAATCAACATGAAGAACCAAAATTCCAAAAGTATAAAACACAAAAAAATGCTTACCGAAGAAAACAAAATGTATCGAACTAGGCACCCTCCTCCCGCCCTGTGGTGCAACTGATGTCCCTTTCTCCAAAAATGTACTCAATGGGATCGTAATGTTGCAACCACACACAAGTTGACCTGCTGTGAGGAAAAAACGCTTTAGTACATTTCAAACATGAAAAAGGTCATTTTAAAATCAACATGAAGAACCAAAATTCCAAAAGTATAAAACACAAAAAAATGCTTACCGAAGAAAACAAAATGTATCGTACTAGGCACCCTCCTCCCGCCCTGTGGTGCAACTGATGTCCCTTTCTCCAAAAATGTACTCAATGGGATCGTAATGTTGCAACCACACACAAGTTGACCTGCTGTGAGGAAAAAACGCTTTAGTACATTTCAAACATGAAAAAGGACATTTTAAAATCAACATGAAGAACCAAAATTCCAAAAGTATAAAACACAAAAAAATGCTTACCGAAGAAAACAAAATGTATCGTACTAGGCACCCTCCTCCCGCCCTGTGGTGCAACTGATGTCCCTTTCTCCAGAAATGTACTCAATGGGATCGTAATGTTGCAACCACACACAAGTTGACCTGCTGTGAGGAAAAAACGCTTTAGTACATTTCAAACATGAAAAAGGTCATTTTAAAATCAACATGAAGAACCAAAATTCCAAAAGTATGAAACACAAAAAAATGATTACCGAAGAAAACAAAATGTATCGTACTAGGCACCCTCCTCCCGCCCTGTGGTGCAACTGATGTCCCTTTCTCCAAAAATGTACTCAATGGGATCGTAATGTTGCAACCACACACAAGTTGACCTGCTGTGAGGAAAAAACGCTTTAGTACATTTCAAACATGAAAAAGGTCATTTTAAAATCAACATGAAGAACCAAAATTCCAAAAGTATAAAACACAAAAAAATGCTTACCGAAGAAAACAAAATGTATCGTACTAGGCACCCTCCTCCCGCCCTGTGGTGCAACTGATGTCCCTTTCTCCAAAAATGTACTCAATGGGATCGTAATGTTGCAACCACACACAAGTTGACCTGCTGTGAGGAAAAAACGCTTTAGTACATTTCAAACATGAAAAAGGTCATTTTAAAATCAACATGAAGAACCAAAATTCCAAAAGTATAAAACACAAAAAAATGCTTACTGAAGAAAACAAAATGTATCGTACTAGGCACCCTCCTCCCGCCCTGTGGTGCAACTGATGTCCCTTTCTCCAAAAATGTACTCAATGGATTCGTAATGTTGCAACCACACACAAGTTGACCTGCTGTGAGGAAAAAACGCTTTAGTACATTTCAAACATGAAAAAGGTCATTTTAAAATCAACATGAAGAACCAAAATTCCAAAAGTATAAAACAAAAAAAATGCTTACCGAAGAAAAAAAAAGTATCGTACTAGGCACCCTCCTCCCGCCCTGTGGTGCAACTGATGTCCCTTTCTCCAAAAATGTACTCAATGGGATCGTAATGTTGCAACCACACACAAGTTGACCTGCTGTGAGGAAAAAACGCTTTAGTACATTTCAAACATGAAAAAGGTCATTTTAAAATCAACATGAAGAACCAAAATTCCAAAAGTATAAAACACAAAAAAATGCTTACCGAAGAAAACAAAATGTATCGTACTAGGCACCCTCCTCCCGCCCTGTGGTGCAACTGATGTCCCTTTCTCCAAAAATGTACTCAATGGGATCGTAATGTTGCAACCACACACAAGTTGCCCTGCTGTGAGGAAAAAACGCTTTAGTACATTTCAAACATGAAAAAGGTCATTTTAAAATCAACATGAAGAACCAAAATTCCAAAAGTATAAAACAAAAAAAATGCTTACCAAAGAAAAAAAAAGTATCGTACTAGGCACCCTCCTCCCGCCCTGTGGTGCAACTGATGTCCCTTTCTCCAAAAATGTACTCAATGGGATCGTAATGTTGCAACCACACACAAGTTGACCTGCTGTGAGGAAAAAACGCTTTAGTACATTTCAAACATGAAAATGGTCATTTTAAAATCAACATGAAGAACCAAAATTCCAAAAGTATAAAACACAAAAAAATGTTTACCGAAGAAAACAAAATGTATCGTACTAGGCACCCTCCTCCCGCCCTGTGGTGCAACTGATGTCCCTTTCTCCAAAAATGTACTCAATGGGATCGTAATGTTGCAACCACACACAAGTTGACCTGCTGTGAGGAAAAAACGCTTTAGTACATTTCAAACATGAAAAAGGTCATTTTAAAATCAACATGAAGAACCAAAATTCCAAAAGTATAAAACAAAAAAAATGCTTACTGAAGAAAAAAAAAGTATCGTACTAGGCACCCTCCTCCCGCCCTGTGGTGCAACTGATGTCCCTTTCTCCAAAAATGTACTCAATGGGATCGTAATGTTGCAAGCACACACAAGTTGACCTGCTGTGAGGAAAAAACGCTTTAGTACATTTCAAACATGAAAAAGGTCATTTTAAAATCAACATGAAGAACCAAAATTCCAAAAGTATACAACACAAAAAAATGCTTACCGAAGAAAAAAAAATGTATCGTACTAGGCACCCTCCTCCCGCCCTGTGGTGCAACTGATGTCCCTTTCTCCAAAAGTGTACTCAATGGGATCGTAATGTTGCAACCACACACAAGTTGACCTGCTGTGAGGAAAAAACGCTTTAGTACATTTCAAACATGAAAAAGGTCATTTTAAAATCAACATGAAGAACCAAAATTCCAAAAGTATAAAACAAAAAAAAAATGCTTACCGAAGAAAACAATATGTATCGTACTAGGCACCCTCCTCCCGCCCTGTGGTGCAACTGATGTCCCTTTCTCCAAAAATGTACTCAATGGGATCGTAATATTGCAACCACACACAAGTTGACCTGCTGTGAGGAAAAAACGCTTTAGTACATTTCAAACATGAAAAAGGTCATTTTAAAATCAACATGAAGAACCAAAATTCCAAAAGTATAAAACACAAAAAAATGCTTACCGAAGAAAAAAAAATGTATCGTACTAGGCACCCTCCTCCCGCCCTGTGGTGCAACTGATGTCCCTTTCTCCAAAAATGTACTCAATGGGATCGTAATGTTGCAACCACACACAAGTTGACCTGCTGTGAGGAAAAAACGCTTTAGTACATTTCAAACATGAAAAAGGTCATTTTAAAATCAACATGAAGAACCAAAATTCCAAAAGTATAAAACACAAAAAAAATGCTTACCGAAGAAAACAAAATGTATCGTACTAGGCACCCTCCTCCCGCCCTGTGGTGCAACTGATGTCCCTTTCTCCAAAAATGTACTCAATGGGATCGTAATGTTGCAACCACACACAAGTTGACCTGCTGTGAGGAAAAAACGCTTTAGTACATTTCAAACATGAAAAAGGTCATTTTAAAATCAACATGAAGAACCAAAATTCCAAAAGTATAAAACACAAAAAAATGCTTACCGAAGAAAAAAAAATGTATCGTACTAGGCACCCTCCTCCCGCCCTGTGGTGCAACTGATGTCCCTTTCTCCAAAAATGTACTCAATGGGATCGTAATGTTGCAACCACACACAAGTTGACCTGCTGTGAGGAAAAAACGCTTTAGTACATTTCAAACATGAAAAAGGTCATTTTAAAATCAACATGAAGAACCAAAATTCCAAAAGTATAAAACACAAAAAAATGCTTACCGAGGAAACAAAAATGTATCGTACTAGGCACCCTCCTCCCGCCCTGTGGTGCAACTGATGTCCCTTTCTCCAAAAATGTACTCAATGGGATCGTAATGTTGCAACCACACACAACCTGACCTGCTGTGAGGAAAAAACGCTTTAGTACATTTCAAACATGAAAAAGGTCATTTTAAAATCAACATGAAGAACCAAAATTCCAAAAGTATAAAACACAAAAAAATGCTTACCGAAGAAAAAAAAATGTATCGTACTAGGCACCCTCCTCCCGCCCTGTGGTGCAACTGATGTCCCTTTCTCCAAAAATGTACTCAATGGGATCGTAATGTTGCAACCACACACAAGTTGACCTGCTGTGAGGAAAAAACGCTTTAGTACATTTCAAACATGAAAAAGGTCATTTTAAAATCAACATGAAGAACCAAAATTCCAAAAGTATAAAACACAAAAAAATGCTTACCGAAGAAAAAAAAATGTATCGTACTAGGCACCCTCCTCCCGCCCTGTGGTGCAACTGATGTCCCTTTCTCCAAAAATGTACTCAATGGGATCGTAATGTTGCAACCACACACAAGTTGACCTGCTGTGAGGAAAAAACGCTTTAGTACATTTCAAACATGAAAAAGGTCATTTTAAAATCAACATGAAGAACCAAAATTCCAAAAGTATAAAACAAAAAAAATGCTTACCGAAGAAAAAAAAAAGTATCGTACTAGGCACCCTCCTCCCGCTCTGTGGTGCAACTGATGTCCCTTTCTCCAAAAATGTACTCAATGGGATCGTAATTTTGCAACCACACACAAGTTGACCTGCTGTGAGGAAAAAACGCTTTAGTACATTTCAAACATGAAAAAGGTCATTTTAAAATCAACATGAAGAACCAAAATTCCAAAAGTATAAAACACAAAAAAATGCTTACCGAAGAAAACAAAATGTATCATACTAGGCACCCTCCTCCCGCCCTGTGGTGCAACTGAAGTCCCTTTCTCCAAAAATGTACTCAATGGGATCGTAATGTTGCAACCACACACAAGTTGACCTGCTGTGAGGAAAAAACGCTTTAGTACATTTCAAACATGAAAAAGGTCATTTTAAAATCAACATGAAGAACCAAAATTCGAAAAGTATAAAACACAAAAAAATGCTTACCGAAGAAAAAAAAATGTATCGTACTAGGCACCCTCCTCCCGCCCTGTGGTGCAACTGATGTCCCTTTCTCCAAAAATGTACTCAATGGGATCGTAATGTTGCAACCACACACAAGTTGACCTGCTGTGAGGAAAAAACGCTTTAGTACATTTCAAACATGAAAAAGGTCATTTTAAAATCAACATGAAGAACCAAAATTCCAAAAGTATAAAACAAAAAAAATGCTTACCGAAGAAAAAAAAAGTATCGTACTAGGCACCCTCCTCCCGCCCTGTGGTGCAACTGATGTCCCTTTCTCCAAAAATGTACTCAATGGGATCGTAATGTTGCAACCACACACAAGTTGACCTGCTGTGAGGAAAAAACGCTTTAGTACATTTCAAACATGAAAAAGGTCATTTTAAAATCAACATGAAGAACCAAAATTCCAAAAGTATGAAACACAAAAAAATGATTACCGAAGAAAACAAAATGTATCGTACTAGGCACCCTCCTCCCGCCCTGTGGTGCAACTGATGTCCCTTTCTCCAAAAATGTACTCAATGGGATCGTAATGTTGCAACCACACACAAGTTGACCTGCTGTGAGGAAAAAACGCTTTAGTACATTTCAAACATGAAAAAGGTCATTTTAAAATCAACATGAAGAACCAAAATTCCAAAAGTATAAAACACAAAAAAATGCTTACCGAAGAAAAAAAAAAATGTATCGTACTAGGCACCCTCCTCCCGCCCTGTGGTGCAACTGATGTCCCTTTCTCCAAAAATGTACTCAATGGGATCGTAATGTTGCAACCACACACAAGTTGACCTGCTGTGAGGAAAAAACGCTTTAGTACATTTCAAACATGAAAAAGGTCATTTTAAAATCAACATGAAGAACCAAAATTCCAAAAGTATAAAACACAAAAAAATGCTTACCGAAGAAAACAAAATGTATCGTACTAGGCACCCTCCTCCCGCGCTGTGGTGCAACTGATGTCCCTTTCTCCAAAAATGTACTCAATGGGATCGTAATGTTGCAACCACACACAAGTTGACCTGCTGTGAGGAAAAAACGCTTTAGTACATTTCAAACATGAAAAAGGTCATTTTAAAATCAACATGAAGAACCAAAATTCCAAAAGTATAAAACACAAAAAAATGCTTACCGAAGAAAACAAAATGTATCGTACTAGGCACCCTCCTCCCGCCCTGTGGTGCAACTGATGTCCCTTTCTCCAAAAATGTACTCAATGGGATCGTAATGTTGCAACCACACACAAGTTGACCTGCTGTGAGGAAAAAACGCTTTAGTACATTTCAAACATGAAAAAGGTCATTTTAAAATCAACATGAAGAACCAAAATTCCAAAAGTATAAAACACACAAAAATGCTTACCGAAGAAAACAATATGTATCGTACTAGGCACCCTCCTCCCGCCCTGTGGTGCAACTGATGTCCCTTTCTCCAAAAATGTACTCAATGGGATCGTAATGTTGCAACCACACACAAGTTGACCTGCTGAGAGGAAAAAACGCTTTAGTACATTTCAAACATGAAAAAGGTCATTTTAAAATCAACATGAAGAACCAAAATTCGAAAAGTATAAAACACAAAAAAATGCTTACCGAAGAAAACAAAATGTATCGTACTAGGCACCCTCCTCCCGCCCTGTGGTGCAACTGATGTCCCTTTCTCCAAAAATGTACTCAATGGGATCGTAATGTTGCAAGCACACACAAGTTGACCTGCTGTGAGGAAAAAACGCTTTAGTACATTTCAAACATGAAAAAGGTCATTTTAAAATCAACATGAAGAACCAAAATTCCAAAAGTATAAAACACAAAAAAATGCTTACCGAAGAAAACAATATGTATCGTACTAGGCACCCTCCTCCCGCCCTGTGGTGCAACTGATGTCCCTTTCTCGAAAAATGTACTCAATGGGATCGTAATGTTGCAACCACACACAAGTTGACCTGCTGTGAGGAAAAAACGCTTTAGTACATTTCAAACATGAAAAAGGTCATTTTAAAATCAACATGAAGAACCAAAATTCCAAAAGTATAAAACACAAAAAAATGCTTACCGAAGAAAAAAAAATATCGTACTAGGCACCCTCCTCCCGCCCTGTGGTGCAACTGATGTCCCTTTCTCCAAAAGTGTACTCAATGGGATCGTAATGTTGCAACCACACACAAGTTGACCTGCTGTGAGGAAAAAACGCTTTAGTACATTTCAAACATGAAAAAGGTCATTTTAAAATCAACATGAAGAACCAAAATTCCAAAAGTATAAAACACAAAAAAATGCTTACCGAAGTAAACAAAATGTATCGTACTAGGCACCCTCCTCCCGCCCTGTGGTGCAACTGATGTCCCTTTCTCCAAAAATGTACTCAATGGGATCGTAATGTTGCAACCACACACAAGTTGACCTGCTGTGAGGAAAAAACGCTTTAGTACATTTCAAACATGAAAAAGGTCATTTTAAAATCAACATGAAGAAACAAAATTCCAAAAGTGTAAAACAAAAAAAATGCTTACCGAAGAAAAAAAAAATATCGTACTAGGCACCCTCCTCCCGCCCTGTGGTGCAACTGATGTCCCTTTCTCCAAAAATGTACTCAATGGGATCGTAATGTTGCAACCACACACAAGTTGACCTGCTGTGAGGAAAAAACGCTTTAGTACATTTCGAACATGAAAAAGGTCATTTTAAAATCAACATGAAGAACCAAAATTCCAAAAGTATAAAACACAAAAAAATGCTTTCCGAAGTAAACAAAATGTATCGTACTAGGCACCCTCCTCCCGCCCTGTGGTGCAACTGATGTCCCTTTCTCCAAAAATGTACTCAATGGGATCGTAATGTTGCAACCACACACAAGTTGACCTGCTGTGAGGAAAAAACGCTTTAGTACATTTCAAACATGAAAAAGGTCATTTTAAAATCAACATGAAGAAACAAAATTCCAAAAGTGTAAAACAAAAAAAATGCTTACCGAAGAAAAAAAAAATATCGTACTAGGCACCCTCCTCCCGCCCTGTGGTGCAACTGATGTCCCTTTCTCCAAAAATGTACTCAATGGGATCGTAATGTTGCAACCACACACAAGTTGACCTGCTGTGAGGAAAAAACGCTTTAGTACATTTCGAACATGAAAAAGGTCATTTTAAAATCAACATGAAGAACCAAAATTCCAAAAGTATAAAACACAAAAAAATGCTTTCCGAAGTAAACAAAATGTATCGTACTAGGCACCCTCCTCCCGCCCTGTGGTGCAACTGATGTCCCTTTCTCCAAAAATGTACTCAATGGGATCGTAATGTTGCAACCACACACAAGTTGACCTGCTGTGAGGAAAAAACGCTTTAGTACATTTCAAACATGAAAAAGGTCATTTTAAAATCAACATGAAGAACCAAAATTCCAAAAGTATAAAACACACAAAAATGCTTACCGAAGAAAAAAAAAATATCGTACTAGGCACCCTCCTCCCGCCCTGTGGTGCAACTGATGTCCCTTTCTCCAAAAATGTACTCAATGGGATCGTAATGTTGCAACCACACACAAGTTGACCTGCTGTGAGGAAAAAACGCTTTAGTACATTTCAAACATGAAAAAGTTCATTTTAAAATCAACATGAATAACCAAAATTCCAAAAGTATAAAACACAAAAAAATGCTTACCGAAGAAAAAAAAATGTATCGTACTAGGCACCCTCCTCCCGCCCTGTGGTGCAACTGATGTCCCTTTCTCCAAAAATGTACTCAATGGGATCGTAATGTTGCAACCACACACAAGTTGACCTGCTGTGAGGAAAAAACGCTTTAGTACATTTCAAACATGAAAAAGGTCATTTTAAAATCAACATGAATAACCAAAATTCCAAAAGTATAAAACACAAAAAAATGCTTACTGAAGAAAAAAAAATGTATCGTACTAAGCACCCTCCTCCTGCCCTGTGGTGCAACTGATGTCCCTTTCTTCAAAAATGTACTCAATGGGATCGTAATGTTGCAACCACACACAAGTTGACCTGCTGTGAGCAAAAAACACTTTAGTACATTTCGAACATGAAAAAGGTCATTTTAAAATCAACATGAAGAACCAAAATTCCAAAAGTATAAAACACAAAAAAATGCTTACCGAAGTAAACAAAATGTATCGTACTAGGCACCCTCCTCCCGCCCTGTGGTGCAACTGATGTCCCTTTCTCCAAAAATGTACTCAATGGGATCGTAATGTTGCAACCACACACAAGTTGACCTGCTGTGAGGAAAAAACGCTGTAGTATATTTCAAACATGAAAAAGGTCATTTTAAAATCAACATGAAGAACCAAAATTCCAAAAGTATAAAACAAAAAAATGCTTACCAAAGAAAAAAAAAATATCGTACTAGGCACCCTCCTCCCGCCCTGTGGTGCAACTGATGTCCCTTTCTCCAAAAATGTACTCAATGGGATCGTAATGTTGCAACCACACACAAGTTGACCTGCTGTGAGGAAAAAACGCTTTAGTACATTTCAAACATGAAAAAGGTCATTTTAAAATCAACATGAAGAACCAAAATTCCAAAAGTATAAAGCACAAAAAAATGCTTACCGAAGAAAAAAAAATGTATCGTACTAGGCACCCTCCTCCCGCCCTGTGGTGCAACTGATGTCCCTTTCTCCAAAAATGTACTCAATGGGATCGTAATGTTGCAACCACACACAAGTTGACCTGCTGTGAGGAAAAAACGCTTTAGTACATTTCAAACATGAAAAAGTTCATTTTAAAATCAACATGAATAACCAAAATTCCAAAAGTATAAAACACAAAAAAATGCTTACCGAAGAAAAAAAAATGTATCGTACTAGGCACCCTCCTCCCGCCCTGTGGTGCAACTGATGTCCCTTTCTCCAAAAATGTACTCAATGGGATCGTAATGTTGCAACCACACACAAGTTGACCTGCTGTGAGGAAAAAACACTTTAGTACATTTCAAACATGAAAAGGGTCATTTTAAAATCAACATGAATAACCAAAATTCCAAAAGTATAAAACACAAAAAAATGCTTACTGAAGAAAAAAAAATGTATCGTACTAAGCACCCTCCTCCTGCCCTGTGGTGCAACTGATGTCCCTTTCTCCAAAAATGTACTCAATGGGATCGTAATGTTGCAAGCACACACAAGTTGACCTGCTGTGAGGAAAAAACGCTTTAGTACATTTCAAACATGAAAACGGTCATTTTAAAATCAACATGAAGAACCAAAATTCCAAAAGTATAAAACACAAAAAAATGCTTACCGAAGAAAAAAAAATGTATCGTATTAAGCACCCTCCTCCTGCCCTGTGGTGCAACTGATGTCCCTTTCTCCAAAAATGTACTCAATGGGATCGTAATGTTGCAACCACACACAAGTTGACCTGCTGTGAGGAAAAAACGCTTTAGTACATTTCAAACATGAAAAAGGTCATTTTAAAATCAACATGAAGAACCAAAATTCCAAAAGTATAAAACAAAAAAAATGCTTACCGAAGAAAAAAAAGTATCGTACTAGGCACCCTCCTCCCGCCCTGTGGTGCAACTGATGTCCCTTTCTCCAAAAATGTACTCAATGGGATCGTAATGTTGCAACCACACACAAGTTGACCTGCTGTGAGGAAAAAACGCTTTAGTACATTTCAAACATGAAAAAGGTCATTTTAAAATCAACATGAAGAACCAAAATTCCAAAAGTATAAAACACAAAAAAATGCTTACCGAAGAAAACAATATGTATCGTACTAGGCACCCTCCTCCCGCCCTGTGGTGCAACTGATGTCCCTTTCTCCAAAAATGTACTCAATGGGACCGTAATGTTGCAACCACACACAAGTTGACCTGCTGTGAGGAAAAAACGCTTTAGTACATTTCAAACATGAAAAAGGTCATTTTAAAATCAACATGAAGAACCAAAATTCCAAAAGTATAAAACACACAAAAATGCTTACCGAAGAAAACAATATGTATCGTACTAGGCACCCTCCTCCCGCCCTGTGGTGCAACTGATGTCCCTTTCTCCAAAAATGTACTCAATGGGATCGTAATGTTGCAACCACACACAATTGACCTGCTGTGAGGAAAAAACGCTTTAGTACATTTCAAACATGAAAAAGGTCATTTTAAAATCAACATG
Source organism: Schistocerca nitens (assembly GCF_023898315.1). Classification (NCBI taxonomy): domain Eukaryota; kingdom Metazoa; phylum Arthropoda; class Insecta; order Orthoptera; family Acrididae; genus Schistocerca; species Schistocerca nitens. Next base: position 7,590,831 of record NC_064622.1, read on the forward strand.
AAGAACCAAAATTCCAAAAGTATAAAACAAAAAAAATGCTTACCGAAGAAAAAAAAAATATCGTACTAGGCACCCTCCTCCCGCCCTGTGGTGCAACTGATGTCCCTTTCTCCAAAAATGTACTCAATGGGATCGTAATGTTGCAACCACACACAAGTTGACCTGCTGTGAGGAAAAAACGCTGTAGTACATTTCAAACATGAAAAAGGTCATTTTAAAATCAACATGAAGAACCAAAATTCCAAAAGTATAAAACAAAAAAATGCTTACCGAAGAAAAAAAAAATATCGTACTAGGCACCCTCCTCCCGCCCTGTGGTGCAACTGATGTCCCTTTCTCCAAAAATGTACTCAATGGGATCGTAATGTTGCAACCACACACAAGTTGACCTGCTGTGAGGAAAAAACGCTTTAGTACATTTCAAACATGAAAAAGGTCATTTTAAAATCAACATGAAGAACCAAAATTCCAAAAGTATAAAACACAAAAAAATGCTTACCGAAGAAAAAAAAATGTATCGTACTAGGCACCCTCCTCCCGCCCTGTGGTGCAACTGATGTCCCTTTCTCCAAAAATGTACTCAATGGGATCGTAATTTTGCAACCACACACAAGTTGACCTGCTGTGAGGAAAAAACGCTTTAGTACATTTCAAACATGAAAAAGGTCATTTTAAAATCAACATGAAGAACCAAAATTCCAAAAGTATAAAACACAAAAAAATGCTTACCGAAGAAAACAATATGTATCGTACTAGGCACCCTCCTCCCGCCCTGTGGTGCAACTGATGTCCCTTTCTCCAAAAATGTACTCAATGGGACCGTAATGTTGCAACCACACACAAGTTGACCTGCTGTGAGGAAAAAACGCTTTAGTACATTTCAAACATGAAAAAGGTCATTTTAAAATCAACATGAAGAACCAAAATTCCAAAAGTATAAAACACACAAAAATGCTTACCGAAGAAAACAATATGTATCGTACTAGGCACCCTCCTCCCGCCCTGTGGTGCAACTGATGTCCCTTTCTCCAAAAATGTACTCAATGGGATCGTAATATTGCAACCACACACAAGTTGACCTGCTGAGAGGAAAAAACGCTTTAGTACATTTCAAACATGAAAAAGGTCATTTTAAAATCAACATGAAGAACCAAAATTCCATATGTATAAAACACAAAAAAATGCTTACCGAAGAAAAAAAAAGTATCGTACTAGGCATCCTCCTCCCGCCCTGTGGTGCAACTGATGTCCCTTTCTCCAAAAATGTACTCAATGGGATCGTAATGTTGCAACCACACACAAGCTGACCTGCTGTGAGGAAAAAACGCTTTAGTACATTTCGAACATGAAAAAGGTCATTTTAAAATCAACATGAAGAACCAAAATTCCAAAAGTATAAAAACAAAAAAATGCTTACCGAAGTAAACAAAATGTATCGTACTAGGCACCCTCCTCCCGCCCTGTGGTGCAACTGATGTCCCTTTCTCCAAAAATGTACTCAATGGGATCGTAATGTTGCAACCACACACAAGTTGACCTGCTGTGAGGAAAAAACGCTTTAGTACATTTCAAACATGAAAAAGGTCATTTTAAAATCAACATGAAGAACCAAAAATCCAAAAGTATAAAACAAAAAAAATGCTTACCGAAGAAAACAAAATGTATCGTACTAGGCACCCTCCTCCCGCCCTGTGGTGCAACTGATGTCCCTTTCTCCAAAAATGTTCTCAATGGGATCGTAATGTTGCAACCACACACAAGTTGACCTGCTGTGAGGAAAAAACGCTTTAGTACATTTCAAACATGAAAAAGGTCATTTTAAAATCAACATGAAGAACCAAAATTCCAAACGTATAAAACACAAAAAAATGCTTTTCGTACTAGGCACCCTCCTCCCGCCCTGTGGTGCAACTGATGTCCCTTTCTCCAAAAATGTACTCAATGGGATCGTAATGTTGCAACCACACACAAGTTGACCTGCTGTGAGGAAAAAACGCTTTAGTACATTTCGAACATGAAAAAGGTCATTTTAAAATCAACATGAAGAACCAAAATTCCAAAAGTATAAAACACCCAAAAATGCTTACCGAAGAAAACAATATGTATCGTACTAGGCACCCTCCTCCCGCCCTGTGGTGCAACTGATGTCCCTTTCTCCAAAAATGTACTCAATGGGATCGTAATTTTGCAACCACACACAAGTTGACCTGCTGTGAGGAAAAAACGCTTTAGTACATTTCAAACATGAAAAAGTTCATTTTAAAATCAACATGAATAACCAAAATTCCAAAACTATAAAACACAAAAAGATGCTTACCGAAGAAAAAAAAATGTATCGTACTAGGCACCCTCCTCCCGCCCTGTGGTGCAACTGATGTCCCTTTCTCCAAAAATGTACTCAATGGGATCGTAATGTTGCAACCACACACAAGTTGACCTGCTGTGAGGAAAAAACGCTTTAGTACATTTCAAACATGAAAAAGGTCATTTTAAAATCAACATGAATAACCCAAATTCCAAAAGTATAAAACACAAAAAAATGCTTACCGAAGTAAACAAAATGTATCGTACTAGGCACCCTCCTCCCGCCCTGTGGTGCAACTGATGTCCCTTTCTCCAAAAATGTACTCAATGGGATCGTAATGTTGCAACCACACACAATTGACCTGCTGTGAGGAAAAAACGCTTTAGTACATTTCAAACATGAAAAAGGTCATTTTAAAATCAACATGAAGAACCAAAATTCCAAAAGTATAAAACAAAAAAAATGCTTACCGAAGAAAAAAAAAATATCGTACTAGGGACCCTCCTCCCGCCCTGTGGTGCAACTGATGTCCCTTTCTCCAAAAATGTACTCAATGGGATCGTAATGTTGCAACCACACACAAGTTGACCTGCTGTGAGGGAAAAACGCTTTAGTACATTTCAAACATGAAAAAGGTCATTTTAAAATCAACATGAAGAACCAAAATTCCAAAAGTATAAAACACAAAAAAATGCTTACCGAAGAAAAAAAAATGTATCGTACTAGGCACCCTCCTCCCGCCCTGTGGTGCAACTGATGTCCCTTTCTCCAAAAATGTACTCAATGGGATCGTAATGTTGCAACCACACACAAGTTGACCTGATGTGAGGAAAAAACGCTTTAGTACATTTCAAACATGAAAAAGGTCATTTTAAAATCAACATGAAGAACCAAAATTCCAAAAGTATAAAACACAAAAAATGCTTACCGAAGAAAAAAAAATGTATCGTACTAGGCACCCTCCTCCCGCCCTGTGGTGCAACTGATGTCCCTTTCTCCAAAAATGTACTCAATGGGATCGTAATGTTGCAACCACACACAAGTTGACCTGCTGTGAGGAAAAAACGCTTTAGTACATTTCAAACATGAAAAAGTTCATTTTAAAATCAACATGAATAACCAAAATTCCAAAAGTATAAAACACAAAAAAATGCTTACCGAAGAAAAAAAAAAATGTATCGTACTAGGCACCCTCCTCCCGCCCTGTGGTGCAACTGATGTCCCTTTCTCCAAAAATGTACTCAATGGGATCGTAATGTTGCAACCACACACAAGTTGACCTGCTGTGAGGAAAAAACGCTTTAGTACATTTCAAACATGAAAAAGGTCATTTTAAAATCAACATGAATAACCAAAATTCCAAAAGTATAAAACACAAAAAAATGCTTACTGAAGAAAAAAAAAAATGTATCGTACTAAGCACCCTCCTCCTGCCCTGTGGTGCAACTGATGTCCCTTTCTCCAAAAATGTACTCAATGGGATCGTAATGTTGCAACCACACACAAGTTGACCTGCTGTGAGGAAAAAACGCTTTAGTACATTTCAAACATGAAAAAGGTCATTTTAAAATCAACATGAAGAACCAAAATTCCAAAAGTATAAAAGACAAAAAAATGCTTACCGAAGAAAAAAAAATGTATCGTATTACGCACCCTCCTCCCGCCCTGTGGTGCAACTGATGTCCCTTTCTCCAAAAATGTACTCAATGGGATCGTAATGTAGCAACCACACACAAGTTGACCTGATGTGAGGAAAAAACGCTTTAGTACATTTCAAACATGAAAAAGGTCATTTTAAAATCAACATGAAGAACCAAAATTCCAAAAGTATAAAACAAAAAAAATGCTTACCGAAGAAAAAAAGTATCGTACTAGGCACCCTCCTCCCGCCCTGTGGTGCAACTGATGTCCCTTTCTCCAAAAATGTACTCAATGGGATCGTAATGTTGCAACCACACACAAGTTGACCTGCTGTGAGGAAAAAACGCTTTAGTACATTTCAAACATGAAAAAGGTCATTTTAAAATCAACATGAAGAACCAAAATTCCAAAAGTATAAAACACAAAAAAATGCTTACCGAAGAAAACAAAATGTATCGTACTAGGCACCCTCCTCCCGCCCTGTGGTGCAACTGATGTCCCTTTCTCCAAAAATGTACTCAATGGGATCGTAATGTTGCAACCACACACAAGTTGACCTGCTGTGAGGAAAAAACGCTTTAGTACATTTCAAACATGAAAAAGTTCATTTTAAAATCAACATGAATAACCAAAATTCCAAAAGTATAAAACACAAAAAATGCTTACCGAAGAAAAAAAAATGTATCGTGCTAGGCACCCTCCTCCCGCCCTGTGGTGCAACTGATGTCCCTTTCTCCAAAAATGTACTCAATGGGATCGTAATGTTGCAACCACACACAAGTTGACCTGCTGTGAGGAAAAAACGCTTTAGTACATTTCAAACATGAAAAAGGTCATTTTAAAATTAACATGAATAACCAAAATTCCAAAAGTATAAAACACAAAAAAATGCTTACTGAAGAAAAAAAAAATGTATCGTACTAAGCACCCTCCTCCTGCCCTGTGGTGCAACTGATGTCCCTTTCTCCAAAAATGTACTCAATGGGATCGTAATGTTGCAACCACACACAAGTTGACCTGCTGTGAGGAAAAAACGCTTTAGTACATTTCAAACATGAAAAAGGTCATTTTAAAATCAACATGAAGAACCAAAATTCCAAAAGTATAAAAGACAAAAAAATGCTTACCGAAGAAAAAAAAATGTATCGTATTAAGCACCCTCCTCCCGCCCTGTGGTGCAACTGATGTCCCTTTCTCCAAAAATGTACTCAATGGGATCGTAATGTTGCAACCACACACAAGTTGACCTGCTGTGAGGAAAAAACGCTTTAGTACATTTCAAACATGAAAAAGGTCTATTAAAATCAACATGAAGAACCAAAATTCCAAAAGTATAAAACAAAAAAAATGCTTACCGAAGAAAAAAAAGTATCGTACTAGGCACCCTCCTCCCGCCCTGTGGTGCAACTGATGTCCCTTTCTCCAAAAATGTACTCAATGGGATCGTAATGTTGCAACCACACACAAGTTGACCTGCTGTGAGGAAAAAACGCTTTAGTACATTTCAAACATGAAAAAGGTCATTTTAAAATCAACATGAAGAACCAAAATTCCAAAAGTATAAAACACAAAAAAATGCTTACCGAAGAAAACAAAATGTATCGTACTAGGCACCCTCCTCCCGCCCTGTGGTGCAACTGATGTCCCTTTCTCCAAAAATGTACTCAATGGGATCGTAATGTTGCAACCACACACAAGTTGACCTGCTGTGAGGAAAAAACGCTTTAGTACATTTCAAACATGAAAAAGGTCATTTTAAAATCAACATGAAGAACCAAAATTCCAAAAGTATAAAACACAAAAAAATGCTTATCGAAGAAAAAAAAAAGTATCGTACTAGGCACCCTCCTCCCGCCCTGTGGTGCAACTGATGTCCCTTTCTCCAAAAATGTACTCAATGGGATCGTAATGTTGCAACCACACACAAGTTGACCTGCTGTGAGGAAAAAACGCTTTAGTACATTTCAAACATGAAAAAGGTCATTTTAAAATCAACATGAAGAACCAAAATTCCAAAAGTATAAAACACAAAAAAATGCTTACCGAAGAAAGAAAATGTATCGTACTAGGCACCATCCTCCCGCCCTGTGGTGCAACAGATGTCCCTTTCTCCAAAAATGTACTCAACGGGATCGTAATGTTGCAACCACACACGAGTTGACCTGTTGTGAGGAAAAAACGCTTTAGTACATTTCGAACATGAAAAAGGTCATTTTAAAATCAACATGAAGAACCAAAATTCCAAAAGTATAAAACAAAAAAAATGCTTACTGAAGAAAAAAAAAGTATCGGACTAGGCACCCTCCTCCCGCCCTGTGGTGCAACTGATGTCCCTTTCTCCAAATATGTACTCAATGGGATCGTAATGTTGCAACCACACACAAGTTGACCTGCTGTGAGGAAAAAACGCTTTAGTACATTTCAAACATGAAAAAGGTCATTTTAAAATCAACATGAAGAACCAAAATTCCAAAAGTATAAAACAAAAAAAATGCTTACTGAAGAAAAAAAAAGTATCGGACTAGGCACCCTCCTCCCGCCCTGTGGTGCAACTGATGTCCCTTTCTCCAAATATGTACTCAATGGGATCGTAATGTTGCAACCACACACAAGTTGACCTGCTGTGAGGAAAAAACGCTTTAGTACATTTCAAACATGAAAAAGGTCATTTTAAAATCAACATGAAGAACCAAAATTCCAAAAGTATAAAACACAAAAAAATGCTTACTGAAGAAAAAAAAAGTATCGGACTAGGCACCCTCCTCCCGCCCTGTGGTGCAACTGATGTCCCTTTCTCCAAATATGTACTCAATGGGATCGTAATGTTGCAACCACACACAAGTTGACCTGCTGTGAGGAAAAAACGCTTTAGTACATTTCAAACATGAAAAAGGTCATTTTAAAATCAACATGAAGAACCAAAATTCCAAAAGTATAAAACAAAAAAAATGCTTACTGAAGAAAAAAAAAGTATCGGACTAGGCACCCTCCTCCCGCCCTGTGGTGCAACTGATGTCCCTTTCTCCAAATATGTACTCAATGGGATCGTAATGTTGCAACCACACACAAGTTGACCTGCTGTGAGGAAAAAACGCTTTAGTACATTTCAAACATGAAAAAGGTCATTTTAAAATCAACATGAAGAACCAAAATTCCAAAAGTATAAAACAAAAAAAATGCTTACTGAAGAAAAAAAAAGTATCGGACTAGGCACCCTCCTCCCGCCCTGTGGTGCAACTGATGTCCCTTTCTCCAAATATGTACTCAATGGGATCGTAATGTTGCAACCACACACAAGTTGACCTGCTGTGAGGAAAAAACGCTTTAGTACATTTCAAACATGAAAAAGGTCATTTTAAAATCAACATGAAGAACCAAAATTCCAAAAGTATAAAACACAAAAAAATGCTTACCGAAGAAAAAAAAAGTATCGTACTAGGCACCATCCTCCCGCCCTGTGGTGCAACAGATGTCCCTTTCTCCAAAAATGTACTCAACGGGATCGTAATGTTGCAACCACACACGAGTTGACCTGTTGTGAGGAAAAAACGCTTTAGTACATTTCGAACATGAAAAAGGTCATTTTAAAATCAACATGAAGAACCAAAATTCCAAAAGTATAAAACAAAAAAAATGCTTACTGAAGAAAAAAAAAGTATCGGACTAGGCACCCTCCTCCCGCCCTGTGGTGCAACTGATGTCCCTTTCTCCAAATATGTACTCAATGGGATCGTAATGTTGCAACCACACACAAGTTGACCTGCTGTGAGGAAAAAACGCTTTAGTACATTTCAAACATGAAAAAGGTCATTTTAAAATCAACATGAAGAACCAAAATTCCAAAAGTATAAAACAAAAAAAATGCTTACTGAAGAAAAAAAAAGTATCGGACTAGGCACCCTCCTCCCGCCCTGTGGTGCAACTGATGTCCCTTTCTCCAAATATGTACTCAATGGGATCGTAATGTTGCAACCACACACAAGTTGACCTGCTGTGAGGAAAAAACGCTTTAGTACATTTCGAACATGAAAAAGGTCATTTTAAAATCAACATGAAGAACCAAAATTCCAAAAGTATAAAACACAAAAAAATGCTTACCGAAGAAAAAAAAATGTATCGTACTAGGCACCCTCCTCCCGCCCTGTGGTGCAACTGATGTCCCTATCTCCAAAAATGTACTCAATGGGATCGTAATGTTGCAACCACACACAAGTTGACCTGCTGTGAGGAAAAAACGCTTTAGTACATTTCAAACATGAAAAAGGTCATTTTAAAATCAACATGAAGAACCAAAATTCCAAAAGTATAAAACACAAAAAAATGCTTACTGAAGAAAAAAAAAATGTATCGTACTAAGCACCCTCCTCCTGACCTGTGGTGCAACTGATGTCCCTTTCTCCAAAAATGTACTCAATGGGATCGTAATGTTGCAACCACACACAAGTTGACCTGCTGTGAGGAAAAAACGCTTTAGTACATTTCAAACATGAAAAAGGTCATTTTAAAATCAACATGAAGAACCAAAATTCCAAAAGTATAAAAGACAAAAAAATGCTTACCGAAGAAAAAAAAATGTATCGTATTAAGCACCCTCCTCCTGCCCTGTGGTGCAACTGATGTCCCTTTCTCCAAAAATGTACTCAATGGGATCGTAATGTTGCAACCACACACAAGTTGACCTGCTGTGAGGAAAAAACGCTTTAGTACATTTCAAACATGAAAAAGGTCATTTTAAAATCAACATGAAGAACCAAAATTATAAAAGTATAAAACAAAAAAAATGCTTACCGAAGAAAAAAAAGTATCGTACTAGGCACCCTCCTCCCGCCCTGTGGTGCAACTGATGTCCCTTTCTCCAAAAATGTACTCAATGGGATCGTAATGTTGCAACCACACACAAGTTGACCTGCTGTGAGGAAAAAACGCTTTAGTACATTTCAAACATGAAAAAGGTCATTTTAAAATCAACATGAAGAACCAAAATTCCAAAAGTATAAAACACAAAAAAATGCTTACCGAAGAAAACAAAATGTATCGTACTAGGCACCCTCCTCCCGCCCTGTGGTGCAACTGATGTCCCTTTCTCCAAAAATGTACTCAATGGGATCGTAATGTTGCAACCACACACAAGTTGAACTGCTGTGAGGAAAAAACGCTTTAGTACATTTCAAACATGAAAAAGGTCATTTTAAAATCAACATGAAGAACCAAAATTCCAAAAGTATAAAACAAAAAAAATGCTTACCGAAGAATGAAAATGTATCGTACTAGGCACCATCCTCCCGCCCTGTGGTGCAACAGATGTCCCTTTCTCCAAAAATGTACTCAACGGGATCGTAATGTTGCAACCACACACGAGTTGACCTGTTGTGAGGAAAAAACGCTTTAGTACATTTCGAACATGAAAAAGGTCATTATAAAATCAACATGAAGAACCAAAATTCCAAAAGTATAAAACAAAAAAAATGCTTACTGAAGAAAAAAAAAGTATCGTACTAGGCACCCTCCTCCCGCCCTGTGGTGCAACTCATGTCCCTTTCTCCAAAAATGTACTCAATGGGATCGTAATGTTGCAACCACACACAAGTTGACCTGCTGTGAGGAAAAAACGCTTTAGTACATTTCAAACATGAAAAAGGTCATTTTAAAATCAACATGAAGAACCAAAATTCCAAAAGTATAAAACAAAAAAAATGCTTACTGAAGAAAAAAAAAGTATCGGACTAGGCACCCTCCTCCCGCCCTGTGGTGCAACTGATGTCCCTTTCTCCAAATATGTACTCAATGGGATCGTAATGTTGCAACCACACACAAGTTGACCTGCTGTGAGGAAAAAACGCTTTAGTACATTTCGAACATGAAAAAGGTCATTTTAAAATCAACATGAAGAACCAAAATTCCAAAAGTATAAAACACAAAAAAATGCTTACCGAAGAAAAAAAAATGTATCGTACTAGGCACCCTCCTCCCGCCCTGTGGTGCAACTGATGTCCCTTTCTCCAAAAATGTACTCAATGGGATCGTAATGTTGCAACCACACACAAGTTGACCTGCTGTGAGGAAAAAACGCTTTAGTACATTTCAAACATGAAAAAGGTCATTTTAAAATCAACATGAAGAACCAAAATTCCAAAAGTATAAAACACAAAAAAATGCTTACTGAAGAAAAAAAAAATGTATCGTACTAAGCACCCTCCTCCTGACCTGTGTTGCAACTGATGTCCCTTTCTCCAAAAATGTACTCAATGGGATCGTAATGTTGCAACCACACACAAGTTGACCTGCTGTGAGGAAAAAACGCTTTAGTACATTTCAAACATGAAAAAGGTCATTTTAAAATCAACATGAAGAACCAAAATTCCAAAAGTATAAAACACAAAAAAATGCTTACCGAAGAAAACAAAATGTATCGTACTAGGCACCCTCCTCCCGCCCTGTGGTGCAACTGATGTCCCTTTCTCCAAAAATGTACTCAATGGGATCGTAATGTTGCAACCACACACAAGTTGACCTGCTGTGAGGAAAAAACGCTTTAGTACATTTCAAACATGAAAAAGGTCATTTTAAAATCAACATGAAGAACCAAAATTCCAAAAGTATAAAACACAAAAAAATGCTTACTGAAGAAAAAAAAAAATGTATCGTACTAAGGACCCTCCTCCTGACCTGTGGTGCAACTGATGTCCCTTTCTCCAAAAATGTACTCAATGGGATCGTAATGTTGCAACCACACACAAGTTGACCTGCTGTGAGGAAAAAACGCTTTAGTACATTTCAAACATGAAAAAGGTCATTTTAAAATCAACATGAAGAACCAAAATTCCAAAAGTATAAAACACAAAAAAATGCTTACTGAAGAAAAAAAAAATGTATCGTACTAAGCACCCTCCTCCTGACCTGTGGTGCAACTGATGTCCCTTTCTCCAAAAATGTACTCAATGGGATCGTAATGTTGCAACCACACACAAGTTGACCTGCTGTGAGGAAAAAACGCTTTAGTACATTTCAAACATGAAAAAGGTCATTTTAAAATCAACATGAAGAACCAAAATTCCAAAAGTATAAAACACAAAAAAATGCTTACTGAAGAAAAAAAAAATGTATCGTACTAAGCACCCTCCTCCTGACCTGTGGTGCAACTGATGTCCCTTTCTCCAAAAATGTACTCAATGGGATCGTAATGTTGCAACCACACACAAGTTGACCTGCTGTGAGGAAAAAACGCTTTAGTACATTTCAAACATGAAAAAGGTCATTTTAAAATCAACATGAAGAACCAAAATTCCAAAAGTATAAAACACAAAAAAATGCTTACTGAAGAAAAAAAAAATGTATCGTACTAAGCACCCTCCTCCTGACCTGTGGTGCAACTGATGTCCCTTTCTCCAAAAATGTACTCAATGGGATCGTAATGTTGCAACCACACACAAGTTGACCTGCTGTGAGGAAAAAACGCTTTAGTACATTTCAAACATGAAAAAGGTCATTTTAAAATCAACATGAAGAACCAAAATTCCAAAAGTATAAAACACAAAAAAATGCTTACCGAAGAAAACAAAATGTATCGTACTAGGCACCCTCCTCCCGCCCTGTGGTGCAACTGATGTCCCTTTCTCCAAAAATGTACTCAATGGGATCGTAATGTTGCAACCACACACAAGTTGACCTGCTGTGAGGAAAAAACGCTTTAGTACATTTCAAACATGAAAAAGGTCATTTTAAAATCAACATGAAGAACCAAAATTCCAAAAGTATAAAACACAAAAAAATGCTTACTGAAGAAAAAAAAAATGTATCGTACTAAGCACCCTCCTCCTGACCTGTGGTGCAACTGATGTCCCTTTCTCCAAAAATGTACTCAATGGGATCGTAATGTTGCAACCACACACAAGTTGACCTGCTGTGAGGAAAAAACGCTTTAGTACATTTCAAACATGAAAAAGGTCATTATAAAATCAACATGAAGAACCAAAATTCCAAAAGTATAAAACACAAAAAAATGCTTACCGAAGAAAACAAAATGTATCGTACTAGGCACCCTCCTCCCGCCCTGTGGTGCAACTGATGTCCCTTTCTCCAAAAATGTACTCAATGGGATCGTAATGTTGCAACCACACACAAGTTGACCTGCTGTGAGGAAAAAACGCTTTAGTACATTTCAAACATGAAAAAGGTCATTTTAAAATCAACATGAAGAACCAAAATTCCAAAAGTATAAAACACAAAAAAATGCTTACTGAAGAAAAAAAAAATGTATCGTACTAAGCACCCTCCTCCTGACCTGTGGTGCAACTGATGTCCCTTTCTCCAAAAATGTACTCAATGGGATCGTAATGTTGCAACCACACACAAGTTGACCTGCTGTGAGGAAAAAACGCTTTAGTACATTTCAAACATGAAAAAGGTCATTTTAAAATCAACATGAAGAACCAAAATTCCAAAAGTATAAAACAAAAAAAATGCTTACTGAAGAAAAAAAAAGTATCGGACTAGGCACCCTCCTCCCGCCCTGTGGTGCAACTGATGTCCCTTTCTCCAAATATGTACTCAATGGGATCGTAATGTTGCAACCACACACAAGTTGACCTGCTGTGAGGAAAAAACGCTTTAGTACATTTCGAACATGAAAAAGGTCATTTTAAAATCAACATGAAGAACCAAAATTCCAAAAGTATAAAACACAAAAAAATGCTTACCGAAGAAAAAAAAATGTATCGTACTAGGCACCCTCCTCCCGCCCTGTGGTGCAACTGATGTCCCTTTCTCCAAAAATGTACTCAATGGGATCGTAATGTTGCAACCACACACAAGTTGACCTGCTGTGAGGAAAAAACGCTTTAGTACATTTCAAACATGAAAAAGGTCATTTTAAAATCAACATGAAGAACCAAAATTCCAAAAGTATAAAACACAAAAAAATGCTTACTGAAGAAAAAAAAAATGTATCGTACTAAGCACCCTCCTCCTGACCTGTGGTGCAACTGATGTCCCTTTCTCCAAAAATGTACTCAATGGGATCGTAATGTTGCAACCACACACAAGTTGACCTGCTGTGAGGAAAAAACGCTTTAGTACATTTCAAACATGAAAAAGGTCATTTTAAAATCAACATGAAGAACCAAAATTCCAAAAGTATAAAAGACAAAAAAATGCTTACCGAAGAAAAAAAAAATGTATCGTATTAAGCACCCTCCTCCTGCCCTGTGGTGCAACTGATGTCCCTTTCTCCAAAAATGTACTCAATGGGATCGTAATGTTGCAACCACACACAAGTTGACCTGCTGTGAGGAAAAAACGCTTTAGTACATTTCAAACATGAAAAAGGTCATTTTAAAATCAACATGAAGAACCAAAATTATAAAAGTATAAAACAAAAAAAATGCTTACCGAAGAAAAAAAAGTATCGTACTAGGCACCCTCCTCCCGCCCTGTGGTGCAACTGATGTCCCTTTCTCCAAAAATGTACTCAATGGGATCGTAATGTTGCAACCACACACAAGTTGACCTGCTGTGAGGAAAAAACGCTTTAGTACATTTCAAACATGAAAAAGGTCATTTTAAAATCAACATGAAGAACCAAAATTCCAAAAGTATAAAACACAAAAAAATGCTTACCGAAGAAAACAAAATGTATCGTACTAGGCACCCTCCTCCCGCCCTGTGGTGCAACTGATGTCCCTTTCTCCAAAAATGTACTCAATGGGATCGTAATGTTGCAACCACACACAAGTTGACCTGCTGTGAGGAAAAAACGCTTTAGTACATTTCAAACATGAAAAAGGTCATTTTAAAATCAACATGAAGAACCAAAATTCCAAAAGTATAAAACAAAAAAAATGCTTACCGAAGAATGAAAATGTATCGTACTAGGCACCATCCTCCCGCCCTGTGGTGCAACAGATGTCCCTTTCTCCAAAAATGTACTCAACGGGATCGTAATGTTGCAACCACACACGAGTTGACCTGTTGTGAGGAAAAAACGCTTTAGTACATTTCGAACATGAAAAAGGTCATTATAAAATCAACATTAAGAACCAAAATTCCAAAAGTATAAAACAAAAAAAATGCTTACTGAAGAAAAAAAAAGTATCGTACTAGGCACCCTCCTCCCGCCCTGTGGTGCAACTCATGTCCCTTTCTCCAAAAATGTACTCAATGGGATCGTAATGTTGCAACCACACACAAGTTGACCTGCTGTGAGGAAAAAACGCTTTAGTACATTTCAAACATGAAAAAGGTCATTTTAAAATCAACATGAAGAACCAAAATTCCAAAAGTATAAAACAAAAAAAATGCTTACTGAAGAAAAAAAAAGTATCGTACTAGGCACCCTCCTCCCGCCCTGTGGTGCAACTGATGTCCCTTTCTCCAAATATGTACTCAATGGGATCGTAATGTTGCAACCACACACAAGTTGACCTGCTGTGAGGAAAAAACGCTTTAGTACATTTCGAACATGTAAAAGGTCATTATAAAATCAACATGAAGAACCAAAATTCCAAAAGTATAAAACAAAAAAAATGCTTACTGAAGAAAAAAAAAGTATCGTACTAGGCACCCTCCTCCCGCCCTGTGGTGCAACTGATGTCCCTTTCTCCAAAAATGTACTCAATGGGATCGTAATGTTGCAACCACACACAAGTTGACCTGCTGTGAGGAAAAAACGCTTTAGTACATTTCAAACATGAAAAAGGTTATTTTAAAATCAACATGAAGAACCAAAATTCCAAAAGTATAAAACACAAAAAAATGGTTACCGAAGAAAGAAAATGTATCGTACTAGGCACCATCCTCCCGCCCTGTGGTGCAACAGATGTCCCTTTCTCCAAAAATGTACTCAACGGGATCGTAATGTTGCAACCACCCACGAGTTGACCTGTTGTGAGGAAAAAACGCTTTAGTACATTTCGAACATGAAAAAGGTCATTATAAAATCAACATGAAGAACCAAAATTCCAAAAGTATAAAACACAAAAAAATGCTTACTGAAGAAAAAAAAAGTATCGTACTAGGCACCCTCCTCCCGCCCTGTGGTGCAACTGATGTCCCTTTCTCCAAAAATGTACTCAAAGGGATCGTAATGTTGCAACCACACACAAGTTGACCTGCTGTGAGGAAAAAACGCTTTAGTACATTTCAAACATGAAAAAGGTCATTTTAAAATCAACATGAAGAACCAAAATTCCAAAAGTATAAAACAAAAAAAATGCTTACCGAAGAAAAAAAATGTATCGTACTAGGCACCCTCCTCCCGCCCTGTGGTGCAACTGATGTCCCTTTCTCCAAAAATGTACTCAATGGGATCGTAATGTTGCAAGCACACACAAGTTGACCTGCTGTGAGGAAAAAACGCTTTAGTACATTTCAAACATGAAAAAGGTCATTTTAAAATCAACATGAAGAACCAAAATTCCAAAAGTATAAAACACAAAAAAATGCTTACCGAAGAAAACAAAAAGTATCGTACTAGGCACCCTCCTCCCGCCCTGTGGTGCAACTGATGTCCCTTTCTCCAAAAATGTACTCAATGGGATCGTAATGTTG
Source organism: Schistocerca nitens (assembly GCF_023898315.1). Lineage (NCBI taxonomy): Eukaryota > Metazoa > Arthropoda > Insecta > Orthoptera > Acrididae > Schistocerca > Schistocerca nitens. The sequence continues at coordinate 7,606,321 of NC_064622.1, forward strand.
CAACCACACACAAGTTGACCTGCTGTGAGGAAAAAACGCTTTAGTACATTACAAACATGAAAAAGGTTATTTTAAAATCAACATGAAGAACCAAAATTCCAAAAGTATAAATCACAAAAAAATGCTTACCGAAGAAAACATAAAGGTATCGTACTAGGCACCCTCCTCCCGCTCTGTGGTGCAACTGATGTCCCTTTCTCCAAAAATGTACTCAACGGGATCGTAATGTTGCAACCACACACGAGTTACCTGTTGTGAGGAAAAAACGCTTTAGTACATTTCGAACATGAAAAAGGTCATTATAAAATCAACATGAAGAACCAAAATTCCAAAAGTATAAAACAAAAAAAATGCTTACTGAAGAAAAAAAAAGTATCGTACTAGGCACCCTCCTCACGCCCTGTGGTGCAACTGATGTCCCTTTCTCCAAAAATGTACTCAAAGGGATCATAATGTTGCAACCACACACAAGTTGACCTGCTGTGAGGAAAAAACGCTTTAGTACATTTCAAACATGAAAAAGGTCATTTTAAAATCAACATGAAGAACCAAAATTCCAAAAGTATAAAACACACAAAAATGCTTACCGAAGAAAAAAAAAGTATCGTACTAGGCACCCTCCTCCCGCCCTGTGGTGCAACTGATGTCCCTTTCTCCAAAAATGTACTCAATGGGATCGTAATGTTGCAACCACACACAAGTTGACCTGCTGTGAGGAAAAAACGCTTTAGTACATTTCAAACATGAAAAAGGTCATTTTAAAATCAACATGAAGAACCAAAATTCCAAAAGTATAAAACACACAAAAATGCTTACCGAAGAAAAAAAAATGTATCGTACTAGGCACCCTCCTCCCGCCCTGTGGTGCAACTGATGTCCCTTTCTCCAAAAATGTACTCAATGGGATCGTAATGTTGCAACCACACACAAGTTGACCTGCTGTGAGGAAAAAACACTTTAATACATTTCAAACATGAAAAAGGTCATTTTAAAATCAACATGAAGAACCAAAATTCCAAAAGTATAAAACACAAAAAAATGCTTACCGAAGAAAAAAAAAGTATCGTACTAGGCACCCTCCTCCCGCCCTGTGGTGCAACTGATGTCCCTTTCTCCAAAAATGTACTCAATGGGATCGTAATGTTGCAACCACACACAAGTTGACCTGCTGTGAGGAAAAAACGCTTTAGTACATTTCAAACATGAAAAAGGTCATTTTAAAATCAACATGAAGAACCAATATTCCAAAAGTATAAAACACAAAAAAATGCTTACCGAAGAAAAAAAAATGTATCGTACTAGGCACCCTCCTCCCGCCCTGTGGTGCAACTGATGTCCCTTTCTCCAAAAATGTACTCAATGGGATCGTAATGTTGCAACCACACACAAGTTGACCTGCTGTGAGGAAAAAACACTTTAGTACATTTCAAACATGAAAAAGGTCATTTTAAAATCAACATGAAGAACCAAAATTCCAAAAGTATAAAACACACAAAAATGCTTACCGAAGAAAACAAAATGTATCGTACTAGGCACCCTCCTCCCGCCCTGTGGTGCAACTGATGTCCCTTTCTCCAAAAATGTACTCAATGGGATCGTAATGTTGCAACCACACACAAGTTGACCTGCTGTGAGGAAAAAACGCTTTAGTACATTTCAAACATGAAAAAGGTCATTTTAAAATCAACATGAAGAACCAAAATTCCAAAAGTATAAAACACAAAAAAATGCTTACCGAAGAAAAAAAAAGTATCGTACTAGGCACCCTCCTCCCGCCCTGTGGTGCAACTGATGTCCCTTTCTCCAAAAATGTACTCAATGGGATCGTAATGTTGCAACCACACACAAGTTGACCTGCTGTGAGGAAAAAACGCTTTAGTACATTTCAAACATGAAAAAGGTCATTTTAAAATTAACATGAAGAACCAAAATTCCAAAAGTATAAAACACAAAAATGCTTACCGAAGAAAAAAAAATGTATCGTACTAGGCACCCTCCTCCCGCCCTGTGGTGCAACTGATGTCCCTTTCTCCAAAAATGTACTCAATGGGATCGTAATGTTGCAACCACACACAAGTTGACCTGCTGTGAGGAAAAAACGCTTTAGTACATTTCAAACATGAAAAAGGTCATTTTAAAATCAACATGAAGAACCAAAATTCCAAAAGTATAAAACACAAAAAAATGCTTACCGAAGAAAACAAAATGTATCGTACTAGGCACCCTCCTCCCGCCCTGTGGTGCAACTGATGTCCCTTTCTCCAAAAATGTACTCAATGGGATCGTAATGTTGCAACCACACACAAGTTGACCTGCTGTGAGGAAAAAACGCTTTAGTACATTTCAAACATGAAAAAGGTCATTTTAAAATCAACATGAAGAACCAAAATTCCAAAAGTATAAAACACACAAAAATGCTTACCGAAGAAAAAAAATGTATCGTACTAGGCACCCTCCTCCCGCCCTGTGGTGCAACTGATGTCCCTTTCTCCAAAAATGTACTCAATGGGATCGTAATGTTGCAACCACACACAAGTTGACCTGCTGTGAGGAAAAAACACTTTAATACATTTCAAACATGAAATAGGTCATTTTAAAATCAACATGAAGAACCAAAATTCCAAAAGTATAAAACACAAAAAAATGCTTACCGAAGAAAAAAAAAAGTATCGTACTAGGCACCCTCCTCCCGCCCTGTGGTGCAACTGATGTCCCTTTCTCCAAAAATGTACTCAATGGGATCGTAATGTTGCAACCACACACAAGTTGACCTGCTGTGAGGAAAAAACGCTTTAGTACATTTCAAACATGAAAAAGGTCATTTTAAAATCAACATGAAGAACCAAAATTCCAAAAGTATAAAACACAAAGAAATGCTTACCGAAGAAAAAAAAAGTATCGTACTAGGCACCCTCCTCCCGCCCTGTGGTGCAACTGATGTCCCTTTCTCCAAAAATGTACTCAATGGGATCGTAATGTTGCAACCACACACAAGTTGACCTGCTGTGAGGAAAAAACGCTTTAGTACATTTCAAACATGAAAAAGGTCATTTTAAAATCAACATGAAGAACCAAAATTCCAAAAGTATAAAACACACAAAAATGCTTACCGAAGAAAAAAAAATGTTTCGTACTAGGCACCCTCCTCCCGCCCTGTGGTGCAACTGATGTCCCTTTCTCCAAAAATGTACTCAATGGGATCGTAATGTTGCAACCACACACAAGTTGACCTGCTGTGAGGAAAAAACACTTTAATACATTTCAAACATGAAAAAGGTCATTTTAAAATCAACATGAAGAACCAAAATTCCAAAAGTATAAAACACAAAAAAATGCTTACCGAAGAAAACAAAATGTATCGTACTAGGCGCCCTCCTCCCGCCCTGTGGTGCAACTGATGTCCCTTTCTCCAAAAATGTACTCAATGGGATCGTAATGTTGCAACCACACACAAGTTGACCTGCTGTGAGGAAAAAACGCTTTAGTACATTTCAAACATGAAAAAGGTCATTTTAAAATCAACATGAAGAACCAAAATTCCAAAAGTATAAAACAAAAAAAATGCTTACTGAAGAAACAAAAAGTATCGTACTAGGCACCCTCCTCCCGCCCTGTGGTGCAACTGATGTCCCTTTCTCCAAAAATGTACTCAATGGGATCGTAATGTTGCAAGCACACACAAGTTGACCTGCTGTGAGGAAAAAACGCTTTAGTACATTTCAAACATGAAAAAGGTCATTTTAAAATCAACATTAAGAACCAAAATTCCAAAAGTATAAAACACAAAAAAATGCTTACCGAAGAAAACAAAATGTATCGTACTAGGCACCCTCCTCCCGCCCTGTGGTGCAACTGATGTCCCTTTCTCCAAAAATGTACTCAACGGGATCGTAATGTTGCAACCACACACGAGTTGACCTGTTGTGAGGAAAAAACGCTTTAGTACATTTCGAACATGAAAAAGGTCATTATAAAATCAACATGAAGAACCAAAATTCCAAAAGTATAAAACAAAAAAAATGCTTACTGAAGAAAAAAAAAGTATCGTACTAGGCACCCTCCTCCCGCCCTGTGGTGCAACTCATGTCCCTTTCTCCAAAAATGTACTCAAAGGGATCATAATGTTGCAACCACACACAAGTTGACCTGCTGTGAGGAAAAAACGCTTTAGTACATTTCAAACATGAAAAAGGTCATTTTAAAATCAACATGAAGAACCAAAATTCCAAAAGTATAAAACAAAAAAAATGCTTACTGAAGAAAAAAAAAGTATCGTACTAGGCACCCTCCTCCCGCCCTGTGGTGCAACTGATGTCCCTTTCTCCAAAAATGTACTCAATGGGATCGTAATGTTGCAACCACACACAAGTTGACCTGCTGTGAGGAAAAAACGCTTTAGTACATTTCGAACATGAAAAAGGTCATTTTAAAATCAACATGAAGAACCAAAATTCCAAAAGTATAAAACAAAAAAAATGCTTACCGAAGAAAAAAAATGTATCGTACTAGGCACCCTCCTCCCGCCCTGTGGTGCAACTGATGTCCCTTTCTCCAAAAATGTACTCAATGGGATCATAATGTTGCAAGCACACACAAGTTGACCTGCTGTGAGGAAAAAACGCTTTAGTACATTTCAAACATGAAAAAGGTCATTTTAAAATCAACATGAAGAACCAAAATTCCAAAAGTATAAAACACAAAAAAATGCTTACCGAAGAAAACAAAATGTATCGTACTAGGCACCCTCCTCCCGCCCTGTGGTGCAACTGATGTCCCTTTCTCCAAAAATGTACTCAATGGGATCGTAATGTTGCAACCACACACAAGTTGACCTGCTGTGAGGAAAAAACGCTTTAGTACATTACAAACATGAAAAAGGTTATTTTAAAATCAACATGAAGAACCAAAATTCCAAAAGTATAAAACACAAAAAAATGCTTACCGAAGAAAACAAAATGTATCGTACTAGGCACCCTCCTCCTGCTCTGTGGTGCAACTGATGTCCCTTTCTCCAAAAATGTACTCAACGGGATCGTAATGTTGCAACCACACACGAGTTACCTGTTGTGAGGAAAAAACGCTTTAGTACATTTCGAACATGAAAAAGGTCATTATAAAATCAACATGAAGAACCAAAATTCCAAAAGTATAAAACAAAAAAAATGCTTACTGAAGAAAAAAAAAGTATCGTACTAGGCACCCTCCTCACGCCCTGTGGTGCAACTGATGTCCCTTTCTCCAAAAATGTACTCAAAGGGATCATAATGTTGCAACCACACACAAGTTGACCTGCTGTGAGGAAAAAACGCTTTAGTACATTTCAAACATGAAAAAGGTCATTTTAAAATCAACATGAAGAACCAAAATTCCAAAAGTATAAAACACACAAAAATGCTTACCGAAGAAAAAAAAAGTATCGTACTAGGCACCCTCCTCCCGCCCTGTGGTGCAACTGATGTCCCTTTCTCCAAAAATGTACTCAATGGGATCGTAATGTTGCAACCACACACAAGTTGACCTGCTGTGAGGAAAAAACACTTTAATACATTTCAAACATGAAAAAGGTCATTTTAAAATCAACATGAAGAACCAAAATTCCAAAAGTATAAAACACAAAAAAATGCTTACCGAAGAAAAAAAAAGTATCGTACTAGGCACCCTCCTCCCGCCCTGTGGTGCAACTGATGTCCCTTTCTCCAAAAATGTACTCAATGGGATCGTAATGTTGCAACCACACACAAGTTGACCTGCTGTGAGGAAAAAACGCTTTAGTACATTTCAAACATGAAAAAGGTCATTTTAAAATCAACATGAAGAACCAATATTCCAAAAGTATAAAACACAAAAAAATGCTTACCGAAGAAAAAAAAATGTATCGTACTAGGCACCCTCCTCCCGCCCTGTGGTGCAACTGATGTCCCTTTCTCCAAAAATGTACTCAATGGGATCGTAATGTTGCAACCACACACAAGTTGACCTGCTGTGAGGAAAAAACACTTTAGTACATTTCAAACATGAAAAAGGTCATTTTAAAATCAACATGAAGAACCAAAATTCCAAAAGTATAAAACACAAAAAAATGCTTACCGAAGAAAACAAAATGTATCGTACTAGGCACCCTCCTCCCGCCCTGTGGTGCAACTGATGTCCCTTTCTCCAAAAATGTACTCAATGGGATCGTAATGTTGCAACCACACACAAGTTGACCTGCTGTGAGGAAAAAACGCTTTAGTACATTTCAAACATGAAAAAGGTCATTTTAAAATCAACATGAAGAACCAAAATTCCAAAAGTATAAAACACAAAAAAATGCTTACCGAAGAAAAAAAAAGTATCGTACTAGGCACCCTCCTCCCGCCCTGTGGTGCAACTGATGTCCCTTTCTCCAAAAATGTACTCAATGGGATCGTAATGTTGCAACCACACACAAGTTGACCTGCTGTGAGGAAAAAACGCTTTAGTACATTTCAAACATGAAAAAGGTCATTTTAAAATCAACATGAAGAACCAATATTCCAAAAGTATAAAACACAAAAAAATGCTTACCGAAGAAAAAAAAATGTATCGTACTAGGCACCCTCCTCCCGCCCTGTGGTGCAACTGATGTCCCTTTCTCCAAAAATGTACTCAATGGGATCGTAATGTTGCAACCACACACAAGTTGACCTGCTGTGAGGAAAAAACACTTTAGTACATTTCAAACATGAAAAAGGTCATTTTAAAATCAACATGAAGAACCAAAATTCCAAAAGTATAAAACACACAAAAATGCTTACCGAAGAAAACAAAATGTATCGTACTAGGCACCCTCCTCCCGCCCTGTGGTGCAACTGATGTCCCTTTCTCCAAAAATGTACTCAATGGGATCGTAATGTTGCAACCACACACAAGTTGACCTGCTGTGAGGAAAAAACGCTTTAGTACATTTCAAACATGAAAAAGGTCATTTTAAAATCAACATGAAGAACCAAAATTCCAAAAGTATAAAACACAAAAAAATGCTTACCGAAGAAAAAAAAAGTATCGTACTAGGCACCCTCCTCCCGCCCTGTGGTGCAACTGATGTCCCTTTCTCCAAAAATGTACTCAATGGGATCGTAATGTTGCAACCACACACAAGTTGACCTGCTGTGAGGAAAAAACGCTTTAGTACATTTCAAACATGAAAAAGGTCATTTTAAAATTAACATGAAGAACCAAAATTCCAAAAGTATAAAACACAAAAATGCTTACCGAAGGAAAAAAAATGTATCGTACTAGGCACCCTCCTCCCGCCCTGTGGTGCAACTGATGTCCCTTTCTCCAAAAATGTACTCAATGGGATCGTAATGTTGCAACCACACACAAGTTGACCTGCTGTGAGGAAAAAACACTTTAATACATTTCAAACATGAAAAAGGTCATTTTAAAATCAACATGAAGAACCAAAATTCCAAAAGTATAAAACACAAAAAAATGCTTACCGAAGAAAAAAAAAGTATCGTACTAGGCACCCTCCTCCCGCCCTGTGGTGCAACTGATGTCCCTTTCTCCAAAAATATACTCAATGGGATCGTAATGTTGCAACCACACACAAGTTGACCTGCTGTGAGGAAAAAACGCTTTAGTACATTTCAAACATGAAAAAGGTCATTTTAAAATCAACATGAAGAACCAATATTCCAAAAGTATAAAACACAAAAAAATGCTTACCGAAGAAAAAAAAATGTATCGTACTAGGCACCCTCCTCCCGCCCTGTGGTGCAACTGATGTCCCTTTCTCCAAAAATGTACTCAATGGGATCGTAATGTTGCAACCACACACAAGTTGACCTGCTGTGAGGAAAAAACACTTTAGTACATTTCAAACATGAAAAAGGTCATTTTAAAATCAACATGAAGAACCAAAATTCCAAAAGTATAAAACACAAAAAAATGCTTACCGAAGAAAACAAAATGTATCGTACTAGGCACCCTCCTCCCGCCCTGTGGTGCAACTGATGTCCCTTTCTCCAAAAATGTACTCAATGGGATCGTAATGTTGCAACCACACACAAGTTGACCTGCTGTGAGGAAAAAACGCTTTAGTACATTTCAAACATGAAAAAGGTCATTTTAAAATCAACATGAAGAACCAAAATTCCAAAAGTATAAAACACAAAAAAATGCTTACCGAAGAAAAAAAAAGTATCGTACTAGGCACCCTCCTCCCGCCCTGTGGTGCAACTGATGTCCCTTTCTCCAAAAATGTACTCAATGGGATCGTAATGTTGCAACCACACACAAGTTGACCTGCTGTGAGGAAAAAACGCTTTAGTACATTTCAAACATGAAAAAGGTCATTTTAAAATTAACATGAAGAACCAAAATTCCAAAAGTATAAAACACAAAAATGCTTACCGAAGGAAAAAAAATGTATCGTACTAGGCACCCTCCTCCCGCCCTGTGGTGCAACTGATGTCCCTTTCTCCAAAAATGTACTCAATGGGATCGTAATGTTGCAACCACACACAAGTTGACCTGCTGTGAGGAAAAAACACTTTAATACATTTCAAACATGAAAAAGGTCATTTTAAAATCAACATGAAGAACCAAAATTCCAAAAGTATAAAACACAAAAAAATGCTTACCGAAGAAAACAAAATGTATCGTACTAGGCACCCTCCTCCCGCCCTGTGGTGCAACTGATGTCCCTTTCTCCAAAAATGTACTCAATGGGATCGTAATGTTGCAACCACACACAAGTTGACCTGCTGTGAGGAAAAAACGCTTTAGTACATTTCAAACATGAAAAAGGTCATTTTAAAATCAACATGAAGAACCAAAATTCCAAAAGTATAAAACACACAAAAATGCTTACCGAAGAAAAAAAATGTATCGTACTAGGCACCCTCCTCCCGCCCTGTGGTGCAACTGATGTCCCTTTCTCCAAAAATGTACTCAATGGGATCGTAATGTTGCAACCACACACAAGTTGACCTGCTGTGAGGAAAAAACACTTTAATACATTTCAAACATGAAAAAGGTCATTTTAAAATCAACATGAAGAACCAAAATTCCAAAAGTATAAAACACAAAAAAATGCTTACCGAAGAAAAAAAAAGTATCGTACTAGGCACCCTCCTCCCGCCCTGTGGTGCAACTGATGTCCCTTTCTCCAAAAATGTACTCAATGGGATCGTAATGTTGCAACCACACACAAGTTGACCTGCTGTGAGGAAAAAACGCTTTAGTACATTTCAAACATGAAAAAGGTCATTTTAAAATCAACATGAAGAACCAAAATTCCAAAAGTATAAAACACAAAAAAATGCTTACCGAAGAAAAAAAAAGTATCGTACTAGGCACCCTCCTCCCGCCCTGTGGTGCAACTGATGTCCCTTTCTCCAAAAATGTACTCAATGGGATCGTAATGTTGCAACCACACACAAGTTGACCTGCTGTGAGGAAAAACCGCTTTAGTACATTTCAAACATGAAAAAGGTCATTTTAAAATCAACATGAAGAACCAAAATTCCAAAAGTATAAAACACACAAAAATGCTTACCGAAGAAAAAAAAATGTATCGTACTAGGCACCCTCCTCCCGCCCTGTGGTGCAACTGATGTCCCTTTCTCCAAAAATGTACTCAATGGGATCGTAATGTTGCAACCACACACAAGTTGACCTGCTGTGAGGAAAAAACACTTTAATACATTTCAAACATGAAAAAGGTCATTTTAAAATCAACATGAAGAACCAAAATTCCAAAAGTATAAAACACAAAAAAATGCTTACCGAAGAAAACAAAATGTATCGTACTAGGCGCCCTCCTCCCGCCCTGTGGTGCAACTGATGTCCCTTTCTCCAAAAATGTACTCAATGGGATCGTAATGTTGCAACCACACACAAGTTGACCTGCTGTGAGGAAAAAACGCTTTAGTACATTTCAAACATGAAAAAGGTCATTTTAAAATCAACATGAAGAACCAAAATTCCAAAAGTATAAAACACAAAAAAATGCTTTTCGAAGAAAACAAAATGTATCGTACTAGGCACCCTCCTCCCGCTCTGTGGTGCAACTGATGTCCCTTTCTCCAAAAATGTAGTCAACGGGATCGTAATGTTGCAACCACACACGAGTTGACCTGTTGTGAGGAAAAAACGCTTTAGTACATTTCGAACATGAAAAAGGTCATTATAAAATCAACATGAAGAACCAAAATTCCAAAAGTATAAAACAAAAAAAATGCTTACCGAAGAAAAAAAAAGTATCGTACTAGGCACCCTCCTCCCGCCCTGTGGTGCAACTGATGTCCCTTTCTCCAAAAATGTACTCAAAGGGATCATAATGTTGCAACCACACACAAGTTGACCTGCTGTGAGGAAAAAACGCTTTAGTACATTTCAAACATGAAAAAGGTCATTTTAAAATCAACATGAAGAACCAAAATTCCAAAAGTATAAAACAAAAAAAAATGCTTACCGAAGAAAAAAAAAGTATCGTACTAGGCACCCTCCTCCCGCCCTGTGGTGCAACTCATGTCCCTTTCTCCAAAAATGTACTCAAAGGGATCATAATGTTGCAACCACACACAAGTTGACCTGCTGTGAGGAAAAAACGCTTTAGTACATTTCAAACATGAAAAAGGTCATTTTAAAATCAACATGAAGAACCAAAATTCCAAAAGTATAAAACAAAAAAAAATGCTTACCGAAGAAAAAAAAAGTATCGTACTAGGCACCCTCCTCCCGCCCTGTGGTGCAACTGATGTCCCTTTCTCCAAAAATGTACTCAATGGGATCGTAATGTTGCAACCACACACAAGTTGACCTGCTGTGAGGAAAAAACGCTTTAGTACATTTCAAACATGAAAAAGGTCATTTTAAAATCAACATGAAGAACCAAAATTCCAAAAGTATAAAACAAAAAAAATGCTTACTGAAGAAAAAAAAAGTATCGTACTAGGCACCCTCCTCCCGCCCTGTGGTGCAACTGATGTCCCTTTCTCCAAAAATGTACTCAATGGGATCGTAATGTTGCAACCACACACAAGTTGACCTGCTGTGAGGAAAAAACGCTTTAGTACATTTCGAACATGAAAAAGGTCATTTTAAAATCAACATGAAGAACCAAAATTCCAAAAGTATAAAACAAAAATAAATGCTTACTGAAGAAAAATAAAGTATCGTACTAGGCACCCTCCTCCCGCCCTGTGGTGCAACTGATGTCCCTTTCTCCAAAAATGTACTCAATGGGATCGTAATGTTGCAACCACACACAAGTTGACCTGCTGTGAGGAAAAAACGCTTTAGTACATTTCGAACATGAAAAAGGTCATTTTAAAATCAACATGAATAACCAAAATTCCAAAAGTATAAAACACAAAAAAATGCTTACCGAAGAAAAAAAAAGTATCGTACTAGGCACCCTCCTCCCGCCCTGTGGTGCAACTGATGTCCCTTTCTCCAAAAATGTACTCAATGGGATCGTAATGTTGCAACCACACACAAGTTGACCGGCTGTGAGGAAAAAACGCTTTAGTACATTTCAAACATGAAAAAGGTCATTTTAAAATCAACATGAAGAACCAAAATTCCAAAAGTATAAAACAAAAAAAAAATGCTTATTGAAGAAAAAAAAAGTATCGTACTAGGCACCCTCCTCCCGCCCTGTGGTGCAACTGATGTCCCTTTCTCCAAAAATGTACTCAATGGGATCGTAATGTTGCAACCACACACAAGTTGACCGGCTGTGAGGAAAAAACGCTTTAGTACATTTCGAACATGAAAAAGGTCATTTTAAAATCAACATGAAGAACCAAAATTCCAAAAGTATAAAACAAAAAAAAATGCTTACTGAAGAAAAAAAAAGTATCGTACTAGGCACCCTCCTCCCGCCCTGTGGTGCAACTGATGTCCCTTTCTCCAAAAATGTACTCAATGGGATCGTAATGTTGCAACCACACACAAGTTGACCTGCTGTGAGGAAAAAACGCTTTAGTACATTTCGAACATGAAAAAGGTCATTTTAAAATCAACATGAAGAACCAAAATTCCAAAAGTATAAAACAAAAAAAAAATGCTTACCGAAGAAAAAAAAAGTATCGTACCAGGCACCCTCCTCCCGCCCTGTGGTGCAACTGATGTCCCTTTCTCCAAAAATGTACTCAATGGGATCGTAATGTTGCAACCACACACAAGTTGACCGGCTGTGAGGAAAAAACGCTTTAGTACATTTCAAACATGAAAAAGGTCATTTTAAAATCAACATGAAGAACCAAAATTCCAAAAGTATAAAACAAAAAAAAATGCTTACTGAAGAAAAAAAAAGTATCGTACTAGGCACCCTCCTCCCGCCCTGTGGTGCAACTGATGTCCCTTTCTCCAAAAATGTACTCAATGGGATCGTAATGTTGCAACAACACACAAGTTGACCTGCTGTGAGGAAAAAACGCTTTAGTACATTTCGAACATGAAAAAGGTCATTTTAAAATCAACATGAAGAACCAAAATTCCAAAAGTATAAAACAAAAAAAAATGCTTACCGAAGAAAAAAAAAGTATCGTACTAGGCACCCTCCTCCCGCCCTGTGGTGCAACTGATGTCCCTTTCTCCAAAAATGTACTCAATGGGATCGTAATGTTGCAACCACACACAAGTTGACCTGCTGTGAGGAAAAAACACTTTAATACATTTCAAACATGAAAAAGGTCATTTTAAAATCAACATGAAGAACCAAAATTCCAAAAGTATAAAACACACAAAAATGCTTACCGAAGAAAAAAAAAGTATCGTACTAGGCACCCTCCTCCCGCCCTGTGGTGCAACTGATGTCCCTTTCTCCAAAAATGTACTCAATGGGATCGTAATGTTGCAACCACACACAAGTTGACCTGCTGTGAGGAAAAAACGCTTTAGTACATTTCAAACATGAAAAAGGTCATTTTAAAATCAACATGAAGAACCAAAATTCCAAAAGTATAAAACACAAAAAAATGCTTACCGAAGAAAACAAAATGTATCGTACTAGGCACCCTCCTCACGCCCTGTGGTGCAACTGATGTCCCTTTCTCCAAAAATGTACTCAATGGGATCGTATTGTTGCAACCACACACAAGTTGACCTGCTGTGAGGAAAAAACGCTTTAGTACATTTCAAACATGAAAAAGGTCATTTTAAAATCAACATGAAGAACCAAAATTCCAAAAGTATAAAACACAAAAAAATGCTTACCGAAGAAAAAAAAAGTATCGTACTAGGCACCCTCCTCCCGCCCTGTGGTGCAACTGATGTCCCTTTCTCCAAAAATGTACTCAATGGGATCGTAATGTTGCAACCACACACAAGTTGACCTGCTGTGAGGAAAAAACGCTTTAGTACATTTCGAACATGAAAAAGGTCATTTTAAAATCAACATGAAGAACCAAAATTCCAAAAGTATAAAACACACAAAAATGCTTACCGAAGAAAAAAAAATGTATCGTACTAGGCACCCTCCTCCCGCCCTGTGGTGCAACTGATGTCCCTTTCTCCAAAAATGTACTCAAAGGGATCATAATGTTGCAACCACACACAAGTTGACCTGCTGTGAGGAAAAAACGCTTTAGTACATTTCAAACATGAAAAAGGTCATTTTAAAATCAACATGAAGAACCAAAATTCCAAAAGTATAAAACAAAAAAAATGCTTACTGAAGAAAAAAAAAGTATCGTACTAGGCACCCTCCTCCCGCCCTGTGGTGCAACTGATGTCCCTTTCTCCAAAAATGTACTCAAAGGGATCATAATGTTGCAACCACACACAAGTTGACCTGCTGTGAGGAAAAAACGCTTTAGTACATTTCAAACATGAAAAAGGTCATTTTAAAATCAACATGAAGAACCAAAATTCCAAAAGTATAATACACAAAAAAATGCTTACCGAAGAAAACAAAATGTATCGTACTAGGCACCCTCCTCCCGCTCTGTGGTGCAACTGATGTCCCTTTCTCCAAAAATGTAGTCAACGGGATCGTAATGTTGCAACCACACATGAGTTGACCTGTTGTGAGGAAAAAACGCTTTAGTACATTTCGAACATGAAAAAGGTCATTATAAAATCAACATGAAGAACCAAAATTCCAAAAGTATAAAACAAAAAAAATGCTTACTGAAGAAAAAAAAAGTATCGTACTAGGCACCCTCCTCCCGCCCTGTGGTGCAACTGATGTCCCTTTCTCCAAAAATGTACTCAAAGGGATCATAATGTTGCAACCACACACAAGTTGACCTGCTGTGAGGAAAAAACGCTTTAGTACATTTCAAACATGAAAAAGGTCATTTTAAAATCAACATGAAGAACCAAAATTCCAAAAGTATAAAACAAAAAAAAATGCTTACCGAAGAAAAAAAAAGTATCGTACTAGGCACCCTCCTCCCGCCCTGTGGTGCAACTGATGTCCCTTTCTCCAAAAATGTACTCAATGGGATCGTAATGTTGCAACCACACACAAGTTGACCTGCTGTGAGGAAAAAACGCTTTAGTACATTTCAAACATGAAAAAGGTCATTTTAAAATCAACATGAAGAACCAAAATTCCAAAAGTATAAAACACACAAAAATGCTTACTGAAGAAAAAAAAAGTATCGTACTAGGCACCCTCCTCCCGCCCTGTGGTGCAACTGATGTCCCTTTCTCCAAAAATGTACTCAATGGGATCGTAATGTTGCAACCACACACAAGTTGACCTGCTGTGAGGAAAAAACGCTTTAGTACATTCCGAACATGAAAAAGGTCATTTTAAAATCAACATGAAGAACCAAAATTCCAAAAGTATAAAACAAAAAAAAATGCTTACCGAAGAAAAAAAAAGTATCGTACTAGGCACCCTCCTCCCGCCCTATGGTGCAACTGATGTCCCTTTCTCCAAAAATGTACTCAAAGGGATCATAATGTTGCAACCACACACAAGTTGACCTGCTGTGAGGAAAAAACGCTTTAGTACATTTCAAACATGAAAAAGGTCATTTTAAAATCAACATGAAGAACCAAAATTCCAAAAGTATAAAACAAAAAAAATGCTTACTGAAGAAAAAAAAAGTATCGTACTAGGCACCCTCCTCCCGCCCTGTGGTGCAACTGATGTCCCTTTCTCCAAAAATGTACTCAAAGGGATCATAATGTTGCAACCACACACAAGTTGACCTGCTGTGAGGAAAAAACGCTTTAGTACATTTCAAACATGAAAAAGGTCATTTTAAAATCAACATGAAGAACCAAAATTCCAAAAGTATAAAACAAAAAAAAATGCTTACCGAAGAAAAAAAAAGTATCGTACTAGGCACCCTCCTCCCGCCCTGTGGTGCAACTGATGTCCCTTTCTCGAAAAATGTACTCAATGGGATCGTAATGTTGCAACCACACACAAGTTGACCTGCTGTGAGGAAAAAACGCTTTAGTACATTTCAAACATGAAAAAGGTCATTTTAAAATCAACATGAAGAACCAAAATTCCAAAAGTATAAAACACAAAAAAATGCTTACCGAAGAAAAAAAAAGTATCGTACTAGGCACCCTCCTCCCGCCCTGTGGTGCAACTGATGTCCCTTTCTCCAAAAATGTACTCAATGGGATCGTAATGTTGCAACCACACACAAGTTGACCGGCTGTGAGGAAAAAACGCTTTAGTACATTTCAAACATGAAAAAGGTCATTTTAAAATCAACATGAAGAACCAAAATTCCAAAAGTATAAAACAAAAAAAATGCTTACTGAAGAAAAAAAAAGTATCGTACTAGGCACCCTCCTCCCGCCCTGTGGTGCAACTGATGTCCCTTTCTCCAAAAATGTACTCAATGGGATCGTAATGTTGCAACCACACACAAGTTGACCTGCTGTGAGGAAAAAACGCTTTAGTACATTTCGAACATGAAAAAGGTCATTTTAAAATCAACATGAAGAACCAAAATTCCAAAAGTATAAAACACAAAAAAATGCTTACCGAAGAAAAAAAAAGTATCGTACTAGGCACCCTCCTCCCGCCCTGTGGTGCAACTGATGTCCCTTTCTCCAAAAATGTACTCAAAGGGATCATAATGTTGCAACCACACACAAGTTGACCGGCTGTGAGGAAAAAACGCTTTAGTACATTTCAAACATGAAAAAGGTCATTTTAAAATCAACATGAAGAACCAAAATTCCAAAAGTATAAAACAAAAAAAATGCTTACTGAAGAAAAAAAAAGTATCGTACTAGGCACCCTCCTCCCGCCCTGTGGTGCAACTGATGTCCCTTTCTCCAAAAATGTACTCAATGGGATCGTAATGTTGCAACCACACACAAGTTGACCTGCTGTGAGGAAAAAACGCTTTAGTACATTTCGAACATGAAAAAGGTCATTTTAAAATCAACATGAATAACCAAAATTCCAAAAGTATAAAACACAAAAAAATGCTTACCGAAGAAAAAAAAAGTATCGTACTAGGCACCCTCCTCCCGCCCTGTGGTGCAACTGATGTCCCTTTCTCCAAAAATGTACTCAATGGGATCGTAATGTTGCAACCACACACAAGTTGACCTGCTGTGAGGAAAAAACGCTTTAGTACATTTCGAACATGAAAAAGGTCATTTTAAAATCAACATGAATAACCAAAATTCCAAAAGTATAAAACACAAAAAAATGCTTACCGAAGAAAAAAAAAGTATCGTACTAGGCACCCTCCTCCCGCCCTGTGGTGCAACTGATGTCCCTTTCTCGAAAAATGTACTCAATGGGATCGTAATGTTGCAACCACACACAAGTTGACCTGCTGTGAGGAAAAAACGCTTTAGTACATTTCAAACATGAAAAAGGTCATTTTAAAATCAACATGAAGAACCAAAATTCCAAAAGTATAAAACAAAAAAAATGCTTACTGAAGAAAAAAAAAGTATCGTACTAGGCACCCTCCTCCCGCCCTGTGGTGCAACTGATGTCCCTTTCTCCAAAAATGTACTCAATGGGATCGTAATGTTGCAACCACACACAAGTTGACCTGCTGTGAGGAAAAAACGCTTTAGTACATTTCGAACATGAAAAAGGTCATTTTAAAATCAACATGAATAACCAAAATTCCAAAAGTATAAAACACAAAAAAATGCTTACCGAAGAAAAAAAAAGTATCGTACTAGGCACCCTCCTCCCGCCCTGTGGTGCAACTGATGTCCCTTTCTCCAAAAATGTACTCAATGGGATCGTAATGTTGCAACCACACACAAGTTGACCGGCTGTGAGGAAAAAACGCTTTAGTACATTTCAAACATGAAAAAGGTCATTTTAAAATCAACATGAAGAACCAAAATTCCAAAAGTATAAAACAAAAAAAAATGCTTACTGAAGAAAAAAAAAGTATCGTACTAGGCACCCTCCTCCCGCCCTGTGGTGCAACTGATGTCCCTTTCTCCAAAAATGTACTCAATGGGATCGTAATGTTGCAACCACACACAAGTTGACCGGCTGTGAGGAAAAAACGCTTTAGTACATTTCGAACATGAAAAAGGTCATTTTAAAATCAACATGAAGAACCAAAATTCCAAAAGTATAAAACAAAAAAAAAATGCTTACTGATGAAAAAAAAAGTATCGTACTAGGCACCCTCCTCCCGCCCTGTGGTGCAACTGATGTCCCTTTCTCCAAAAATGTACTCAATGGGATCGTAATGTTGCAACCACACACAAGTTGACCTGCTGTGAGGAAAAAACGCTTTAGTACATTTCGAACATGAAAAAGGTCATTTTAAAATCAACATGAAGAACCAAAATTCCAAAAGTATAAAACAAAAAAAAATGCTTACCGAAGAAAAAAAAAGTATCGTACTAGGCACCCTCCTCCCGCCCTGTGGTGCAACTGATGTCCCTTTCTCCAAAAATGTACTCAATGGGATCGTAATGTTGCAACCACACACAAGTTGACCGGCTGTGAGGAAAAAACGCTTTAGTACATTTCAAACATGAAAAAGGTCATTTTAAAATCAACATGAAGAACCAAAATTCCAAAAGTATAAAACAAAAAAAAATGCTTACTGAAGAAAAAAAAAGTATCGTACTAGGCACCCTCCTCCCGCCCTGTGGTGCAACTGATGTCCCTTTCTCCAAAAATGTACTCAATGGGATCGTAATGTTGCAACCACACACAAGTTGACCTGCTGTGAGGAAAAAACGCTTTAGTACATTTCGAACATGAAAAAGGTCATTTTTAAATCAACATGAAGAACCAAAATTCCAAAAGTATAAAACAAAAAAAAATGCTTACCGAAGAAAAAAAAAGTATCGTACTAGGCACCCTCCTCCCGCCCTGTGGTGCAACTGATGTCCCTTTCTCCAAAAATGTACTCAATGGGATCGTAATGTTGCAACCACACACAAGTTGACCTGCTGTGAGGAAAAAACACTTTAATACATTTCAAACATGAAAAAGGTCATTTTAAAATCAACATGAAGAACCAAAATTCCAAAAGTATAAAACAAAAAAAAATGCTTACTGATGAAAAAAAAGTATCGTACTAGGCACCCTCCTCCCGCCCTGTGGTGCAACTGATGTCCCTTTCTCCAAAAATGTACTCAATGGGATCGTAATGTTGCAACCACACACAAGTTGACCTGCTGTGAGGAAAAAACGCTTTACTACATTTCAAACATGAAAAAGGTCATTTTAAAATCAACATGAAGAACCAAAATTCCAAAAGTATAAAACACAAAAAAATGCTTACCGAAGAAAACAAAATGTATCGTACTAGGCACCCTCCTCCCGCCCTGTGGTGCAACTGATGTCCCTTTCTCCAAAAATGTACTCAATGGGATCGTAATGTTGCAACCACACACAAGTTGACCTGCTGTGAGGAAAAAACGCTTTAGTACATTTCAAACATGAAAAAGGTCATTTTAAAATCAACATGAAGAACCAAAATTCCAAAAGTATAAAACAAAAAAAATGCTTACTGAAGAAAAAAAAAGTATCGTACTAGGCACCCTCCTCCCGCCCTGTGGTGCAACTGATGTCCCTTTCTCCAAAAATGTACTCAATGGGATCGTAATGTTGCAACCACACACAAGTTGACCTGCTGTGAGGAAAAAACGCTTTAGTACATTTCGAACATGAAAAAGGTCATTTTAAAATCAACATGAAGAACCAAAATTCCAAAAGTATAAAACACACAAAAATGCTTACCGAAGAAAAAAAAATGTATCGTACTAGGCACCCTCCTCCCGCCCTGTGGTGCAACTGATGTCCCTTTCTCCAAAAATGTACTCAATGGGATCGTAATGTTGCAACCACACACAAGTTGACCTGCTGTGAGGAAAAAACGCTTTAGTACATTTCAAACATGAAAATGGTCATTTTTAAATCAACATGAAGAACCAAAATTCCAAAGGTATAAAACACAAAAAAATGCTTACCGAAGAAAAAAAAATGTATCGTACTAGGCACCCTCCTCCCGCCCTTTGGTGCAACTGATGTCCCTTTCTCCAAAAATGTACTCAATGGGATCGTAATGTTGCAACCACACACAAGTTGACCTGCTGTGAGGAAAAAACGCTTTAGTACATTTCAAACATGAAAAAGGTCATTTTAAAATCAACATGAAGAACCAAAATTCCAAAAGTATAAAACACACAAAAATGCTTACCGAAGAAAAAAAAATGTATCGTACTAGGCACCCTCCTCCCGCCCTGTGGTGCAACTGATGTCCCTTTCTCCAAAAATGTACTCAATGGGATCGTAATGTTGCAACCACACACAAGTTGACCTGCTGTGAGGAAAAAACGCTTTAGTACATTTCAAACATGAAAAAGGTCATTTTAAAATCAACATGAAGAACCAAAATTCCAAAAGTATAAAACACAAAAAAATGCTTACCGAAGAAAACAAAATGTATCGTACTAGGCACCCTCCTCCCGCTCTGTGGTGCAACTGATGTCCCTTTCTCCAAAAATGTAGTCAACGGGATCGTAATGTTGCAACCACACATGAGTTGACCTGTTGTGAGGAAAAAACGCTTTAGTACATTTCGAACATGAAAAAGGTCATTATAAAATCAACATGAAGAACCAAAATTCCAAAAGTATAAAACAAAAAAAATGCTTACTGAAGAAAAAAAAAGTATCGTACTAGGCACCCTCCTCCCGCCCTGTGGTGCAACTGATGTCCCTTTCTCCAAAAATGTACTCAATGGGATCGTAATGTTGCAACCACACACAAGTTGACCGGCTGTGAGGAAAAAACGCTTTAGTACATTTCAAACATGAAAAAGGTCATTTTAAAATCAACATGAAGAACCAAAATTCCAAAAGTATAAAACACAAAAAAATGCTTACTGAAGAAAAAAAAAGTATCGTACTAGGCACCCTCCTCCCGCCCTGTGGTGCAACTGATGTCCCTTTCTCCAAAAATGTACTCAATGGGATCGTAATGTTGCAACCACACACAAGTTGACCTGCTGTGAGGAAAAAACGCTTTAGTACATTTCGAACATGAAAAAGGTCATTTTAAAATCAACATGAATAACCAAAATTCCAAAAGTATAAAACACAAAAAAATGCTTACCGAAGAAAAAAAAAGTATCGTACTAGGCACCCTCCTCCCGCCCTGTGGTGCAACTGATGTCCCTTTCTCCAAAAATGTACTCAATGGGATCGTAATGTTGCAACCACACACAAGTTGACCGGCTGTGAGGAAAAAACGCTTTAGTACATTTCAAACATGAAAAAGGTCATTTTAAAATCAACATGAAGAACCAAAATTCCAAAAGTATAAAACAAAAAAAAATGCTTACTGAAGAAAAAAAAAGTATCGTACTAGGCACCCTCCTCCCGCCCTGTGGTGCAACTGATGTCCCTTTCTCCAAAAATGTACTCAATGGGATCGTAATGTTGCAACCACACACAAGTTGACCGGCTGTGAGGAAAAAACGCTTTAGTACATTTCGAACATGAAAAAGGTCATTTTAAAATCAACATGAAGAACCAAAATTCCAAAAGTATAAAACAAAAAAAAATGCTTACTGATGAAAAAAAAAGTATCGTACTAGGCACCCTCCTCCCGCCCTGTGGTGCAACTGATGTCCCTTTCTCCAAAAATGTACTCAATGGGATCGTAATGTTGCAACCACACACAAGTTGACCTGCTGTGAGGAAAAAACGCTTTAGTACATTTCGAACATGAAAAAGGTCATTTTAAAATCAACATGAAGAACCAAAATTCCAAAAGTATAAAACAAAAAAAATGCTTACCGAAGAAAAAAAAAGTATCGTACTAGGCACCCTCCTCCCGCCCTGTGGTGCAACTGATGTCCCTTTCTCCAAAAATGTACTCAATGGGATCGTAATGTTGCAACCACACACAAGTTGACCGGCTGTGAGGAAAAAACGCTTTAGTACATTTCAAACATGAAAAAGGTCATTTTAAAATCAACATGAAGAACCAAAATTCCAAAAGTATAAAACAAAAAAAAATGCTTACTGAAGAAAAAAAAAGTATCGTACTAGGCACCCTCCTCCCGCCCTGTGGTGCAACTGATGTCCCTTTCTCCAAAAATGTACTCAATGGGATCGTAATGTTGCAACCACACACAAGTTGACCTGCTGTGAGGAAAAAACGCTTTAGTACATTTCGAACATGA
Organism: Schistocerca nitens; assembly: GCF_023898315.1. Classification (NCBI taxonomy): domain Eukaryota; kingdom Metazoa; phylum Arthropoda; class Insecta; order Orthoptera; family Acrididae; genus Schistocerca; species Schistocerca nitens. Next base: position 7,627,917 of record NC_064622.1, read on the forward strand.
AAAAGGTCATTTTAAAATCAACATGAAGAACCAAAATTCCAAAAGTATAAAACAAAAAAAATGCTTACCGAAGAAAAAAAAAGTATCGTACTAGGCACCCTCCTCCCGCCCTGTGGTGCAACTGATGTCCCTTTCTCCAAAAATGTACTCAATGGGATCGTAATGTTGCAACCACACACAAGTTGACCGGCTGTGAGGAAAAAACGCTTTAGTACATTTCAAACATGAAAAAGGTCATTTTAAAATCAACATGAAGAACCAAAATTCCAAAAGTATAAAACAAAAAAAAATGCTTACTGAAGAAAAAAAAAGTATCGTACTAGGCACCCTCCTCCCGCCCTGTGGTGCAACTGATGTCCCTTTCTCCAAAAATGTACTCAATGGGATCGTAATGTTGCAACCACACACAAGTTGACCTGCTGTGAGGAAAAAACGCTTTAGTACATTTCGAACATGAAAAAGGTCATTTTAAAATCATCATGAAGAACCAAAATTCCAAAAGTATAAAACAAAAAAAAATGCTTACCGAAGAAAAAAAAAGTATCGTACTAGGCACCCTCCTCCCGCCCTGTGGTGCAACTGATGTCCCTTTCTCCAAAAATGTACTCAATGGGATCGTAATGTTGCAACCACACACAAGTTGACCTGCTGTGAGGAAAAAACACTTTAATACATTTCAAACATGAAAAAGGTCATTTTAAAATCAACATGAAGAACCAAAATTCCAAAAGTATAAAACACACAAAAATGCTTACCGAAGAAAAAAAAAGTATCGTACTACGCACCCTCCTCCCGCCCTGTGGTGCAACTGATGTCCCTTTCTCCAAAAGTGTACTCAATGGGATCGTAATGTTGCAACCACACACAAGTTGACCTGCTGTGAGGAAAAAACGCTTTAGTACATTTCAAACATGAAAAAGGTCATTTTAAAATCAACATGAAGAACCAAAATTCCAAAAGTATAAAACACAAAAAAATGCTTACCGAAGAAAACAAAATGTATCGTACTAGGCACCCTCCTCCCGCCCTGTGGTGCAACTGATGTCCCTTTCTCCAAAAATGTACTCAATGGGATCGTAATGTTGCAACCACACACAAGTTGACCTGCTGTGAGGAAAAAACGCTTTAGTACATTTCAAACATGAAAAAGGTCATTTTAAAATCAACATGAAGAACCAAAATTCCAAAAGTATAAAACAAAAAAAATGCTTACTGATGAAAAAAAAAGTATCGTACTAGGCACCCTCCTCCCGCCCTGTGGTGCAACTGATGTCCCTTTCTCCAAAAATGTACTCAATGGGATCGTAATGTTGCAACCACACACAAGTTGACCTGCTGTGAGGAAAAAAAGCTTTAGTACATTTCGAACATGAAAAAGGTCATTTTAAAATCAACATGAAGAACCAAAATTCCAAAAGTATAAAACACACAAAAATGCTTACCGAAGAAAAAAAAATGTATCGTACTAGGCACCCTCCTCCCGCCCTGTGGTGCAACTGATGTCCCTTTCTCCAAAAATGTACTCAATGGGATCGTAATGTTGCAACCACACACAAGTTGACCTGCTGTGAGGAAAAAACGCTTTAGTACATTTCAAACATGAAAAAGGTCATTTTAAAATCAACATGAAGAACCAAAATTCCAAAAGTATAAAACACACAAAAATGCTTACCGAAGAAAAAAAAATGTATCGTACTAGGCACCCTCCTCCCGCCCTGTGGTGCAACTGATGTCCCTTTCTCCAAAAATGTACTCAATGGGATCGTAATGTTGCAACCACACACAAGTTGACCTGCTGTGAGGAAAAAACGCTTTAGTACATTTCAAACATGAAAATGGTCATTTTTAAATCAACATGAAGAACCAAAATTCCAAAGGTATAAAACACAAAAAAATGCTTACCGAAGAAAAAAAAATGTATCGTACTAGGCACCCTCATCCCGCCCTTTGGTGCAACTGATGTCCCTTTCTCCAAAAATGTACTCAATGGGATCGTAATGTTGCAACCACACACAAGTTGACCTGCTGTGAGGAAAAAACGCTTTAGTACATTTCAAACATGAAAAAGGTCATTTTAAAATCAACATGAAGAACCAAAATTCCAAAAGTATAAAACACACAAAAATGCTTACCGAAGAAAAAAAAATGTATCGTACTAGGCACCCTCCTCCCGCCCTGTGGTGCAACTGATGTCCCTTTCTCCAAAAATGTACTCAATGGGATCGTAATGTTGCAACCACACACAAGTTGACCTGCTGTGAGGAAAAAACGCTTTAGTACATTTCAAACATGAAAAAGGTCATTTTAAAATCAACATGAAGAACCAAAATTCCAAAAGTATAAAACAAAAAAAAATGCTTACTGAAGAAAAAAAAAGTATCGTACTAGGCACCCTCCTCCCGCCCTGTGGTGCAACTGATGTCCCTTTCTCCAAAAATGTACTCAATGGGATCGTAATGTTGCAACCACACACAAGTTGACCTGCTGTGAGGAAAAAACGCTTTAGTACATTTCGAACATGAAAAAGGTCATTTTAAAATCAACATGAAGAACCAAAATTCCAAAAGTATTAAACAAAAAAAAATGCTTACCGAAGAAAAAAAAAGTATCGTACTACGCACCCTCCTCCCGCCCTGTGGTGCAACTGATGTCCCTTTCTCCAAAAATGTACTCAATGGGATCGTAATGTTGCAACCACACACAAGTTGACCTGCTGTGAGGAAAAAACGCTTTAGTACATTTCAAACATGAAAAAGGTCATTTTAAAATCAACATGAATAACCAAAATTCCAAAAGTATAAAACACAAAAAAATGCTTACCGAAGAAAACAAAATGTATCGTACTAGGCACCCTCCTCCCGCCCTGTGGTGCAACTGATGTCCCTTTCTCCAAAAATGTACTCAATGGGATCGTAATGTTGCAACCACACACAAGTTGACCTGCTGTGAGGAAAAAACGCTTTAGTACATTTCAAACATGAAAAAGGTCATTTTAAAATCAACATGAAGAACCAAAATTCCAAAAGTATAAAACAAAAAAAATGCTTACTGAAGAAAAAAAAAGTATCGTACTAGGCACCCTCCTCCCGCCCTGTGGTGCAACTGATGTCCCTTTCTCCAAAAATGTACTCAATGGGATCGTAATGTTGCAACCACACACAAGTTGACCTGCTGTGAGGAAAAAATGCTTTAGTACATTTCGAACATGAAAAAGGTCATTTTAAAATCAACATGAAGAACCAAAATTCCAAAAGTATAAAACACACAAAAATGCTTACCGAAGAAAAAAAAAATGTATCGTACTAGGCACCCTCCTCCCGCCCTGTGGTGCAACTGATGTCCCTTTCTCCAAAAATGTACTCAATGGGATCGTAATGTTGCAACCACACACAAGTTGACCTGCTGTGAGGAAAAAACGCTTTAGTACATTTCAAACATGAAAAAGGTCATTTTAAAATCAACATGAAGAACCAAAATTCCAAAAGTATAAAACACACAAAAATGCTTACCGAAGAAAAAAAAATGTATCGTACTAGGCACCCTCCTCCCGCCCTGTGGTGCAACTGATGTCCCTTTCTCCAAAAATGTACTCAATGGGATCGTAATGTTGCAACCACACACAAGTTGACCTGCTGTGAGGAAAAAACGCTTTAGTACATTTCAAACATGAAAATGGTCATTTTTAAATCAACATGAAGAACCAAAATTCCAAAGGTATAAAACACAAAAAAATGCTTACCGAAGAAAAAAAAATGTATCGTACTAGGCACCCTCCTCCCGCCCTTTGGTGCAACTGATGTCCCTTTCTCCAAAAATGTACTCAATGGGATCGTAATGTTGCAACCACACACAAGTTGACCTGCTGTGAGGAAAAAACGCTTTAGTACATTTCAAACATGAAAAAGGTCATTTTAAAATCAACATGAAGAACCAAAATTCCAAAAGTATAAAACACACAAAAATGCTTACCGAAAAAAAAAAAATGTATCGTACTAGGCACCCTCCTCCCGCCCTGTGGTGCAACTGATGTCCCTTTCTCCAAAAATGTACTCAATGGGATCGTAATGTTGCAACCACACACAAGTTGACCTGCTGTGAGGAAAAAACGCTTTAGTACATTTCAAACATGAAAAAGGTCATTTTAAAATCAACATGAAGAACCAAAATTCCAAAAGTATAAAACAAAAAAAAATGCTTACTGAAGAAAAAAAAAGTATCGTACTAGGCACCCTCCTCCCGCCCTGTGGTGCAACTGATGTCCCTTTCTCCAAAAATGTACTCAATGGGATCGTAATGTTGCAACCACACACAAGTTGACCTGCTGTGAGGAAAAAACGCTTTAGTACATTTCGAACATGAAAAAGGTCATTTTAAAATCAACATGAAGAACCAAAATTCCAAAAGTATAAAACACACAAAAATGCTTACCGAAGAAAAAAAAATGTATCGTACTAGGCACCCTCCTCCCGCCCTGTGGTGCAACTGATGTCCCTTTCTCCAAAAATGTACTCAATGGGATCGTAATGTTGCAACCACACACAAGTTGACCTGCTGTGAGGAAAAAACGCTTTAGTACATTTCAAACATGAAAATGGTCATTTTTAAATCAACATGAAGAACCAAAATTCCAAAGGTATAAAACACAAAAAAATGCTTACCGAAGAAAAAAAAATGTATCGTACTAGGCACCCTCCTCCCGCCCTTTGGTGCAACTGATGTCCCTTTCTCCAAAAATGTACTCAATGGGATCGTAATGTTGCAACCACACACAAGTTGACCTGCTGTGAGGAAAAAACGCTTTAGTACATTTCAAACATGAAAAAGGTCATTTTAAAATCAACATGAAGAACCAAAATTCCAAAAGTATAAAACACACAAAAATGCTTACCGAAGAAAAAAAAATGTATCGTACTAGGCACCCTCCTCCCGCCCTGTGGTGCAACTGATGTCCCTTTCTCCAAAAATGTACTCAATGGGATCGTAATGTTGCAACCACACACAAGTTGACCTGCTGTGAGGAAAAAACGCTTTAGTACATTTCAAACATGAAAAAGGTCATTTTAAAATCAACATGAAGAACCAAAATTCCAAAAGTATAAAACACACAAAAATGCTTACCGAAGAAAAAAAAATGTATCGTACTAGGCACCCTCCTCCCGCCCTGTGGTGCAACTGATGTCCCTTTCTCCAAAAATGTACTCAATGGGATCGTAATGTTGCAACCACACACAAGTTGACCTGCTGTGAGGAAAAAACGCTTTAGTACATTTCAAACATGAAAATGGTCATTTTTAAATCAACATGAAGAACCAAAATTCCAAAGGTATAAAACACAAAAAAATGCTTACCGAAGAAAAAAAAATGTATCGTACTAGGCACCCTCCTCCCGCCCTTTGGTGCAACTGATGTCCCTTTCTCCAAAAATGTACTCAATGGGATCGTAATGTTGCAACCACACACAAGTTGACCTGCTGTGAGGAAAAAACGCTTTAGTACATTTCAAACATGAAAAAGGTCATTTTAAAATCAACATGAAGAACCAAAATTCCAAAAGTATAAAACACACAAAAATGCTTACCGAAAAAAAAAAAATGTATCGTACTAGGCACCCTCCTCCCGCCCTGTGGTGCAACTGATGTCCCTTTCTCCAAAAATGTACTCAATGGGATCGTAATGTTGCAACCACACACAAGTTGACCTGCTGTGAGGAAAAAACGCTTTAGTACATTTCAAACATGAAAAAGGTCATTTTAAAATCAACATGAAGAACCAAAATTCCAAAAGTATAAAACAAAAAAAAATGCTTACTGAAGAAAAAAAAAGTATCGTACTAGGCACCCTCCTCCCGCCCTGTGGTGCAACTGATGTCCCTTTCTCCAAAAATGTACTCAATGGGATCGTAATGTTGCAACCACACACAAGTTGACCTGCTGTGAGGAAAAAACGCTTTAGTACATTTCGAACATGAAAAAGGTCATTTTAAAATCAACATGAAGAACCAAAATTCCAAAAGTATAAAACACACAAAAATGCTTACCGAAGAAAAAAAAATGTATCGTACTAGGCACCCTCCTCCCGCCCTGTGGTGCAACTGATGTCCCTTTCTCCAAAAACGTACTCAATGGGATCGTAATGTTGCAACCACACACAAGTTGACCTGCTGTGAGGAAAAAACGCTTTAGTACATTTCAAACATGAAAATGGTCATTTTTAAATCAACATGAAGAACCAAAATTCCAAAGGTATAAAACACAAAAAAATGCTTACCGAAGAAAAAAAAATGTATCGTACTAGGCACCCTCCTCCCGCCCTTTGGTGCAACTGATGTCCCTTTCTCCAAAAATGTACTCAATGGGATCGTAATGTTGCAACCACACACAAGTTGACCTGCTGTGAGGAAAAAACGCTTTAGTACATTTCAAACATGAAAAAGGTCATTTTAAAATCAACATGAAGAACCAAAATTCCAAAAGTATAAAACACACAAAAATGCTTACCGAAGAAAAAAAAATGTATCGTACTAGGCACCCTCCTCCCGCCCTGTGGTGCAACTGATGTCCCTTTCTCCAAAAGTGTACTCAATGGGATCGTAATGTTGCAACCACACACAAGTTGACCTGCTGTGAGGAAAAAACGCTTTAGTACATTTCAAACATGAAAAAGGTCATTTTAAAATCAACATGAAGAACCAAAATTCCAAAAGTATAAAACACAAAAAAATGCTTACCGAAGAAAACAAAATGTATCGTACTAGGCACCCTCCTCCCGCCCTGTGGTGCAACTGATGTCCCTTTCTCCAAAAATGTACTCAATGGGATCGTAATGTTGCAACCACACACAAGTTGACCTGCTGTGAGGAAAAAACGCTTTAGTACATTTCAAACATGAAAAAGGTCATTTTAAAATCAACATGAAGAACCAAAATTCCAAAAGTATAAAACAAAAAAAATGCTTACCGATGAAAAAAAAAGTATCGTACTAGGCACCCTCCTCCGCCCTGTGGTGCAACTGATGTCCCTTTCTCCAAAAATGTACTCAATGGGATCGTAATGTTGCAACCACACACAAGTTGACCTGCTGTGAGGAAAAAAAGCTTTAGTACATTTCGAACATGAAAAAGGTCATTTTAAAATCAACATGAAGAACCAAAATTCCAAAAGTATAAAACACACAAAAATGCTTACCGAAGAAAAAAAAATGTATCGTACTAGGCACCCTCCTCCTGCCCTGTGGTGCAACTGATGTCCCTTTCTCCAAAAATGTACTCAATGGGATCGTAATGTTGCAACCACACACAAGTTGACCTGCTGTGAGGAAAAAACGCTTTAGTACATTTCAAACATGAAAAAGGTCATTTTAAAATCAACATGAAGAACCAAAATTCCAAAAGTATAAAACACACAAAAATGCTTACCGAAGAAAAAAAAATGTATCGTACTAGGCACCCTCCTCCCGCCCTGTGGTGCAACTGATGTCCCTTTCTCCAAAAATGTACTCAATGGGATCGTAATGTTGCAACCACACACAAGTTGACCTGCTGTGAGGAAAAAACGCTTTAGTACATTTCAAACATGAAAATGGTCATTTTTAAATCAACATGAAGAACCAAAATTCCAAAGGTATAAAACACAAAAAAATGCTTACCGAAGAAAAAAAAATGTATCGTACTAGGCACCCTCATCCCGCCCTTTGGTGCAACTGATGTCCCTTTCTCCAAAAATGTACTCAATGGGATCGTAATGTTGCAACCACACACAAGTTGACCTGCTGTGAGGAAAAAACGCTTTAGTACATTTCAAACATGAAAAAGGTCATTTTAAAATCAACATGAAGAACCAAAATTCCAAAAGTATAAAACACACAAAAATGCTTACCGAAGAAAAAAAAATGTATCGTACTAGGCACCCTCCTCCCGCCCTGTGGTGCAACTGATGTCCCTTTCTCCAAAAATGTACTCAATGGGATCGTAATGTTGCAACCACACACAAGTTGACCTGCTGTGAGGAAAAAACGCTTTAGTACATTTCAAACATGAAAAAGGTCATTTTAAAATCAACATGAAGAACCAAAATTCCAAAAGTATAAAACAAAAAAAAATGCTTACTGAAGAAAAAAAAAGTATCGTACTAGGCACCCTCCTCCCGCCCTGTGGTGCAACTGATGTCCCTTTCTCCAAAAATGTACTCAATGGGATCGTAATGTTGCAACCACACACAAGTTGACCTGCTGTGAGGAAAAAACGCTTTAGTACATTTCGAACATGAAAAAGGTCATTTTAAAATCAACATGAAGAACCAAAATTCCAAAAGTATTAAACAAAAAAAAATGCTTACCGAAGAAAAAAAAAGTATCGTACTACGCACCCTCCTCCCGCCCTGTGGTGCAACTGATGTCCCTTTCTCCAAAAATGTACTCAATGGGATCGTAATGTTGCAACCACACACAAGTTGACCTGCTGTGAGGAAAAAACGCTTTAGTACATTTCAAACATGAAAAAGGTCATTTTAAAATCAACATGAATAACCAAAATTCCAAAAGTATAAAACACAAAAAAATGCTTACCGAAGAAAACAAAATGTATCGTACTAGGCACCCTCCTCCCGCCCTGTGGTGCAACTGATGTCCCTTTCTCCAAAAATGTACTCAATGGGATCGTAATGTTGCAACCACACACAAGTTGACCTGCTGTGAGGAAAAAACGCTTTAGTACATTTCAAACATGAAAAAGGTCATTTTAAAATCAACATGAAGAACCAAAATTCCAAAAGTATAAAACAAAAAAAATGCTTACTGAAGAAAAAAAAAGTATCGTACTAGGCACCCTCCTCCCGCCCTGTGGTGCAACTGATGTCCCTTTCTCCAAAAATGTACTCAATGGGATCGTAATGTTGCAACCACACACAAGTTGACCTGCTGTGAGGAAAAAATGCTTTAGTACATTTCGAACATGAAAAAGGTCATTTTAAAATCAACATGAAGAACCAAAATTCCAAAAGTATAAAACACACAAAAATGCTTACCGAAGAAAAAAAAAATGTATCGTACTAGGCACCCTCCTCCCGCCCTGTGGTGCAACTGATGTCCCTTTCTCCAAAAATGTACTCAATGGGATCGTAATGTTGCAACCACACACAAGTTGACCTGCTGTGAGGAAAAAACGCTTTAGTACATTTCAAACATGAAAAAGGTCATTTTAAAATCAACATGAAGAACCAAAATTCCAAAAGTATAAAACACACAAAAATGCTTACCGAAGAAAAAAAAATGTATCGTACTAGGCACCCTCCTCCCGCCCTGTGGTGCAACTGATGTCCCTTTCTCCAAAAATGTACTCAATGGGATCGTAATGTTGCAACCACACACAAGTTGACCTGCTGTGAGGAAAAAACGCTTTAGTACATTTCAAACATGAAAATGGTCATTTTTAAATCAACATGAAGAACCAAAATTCCAAAGGTATAAAACACAAAAAAATGCTTACCGAAGAAAAAAAAATGTATCGTACTAGGCACCCTCCTCCCGCCCTTTGGTGCAACTGATGTCCCTTTCTCCAAAAATGTACTCAATGGGATCGTAATGTTGCAACCACACACAAGTTGACCTGCTGTGAGGAAAAAACGCTTTAGTACATTTCAAACATGAAAAAGGTCATTTTAAAATCAACATGAAGAACCAAAATTCCAAAAGTATAAAACACACAAAAATGCTTACCGAAAAAAAAAAAATGTATCGTACTAGGCACCCTCCTCCCGCCCTGTGGTGCAACTGATGTCCCTTTCTCCAAAAATGTACTCAATGGGATCGTAATGTTGCAACCACACACAAGTTGACCTGCTGTGAGGAAAAAACGCTTTAGTACATTTCAAACATGAAAAAGGTCATTTTAAAATCAACATGAAGAACCAAAATTCCAAAAGTATAAAACAAAAAAAAATGCTTACTGAAGAAAAAAAAAGTATCGTACTAGGCACCCTCCTCCCGCCCTGTGGTGCAACTGATGTCCCTTTCTCCAAAAATGTACTCAATGGGATCGTAATGTTGCAACCACACACAAGTTGACCTGCTGTGAGGAAAAAACGCTTTAGTACATTTCGAACATGAAAAAGGTCATTTTAAAATCAACATGAAGAACCAAAATTCCAAAAGTATAAAACACACAAAAATGCTTACCGAAGAAAAAAAAATGTATCGTACTAGGCACCCTCCTCCCGCCCTGTGGTGCAACTGATGTCCCTTTCTCCAAAAATGTACTCAATGGGATCGTAATGTTGCAACCACACACAAGTTGACCTGCTGTGAGGAAAAAACGCTTTAGTACATTTCAAACATGAAAAAGGTCATTTTAAAATCAACATGAAGAACCAAAATTCCAAAAGTATAAAACACACAAAAATGCTTACCGAAGAAAAAAAAATGTATCGTACTAGGCACCCTCCTCCCGCCCTGTGGTGCAACTGATGTCCCTTTCTCCAAAAATGTACTCAATGGGATCGTAATGTTGCAACCACACACAAGTTGACCTGCTGTGAGGAAAAAACGCTTTAGTACATTTCAAACATGAAAATGGTCATTTTTAAATCAACATGAAGAACCAAAATTCCAAAGGTATAAAACACAAAAAAATGCTTACCGAAGAAAAAAAAATGTATCGTACTAGGCACCCTCCTCCCGCCCTTTGGTGCAACTGATGTCCCTTTCTCCAAAAATGTACTCAATGGGATCGTAATGTTGCAACCACACACAAGTTGACCTGCTGTGAGGAAAAAACGCTTTAGTACATTTCAAACATGAAAAAGGTCATTTTAAAATCAACATGAAGAACCAAAATTCCAAAAGTATAAAACACACAAAAATGCTTACCGAAGAAAAAAAAATGTATCGTACTAGGCACCCTCCTCCCGCCCTGTGGTGCAACTGATGTCCCTTTCTCCAAAAATGTACTCAATGGGATCGTAATGTTGCAACCACACACAAGTTGACCTGCTGTGAGGAAAAAACGCTTTAGTACATTTCAAACATGAAAAAGGTCATTTTAAAATCAACATGAAGAACCAAAATTCCAAAAGTATAAAACAAAAAAAAATGCTTACTGAAGAAAAAAAAAGTATCGTACTAGGCACCCTCCTCCCGCCCTGTGGTGCAACTGATGTCCCTTTCTCCAAAAATGTACTCAATGGGATCGTAATGTTGCAACCACACACAAGTTGACCTGCTGTGAGGAAAAAACGCTTTAGTACATTTCGAACATGAAAAAGGTCATTTTAAAATCAACATGAAGAACCAAAATTCCAAAAGTATTAAACAAAAAAAAATGCTTACCGAAGAAAAAAAAAGTATCATACTAGGCACCCTCCTCCCGCCCTGTGGTGCAACTGATGTCCCTTTCTCCAAAAATGTACTCAATGGGATCGTAATGTTGCAACCACACACAAGTTGACCTGCTGTGAGGAAAAAACACTTTAATACATTTCAAACATGAAAAAGGTCATTTTAAAATCAACATGAAGAACCAAAATTCCAAAAGTATAAAACACACAAAAATGCTTACCGAAGAAAAAAAAAGTATCGTACTACGCACCCTCCTCCCGCCCTGTGGTGCAACTGATGTCCCTTTCTCCAAAAATGTACTCAATGGGATCGTAATGTTGCAACCACACACAAGTTGACCTGCTGTGAGGAAAAAACGCTTTAGTACATTTCAAACATGAAAAAGGTCATTTTAAAATCTACATGAATAACCAAAATTCCAAAAGTATAAAACACAAAAAAATGCTTACCGAAGAAAACAAAATGTATCGTACTAGGCACCCTCCTCCCGCCCTGTGGTGCAACTGATGTCCCTTTCTCCAAAAATGTACTCAATGGGATCGTAATGTTGCAACCACACACAAGTTGACCTGCTGTGAGGAAAAAACGCTTTAGTACATTTCAAACATGAAAAAGGTCATTTTAAAATCAACATGAAGAACCAAAATTCCAAAAGTATAAAACAAAAAAAATGCTTACTGAAGAAAAAAAAAGTATCGTACTAGGCACCCTCCTCCCGCCCTGTGGTGCAACTGATGTCCCTTTCTCCAAAAATGTACTCAATGGGATCGTAATGTTGCAACCACACACAAGTTGACCTGCTGTGAGGAAAAAACGCTTTAGTACATTTCGAACATGAAAAAGGTCATTTTAAAATCAACATGAAGAACCAAAATTCCAAAAGTATAAAACACACAAAAATGCTTACCGAAGAAAAAAAAATGTATCGTACTAGGCACCCTCCTCCCGCCCTGTGGTGCAACTGATGTCCCTTTCTCCAAAAATGTACTCAATGGGATCGTAATGTTGCAACCACACACAAGTTGACCTGCTGTGAGGAAAAAACGCTTTAATACATTTCAAACATGAAAAAGGTCATTTTAAAATCAACATGAAGAACCAAAATTCCAAAAGTATAAAACACACAAAAATGCTTACCGAAGAAAAAAAAATGTATCGTACTAGGCACCCTCCTCCCGCCCTGTGGTGCAACTGATGTCCCTTTCTCCAAAAATGTACTCAATGGGATCGTAATGTTGCAACCACACACAAGTTGACCTGCTGTGAGGAAAAAACGCTTTAGTACATTTCAAACATGAAAATGGTCATTTTTAAATCAACATGAAGAACCAAAATTCCAAAGGTATAAAACACAAAAAAATGCTTACCGAAGAAAAAAAATGTATCGTACTAGGCACCCTCCTCCCGCCCTTTGGTGCAACTGATGTCCCTTTCTCCAAAAATGTACTCAATGGGATCGTAATGTTGCAACCACACACAAGTTGACCTGCTGTGAGGAAAAAACGCTTTAGTACATTTCAAACATGAAAAAGGTCATTTTAAAATCAACATGAAGAACCAAAATTCCAAAAGTATAAAACACACAAAAATGCTTACCGAAGAAAAAAAAAGTATCGTACTAGGCACCCTCCTCCCGCCCTGTGGTGCAACTGATGTCCCTTTCTCCAAAAATGTACTCAATGGGATCGTAATGTTGCAACCACACACAAGTTGACCTGCTGTGAGGAAAAAACGCTTTAGTACATTTCAAACATGAAAAAGGTCATTTTAAAATCAACATGAATAACCAAAATTCCAAAAGTATAAAACACAAAAAAATGCTTACCGAAGAAAACAAAATGTATCGTACTAGGCACCCTCCTCCCGCCCTGTGGTGCAACTGATGTCCCTTTCTCCAAAAATGTACTCAATGGGATCGTAATGTTGCAACCACACACAAGTTGACCTGCTGTGAGGAAAAAACGCTTTAGTACATTTCAAACATGAAAAAGGTCATTTTAAAATCAACATGAAGAACCAAAATTCCAAAAGTATAAAACAAAAAAAATGCTTACTGAAGAAAAAAAAAGTATCGTACTAGGCACCCTCCTCCCGCCCTGTGGTGCAACTGATGTCCCTTTCTCCAAAAATGTACTCAATGGGATCGTAATGTTGCAACCACACACAAGTTGACCTGCTGTGAGGAAAAAACGCTTTAGTACATTTCGAACATGAAAAAGGTCATTTTAAAATCAACATGAAGAACCAAAATTCCAAAAGTATAAAACACACAAAAATGCTTACCGAAGAAAAAAAAATGTATCGTACTAGGCACCCTCCTCCCGCCCTGTGGTGCAACTGATGTCCCTTTCTCCAAAAATGTACTCAATGGGATCGTAATGTTGCAACCACACACAAGTTGACCTGCTGTGAGGAAAAAACGCTTTAGTACATTTCAAACATGAAAAAGGCCATTTTAAAATCAACATGAAGAACCAAAATTCCAAAAGTATAAAACACACAAAAATGCTTACCGAAGAAAAAAAAATGTATCGTACTAGGCACCCTCCTCCCGCCCTGTGGTGCAACTGATGTCCCTTTCTCCAAAAATGTACTCAATGGGATCGTAATGTTGCAACCACACACAAGTTGACCTGCTGTGAGGAAAAAACGCTTTAGTACATTTCAAACATGAAAATGGTCATTTTTAAATCAACATGAAGAACCAAAATTCCAAAGGTATAAAACACAAAAAAATGCTTACCGAAGAAAAAAAAATGTATCGTACTAGGCACCCTCCTCCCGCCCTTTGGTGCAACTGATGTCCCTTTCTCCAAAAATGTACTCAATGGGATCGTAATGTTGCAACCACACACAAGTTGACCTGCTGTGAGGAAAAAACGCTTTAGTACATTTCAAACATGAAAAAGGTCATTTTAAAATCAACATGAAGAACCAAAATTCCAAAAGTATAAAACACACAAAAATGCTTACCGAAGAAAAAAAAATGTATCGTACTAGGCACCCTCCTCCCGCCCTGTGGTGCAACTGATGTCCCTTTCTCCAAAAATGTACTCAATGGGATCGTAATGTTGCAACCACACACAAGTTGACCTGCTGTGAGGAAAAAACGCTTTAGTACATTTCAAACATGAAAAAGGTCATTTTAAAATCAACATGAAGAACCAAAATTCCAAAAGTATAAAACACACAAAAATGCTTACCGAAGAAAAAAAAATGTATCGTACTAGGAACCCTCCTCCCGCCCTGTGGTGCAACTGATGTCCCTTTCTCCAAAAATGTACTCAATGGGATCGTAATGTTGCAACCACACACAAGTTGACCTGCTGTGAGGAAAAAACGCTTTAGTACATTTCAAACATGAAAAAGGTCATTTTAAAATCAACATGAATAACCAAAATTCCAAAACTATAAAACACACAAAAATGCTTACCGAAGAAAAAAAAATGTATCGTACTAGGCACCCTCCTCCCGCCCTGTGGTGCAACTGATGTCCCTTTCTCCAAAAATGTACTCAATGGGATCGTAATGTTGCAACCACACACAAGTTGACCTGCTGTGAGGAAAAAACGCTTTAGTACATTTCAAACATGAAAAAGGTCATTTTAAAATCAACATGAAGAACCAAAATTCCAAAAGTATAAAACACACAAAAATGCTTACCGAAGAAAAAAAAAGTATCGTACTACGCACCCTCCTCCCGCCCTGTGGTGCAACTGATGTCCCTTTCTCCAAAAATGTACTCAATGGGATCGTAATGTTGCAACCACACACAAGTTGACCTGCTGTGAGGAAAAAACGCTTTAGTACATTTCAAACATGAAAAAGGTCATTTTAAAATCAACATGAAGAACCAAAATTCCAAAAGTATAAAACACAAAAAAATGCTTACCGAAGAAAACAAAATGTATCGTACTAGGCACCCTCCTCCCGCCCTGTGGTGCAACTGATGTCCCTTTCTCCAAAAATGTACTCAATGGGATCGTAATGTTGCAACCACACACAAGTTGACCTGCTGTGAGGAAAAAAAGCTTTAGTACATTTCAAACATGAAAAAGGTCATTTTAAAATCAACATGAAGAACCAAAATTCCAAAAGTATAAAACACACAAAAATGCTTACCGAAGAAAAAAAAATGTATCGTACTAGGCACCCTCCTCCCGCCCTGTGGTGCAACTGATGTCCCTTTCTCCAAAAATGTACTCAATGGGATCGTAATGTTGCAACCACACACAAGTTGACCTGCTGTGAGGAAAAAACGCTTTAGTACATTTCAAACATGAAAATGGTCATTTTTAAATCAACATGAAGAACCAAAATTCCAAAGGTATAAAACACAAAAAAATGCTTACCGAAGAAAAAAAAATGTATCGTACTAGGCACCCTCCTCCCGCCCTTTGGTGCAACTGATGTCCCTTTCTCCAAAAATGTACTCAATGGGATCATAATGTTGCAACCACACACAAGTTGACCTGCTGTGAGGAAAAAACGCTTTAGTACATTTCAAACATGAAAAAGGTCATTTTAAAATCAACATGAAGAACCAAAATTCCAAAAGTATAAAACACACAAAAATGCTTACCGAAGAAAAAAAAATGTATCGTACTAGGCACCCTCCTCCCGCCCTGTGGTGCAACTGATGTCCCTTTCTCCAAAAATGTACTCAATGGGATCGTAATGTTGCAACCACACACAAGTTGACCTGCTGTGAGGAAAAAACGCTTTAGTACATTTCAAACATGAAAAAGGTCATTTTAAAATCAACATGAAGAACCAAAATTCCAAAAGTATAAAACACACAAAAATGCTTACCGAAGAAAAAAAAAGTATCGTACTAGGCACCCTCCTCCCGCCCTGTGGTGCAACTGATGTCCCTTTCTCCAAAAATGTACTCAATGGGATCGTAATGTTGCAACCACACACAAGTTGACCTGCTGTGAGGAAAAAACGCTTTAGTACATTTCAAACATGAAAATGGTCATTTTTAAATCAACATGAAGAACCAAAATTCCAAAGGTATAAAACACAAAAAAATGCTTACCGAAGAAAAAAAAATGTATCGTACTAGGCACCCTCCTCCCGCCCTTTGGTGCAACTGATGTCCCTTTCTCCAAAAATGTACTCAATGGGATCGTAATGTTGCAACCACACACAAGTTGACCTGCTGTGAGGAAAAAACGCTTTAGTACATTTCAAACATGAAAAAGGTCATTTTAAAATCAACATGAAGAACCAAAATTACAAAAGTATAAAACACACAAAAATGCTTACCGAAGAAAAAAAAAGTATCGTACTACGCACCCTCCTCCCGCCCTGTGGTGCAACTGATGTCCCTTTCTCCAAAAATGTACTCAATGGGATCGTAATGTTGCAACCACACACAAGTTGACCTCCTGTGAGGAAAAAACGCTTTAGTACATTTCAAACATGAAAAAGGTCATTTTAAAATCAACATGAATAACCAAAATTCCAAAAGTATAAAACACAAAAAAATGCTTACCGAAGAAAACAAAATGTATCGTACTAGGCACCCTCCTCCCGCCCTGTGGTGCAACTGATGTCCCTTTCTCCAAAAATGTACTCAATGGGATCGTAATGTTGCAACCACACACAAGTTGACCTGCTGTGAGGAAAAAACGCTTTAGTACATTTCAAACATGAAAAAGGTCATTTTAAAATCAACATGAAGAACCAAAATTCCAAAAGTATAAAACAAAAAAAATGCTTACTGAAGAAAAAAAAAGTATCGTACTAGGCAACCTCCTCCCGCCCTGTGGTGCAACTGATGTCCCTTTCTCCAAAAATGTACTCAATGGGATCGTAATGTTGCAACCACACACAAGTTGACCTGCTGTGAGGAAAAAACGCTTTAGTACATTTCGAACATGAAAAAGGTCATTTTAAAATCAACATGAAGAACCAAAATTCCAAAAGTATAAAACACACAAAAATGCTTACCGAAGAAAAAAAAATGTATCGTACTAGGCACCCTCCTCCCGCCCTGTGGTGCAACTGATGTCCCTTTCTCCAAAAATGTACTCAATGGGATCGTAATGTTGCAACCACACACAAGTTGACCTGCTGTGAGGAAAAAACGCTTTAGTACATTTCAAACATGAAAAAGGTCATTTTAAAATCAACATGAAGAACCAAAATTCCAAAAGTATAAAACACACAAAAATGCTTACCGAAGAAAAAAAAATGTATCGTACTAGGCACCCTCCTCCCGCCCTGTGGTGCAACTGATGTCCCTTTCTCCAAAAATGTACTCAATGGGATCGTAATGTTGCAACCACACACAAGTTGACCTGCTGTGAGGAAAAAACGCTTTAGTACATTTCAAACATGAAAATGGTCATTTTTAAATCAACATGAAGAACCAAAATTCCAAAGGTATAAAACATAAAAAAATGCTTACCGAAGAAAAAAAAATGTATCGTACTAGGCACCCTCCTCCCGCCCTTTGGTGCAACTGATGTCCCTTTCTCCAAAAATGTACTCAATGGGATCGTAATGTTGCAACCACACACAAGTTGACCTGCTGTGAGGAAAAAACGCTTTAGTACATTTCAAACATGAAAAAGGTCATTTTAAAATCAACATGAAGAACCAAAATTCCAAAAGTATAAAACACACAAAAATTCTTACCGAAGAAAAAAAAATGTATCGTACTAGGCACCCTCCTCCTGCCCTGTGGTGCAACTGATGTCCCTTTCTCCAAAAATGTACTCAATGGGATCGTAATGTTGCAACCACACACAAGTTGACCTGCTGTGAGGAAAAAACGCTTTAGTACATTTCAAACATGAAAAAGGTCATTTTAAAATCAACATGAAGAACCAAAATTCCAAAAGTATAAAACACACAAAAATGCTTACCGAAGAAAAAAAAATGTATCGTACTAGGAACCCTCCTCCCGCCCTGTGGTGCAACTGATGTCCCTTTCTCCAAAAATGTACTCAATGGGATCGTAATGTTGCAACCACACACAAGTTGACCTGCTGTGAGGAAAAAACGCTTTAGTACATTTCAAACATGAAAAAGGTCATTTTAAAATCAACATGAATAACCAAAATTCCAAAACTATAAAACACACAAAAATGCTTACCGAAGAAAAAAAAATGTATCGTACTAGGCACCCTCCTCCCGCCCTGTGGTGCAACTGATGTCCCTTTCTCCAAAAATGTACTCAATGGGATCGTAATGTTGCAACCACACACAAGTTGACCTGCTGTGAGGAAAAAACGCTTTAGTACATTTCAAACATGAAAAAGGTCATTTTAAAATCAACATGAAGAACCAAAATTCCAAAAGTATAAAACACACAAAAATGCTTACCGAAGAAAAAAAAAGTATCGTACTACGCACCCTCCTCCCGCCCTGTGGTGCAACTGATGTCCCTTTCTCCAAAAATGTACTCAATGGGATCGTAATGTTGCAACCACACACAAGTTGACCTGCTGTGAGGAAAAAACGCTTTAGTACATTTCAAACATGAAAAAGGTCATTTTAAAATCAACATGAAGAACCAAAATTCCAAAAGTATAAAACACAAAAAAATGCTTACCGAAGAAAACAAAATGTATCGTACTAGGCACCCTCCTCCCGCCCTGTGGTGCAACTGATGTCCCTTTCTCCAAAAATGTACTCAATGGGATCGTAATGTTGCAACCACACACAAGTTGACCTGCTGTGAGGAAAAAAAGCTTTAGTACATTTCAAACATGAAAAAGGTCATTTTAAAATCAACATGAAGAACCAAAATTCCAAAAGTATAAAACACACAAAAATGCTTACCGAAGAAAAAAAAATGTATCGTACTAGGCACCCTCCTCCCGCCCTGTGGTGCAACTGATGTCCCTTTCTCCAAAAATGTACTCAATGGGATCGTAATGTTGCAACCACACACAAGTTGACCTGCTGTGAGGAAAAAACGCTTTAGTACATTTCAAACATGAAAATGGTCATTTTTAAATCAACATGAAGAACCAAAATTCCAAAGGTATAAAACACAAAAAAATGCTTACCGAAGAAAAAAAAATGTATCGTACTAGGCACCCTCCTCCCGCCCTTTGGTGCAACTGATGTCCCTTTCTCCAAAAATGTACTCAATGGGATCGTAATGTTGCAACCACACACAAGTTGACCTGCTGTGAGGAAAAAACGCTTTAGTACATTTCAAACATGAAAAAGGTCATTTTAAAATCAACATGAAGAACCAAAATTCCAAAAGTATAAAACACACAAAAATGCTTACCGAAGAAAAAAAAATGTATCGTACTAGGCACCCTCCTCCCGCCCTGTGGTGCAACTGATGTCCCTTTCTCCAAAAATGTACTCAATGGGATCGTAATGTTGCAACCACACACAAGTTGACCTGCTGTGAGGAAAAAACGCTTTAGTACATTTCAAACATGAAAAAGGTCATTTTAAAATCAACATGAAGAACCAAAATTCCAAAAGTATAAAACACACAAAAATGCTTACCGAAGAAAAAAAAATGTATCGTACTAGGCACCCTCCTCCCGCCCTGTGGTGCAACTGATGTCCCTTTCTCCAAAAATGTACTCAATGGGATCGTAATGTTGCAACCACACACAAGTTGACCTGCTGTGAGGAAAAAACGCTTTAGTACATTTCAAACATGAAAAAGGTCATTTTAAAATCAACATGAATAACCAAAATTCCAAAACTATAAAACACACAAAAATGCTTACCGAAGAAAAAAAAATGTATCGTACTAGGCACCCTCCTCCCGCCCTGTGGTGCAACTGATGTCCCTTTCTCCAAAAATGTACTCAATGGGATCGTAATGTTGCAACCACACACAAGTTGACCTGCTGTGAGGAAAAAACGCTTTAGTACATTTCAAACATGAAAATGGTCATTTTTAAATCAACATGAAGAACCAAAATTCCAAAGGTATAAAACACAAAAAAATGCTTACCGAAGAAAAAAAAATGTATCGTACTAGGCACCCTCCTCCCGCCCTTTGGTGCAACTGATGTCCCTTTCTCCAAAAATGTACTCAATGGGATCGTAATGTTGCAACCACACACAAGTTGACCTGCTGTGAGGAAAAAACGCTTTAGTACATTTCAAACATGAAAAAGGTCATTTTAAAATCAACATGAAGAACCAAAATTCCAAAAGTATAAAACACACAAAAATGCTTACTGAAGAAAAAAAAATGTATCGTACTAGGCACCCTCCTCCCGCCCTGTGGTGCAACTGATGTCCCTTTCTCCAAAAATGTACTCAATGGGATCGTAATGTTGCAACCACACACAAGTTGACCTGCTGTGAGGAAAAAACGCTTTAGTACATTTCAAACATGAAAAAGGTCATTTTAAAATCAACATGAAGAACCAAAATTCCAAAAGTATAAAACACACAAAAATGCTTACCGAAGAAAAAAAAATGTATCGTACTAGGCACCCTCCTCCCGCCCTGTGGTGCAACTGATGTCCCTTTCTCCAAAAATGTACTCAATGGGATCGTAATGTTGCAACCACACACAAGTTGACCTGCTGTGAGGAAAAAACGCTTTAGTACATTTCAAACATGAAAAAGGTCATTTTAAAATCAACATGAATAACCAAAATTCCAAAACTATAAAACACACAAAAATGCTTACCGAAGAAAAAAAAATGTATCGTACTAGGCACCCTCCTCCCGCCCTGTGGTGCAACTGATGTCCCTTTCTCCAAAAATGTACTCAATGGGATCGTAATGTTGCAACCACACACAAGTTGACATGCTGTGAGGAAAAAACGCTTTAGTACATTTCAAACATGAAAAAGGTCATTTTAAAATCAACATGAAGAACCAAAATTCCAAAAGTATAAAACACAAAAAAATGCTTACCGAAGAAAAAAAAATGTATCGTACTAGGCACCCTCCTCCCGCCCTGTGGTGCAACTGATGTCCCTTTCTCCAAAAATGTACTCAATGGGATCGTAATGTTGCAAGCACACATAAGTTGACCTGCTGTGAGGAAAAAACGCTTTAGTAAATTTCAAACATGAAAAAGGTCATTTTAAAATCAACATGAATAACCAAAATTCCAAAACTATAAAACACACAAAAATGCTTACCGAAGAAAAAAAAATGTATCGTACTAGGCACCCTCCTCCCGCCCTGTGGTGCAACTGATGTCCCTTTCTCCAAAAATGTACTCAATGGGATCGTAATGTTGCAACCACACACAAGTTGACCTGCTGTGAGGAAAAAACGCTTTAGTACATTTCAAACATGAAAACGGTCATTTTAAAATCAACATGAAGAACCAAAATTCCAAAAGTATAAAACAAAAAAAAATGCTTACTGAAGAAAAAAAAAGTATCGTACTAGGCACCCTCCTCCCGCCCTGTGGTGCAACTGATGTCCCTTTCTCCAAAAATGTACTCAATGGGATCGTAATGTTGCAACCACACACAAGTTGACCTGCTGTGAGGAAAAAACGCTTTAGTACATTTCGAACATGAAAAAGGTCATTTTAAAATCAACATGAAGAACCAAAATTCCAAAAGTATAAAACAAAAAAAAAATGCTTACCGAAGAAAAAAAAAGTATCGTACTAGGCACCCTCCTCCCGCCCTGTGGTGCAACTGATGTCCCTTTCTCCAAAAATGTACTCAATGGGATCGTAATGTTGCAACCACACACAAGTTGACCTGCTGTGAGGAAAAAACACTTTAATACATTTCAAACATGAAAAAGGTCATTTTAAAATCAACATGAAGAACCAAAATTCCAAAAGTATAAAACACACAAAAATGCTTACCGAAGAAAAAAAAATGTATCGTACTAGGCACCCTCCTCCCGCCCTGTGGTGCAACTGATGTCCCTTTCTCCAAAAATGTACTCAATGGGATCGTAATGTTGCAACCACACACAAGTTGACCTGCTGTGAGGAAAAAACGCTTTAGTACATTTCAAACATGAAAAAGGTCATTTTAAAATCAACATGAAGAACCAAAATTCCAAAAGTATAAAACACACAAAAATGCTTACCGAAGAAAAAAAAATGTATCGTACTAGGCACCCTCCTCCCGCCCTGTGGTGCAACTGATGTCCCTTTCTCCAAAAATGTACTCAATGGGATCGTAATGTTGCAACCACACACAAGTTGACATGCTGTGAGGAAAAAACGCTTTAGTACATTTCAAACATGAAAAAGGTCATTTTAAAATCAACATGAAGAACCAAAATTCCAAAAGTATAAAACACAAAAAAATGCTTACTGAAGAAAAAAAAATGTATCGTACTAGGCACCCTCCTCCCGCCCTGTGGTGCAACTGATGTCCCTTTCTCCAAAAATGTACTCAATGGGATCGTAATGTTGCAAGCACACACAAGTTGACCTGCTGTGAGGAAAAAACGCTTTAGTAAATTTCAAACATGAAAAAGGTCATTTTAAAATCAACATGAATAACCAAAATTCCAAAACTATAAAACACACAAAAATGCTTACCGAAGAAAAAAAAATGTATCGTACTAGGCACCCTCCTCCCGCCCTGTGGTGCAACTGATGTCCCTTTCTCCAAAAATGTACTCAATGGGATCGTAATGTTGCAACCACACACAAGTTGACCTGCTGTGAGGAAAAAACGCTTTAGTACATTACAAACATGAAAAAGGTCATTTTAAAATCAACATGAAGAACCAAAATTCCAAAACTATAAAACACACAAAAATGCTTACCGAAGAAAAAAAAATGTATTGTACTAGGCACCCTCCTCCCGCCCTGTGGTGCAACTGATGTCCCTTTCTCCAAAAATGTACTCAATGGGATCGTAATGTTGCAAGCACACACAAGTTGACCTGCTGTGAGGAAAAAACGCTTTAGTAAATTTCAAACATGAAAAAGGTCATTTTAAAATCAACATGAAGAACCAAAATTCCAAAAGTATAAAACACAAAAAAATGCTTACCGAAGAAAAAAAAATGTATCGTACTAGGCACCCTCCTCCCGCCCTTTGGTGCAACTGATGTCCCTTTCTCCAAAAATGTACTCAATGGGATCGTAATGTTGCAACCACACACAAGTTGACCTGCTGTGAGGAAAAAACGCTTTAGTACATTTCAAACATGAAAAAGGTCATTTTAAAATCAACATGAAGAACCAAAATTCCAAAACTATAAAACACACAAAAATGCTTACCGAAGAAAAAAAAATGTATCGTACTAGGCACCCTCCTCCCGCCCTGTGGTGCAACTGATGTCCCTTTCTCCAAAAATGTACTCAATGGGATCGTAATGTTGCAACCACACACAAGTTGACATGCTGTGAGGAAAAAACGCTTTAGTACATTTCAAACATGAAAAAGGTCATTTTAAAATCAACATGAAGAACCAAAATTCCAAAAGTATAAAACACAAAAAAATGCTTACCGAAGAAAAAAAAATGTATCGTACTAGGCACCCTCCTCCCGCCCTGTGGTGCAACTGATGTCCTTTCTCCAAAAATGTACTCAATGGGATCGTAATGTTGCAAGCACACACAAGTTGACCTGCTGTGAGGAAAAAACGCTTTAGTAAATTTCAAACATGAAAAAGGTCATTTTAAAATCAACATGAATAACCAAAATTCCAAAACTATAAAACACACAAAAATGCTTACCGAAGAAAAGAAAATGTATCGTACTAGGCACCCTCCTCCCGCCCTGTGGTGCAACTGATGTCCCTTTCTCCAAAAATGTACTCAATGGGATCGTAATGTTGCAACCACACACAAGTTGACCTGCTGTGAGGAAAAAACGCTTTAGTACATTTCGAACATGAAAAAGGTCATTTGAAAATCAACATGAAGAACCAAAATTCCAAAAGTATAAAACACAAAAAAATGCTTACCGAAGAAAACAAAATGTATCGTACTAGGCACCCTCCTCCCGCCCTGTGGTGCAACTGATGTCCCTTTCTCCAAAAATGTACTCAATGGGATCGTAATGTTGCAACCACACACAAGTTGACCTGCTGTGAGGAAAAAACGCTTTAGTACATTTCAAACATGAAAAAGGTCATTTTAAAATCAACATGAAGAACCAAAATTCCAAAAGTATAAAACAAAAAAAATGCTTACCGAAGAAAAAAAAAGTATCGTACTAGGCACCCTCCTCCCGCCCTGTGGTGCAACTGATGTCCCTTTCTCCAAAAATGTACTCAATGGGATTGTAATGTTGCAACCACACACAGGTTGACCTGCTGTGAGGAAAAAACGCTTTAGTACATTTCGAACATGAAAAAGGTCATTTTAAAATCAACATGAAGAACCAAAATTCCAAAAGTATAAAACAAAAAAAATGCTTACCGAAGAAAACAAAATGTATCGTACTAGGCACCCTCCTCCCGCCCTGTGGTGCAACTGATGTCCCTTTCTCCAAAAATGTACTCAATGGGATCGTAATGTTGCAAGCACACACAAGTTGACCTGCCGTGAGGAAAAAACGCTTTAGTACATTTCAAACATGAAAAAGGTCATTTTAAAATCAACATGAATAACCAAAATTCCAAAACTATAAAACACACAAAAATGCTTACCGAAGAAAAAAAAATGTATCGTACTAGGCACCCTCCTCCCGCCCTGTGGTGCAACTGATGTCCCTTTCTCCAAAAATGTACTCAATGGGATCGTAATGTTGCAAGCACACACAAGTTGACCTGCTGTGAGGAAAAAACGCTTTAGTACATTTCGAACATGAAAAAGGTCATTTTAAAATCAACATGAAGAACCAAAATTCCAAAAGTATAAAACACAAAAAAATGCTTACCGAAGAAAACAAAATGTATCGTACTAGGCACCCTCCTCCCGCCCTGTGGTGCAACTGATGTCCCTTTCTCCAAAAATGTTCTCAATGGGATTGTAATGTTGCAACCACACACAAGTTGACCTGCTGTGAGGAAAAAACGCTTTAGTACATTTCAAACATGAAAAAGGTCATTTTAAAATCAACATGAAGAACCAAAATTCCAAAAGTATAAAACACAAAAAAATGCTTACTGAAGAAAAAAAAATGTATCGTACTAGGCACCCTCCTCCCGCCCTGTGGTGCAACTGATGTCCCTTTCTCCAAAAATGTACTCAATGGGATCGTAATGTTGCAACCACACACAAGTTGACCTGCTGTGAGGAAAAAACGATTTAGTAAATTTCAAACATGAAAAAGGTCATTTTAAAATCAACATGAAGAACCAAAATTCCAAAAGTATAAAACACAAAAAAATGCTTACCGAAGAAAACAAAATGTATCGTACTAGGCACCCTCCTCCCGCCCTGTGGTGCAACTGATGTCCCTTTCTCCAAAAATGTACTCAATGGGATCGTAATGTTGCAACCACACACAAGTTGACCTGCTGTGAGGAAAAAACGCTTTAGTACATTTCAAACATGAAAAAGGTCATTTTAAAATCAACATGAAGAACCAAAATTCCAAAAGTATAAAACAAAAAAAATGCTTACTGAAGAAAAAAAAAGTATCGTACTAGGCACCCTCCTCCCGCCCTGTGGTGCAACTGATGTCCCTTTCTCCAAAAATGTACTCAATGGGATCGTAATGTTGCAAGCACACACAAGTTGACCTGCTGTGAGGAAAAAACGCTTTAGTACATTTCAAACATGAAAAAGGTCATTTTAAAATCAACATGAAGAACCAAAATTCCAAAAGTATAAAACACAAAAAAATGCTTACCGAAGAAAAAAAAATGTATCGTACTAGGCACCCTCCTCCCGCCCTGTGGTGCAACTGATGTCCCTTTCTCCAAAAATGTACTCAATGGGATCGTAATGTTGCAACCACACACAAGTTGACCTGCTGTGAGGAAAAAACGCTTTAGTACATTTCAAACATGAAAAAGGTCATTTTAAAATCAACATGAAGAACCAAAATTCCAAAAGTATAAAACACAAAAAAATGCTTACCGAAGAAAACAAAATGTATCGTACTAGGCACCCTCCTCCCGCCCTGTGGTGCAACTGATGTCCCTTTCTCCAAAAATGTACTCAATGGGATCGTAATGTTGCAACCACACACAAGTTGACCTGCTGTGAGGAAAAAACGCTTTAGTACATTTCAAACATGAAAAAGGTCATTTTAAAATCAACATGAATAACCAAAATTCCAAAAGTATAAAACACAAAAAAATGCTTACCGAAGAAAACAAAATGTATCGTACTAGGCACCCTCCTCCCGCCCTGTGGTGCAACTGATGTCCCTTTCTCCAAAAATGTACTCAATGGGATCGTAATGTTGCAACCACACACAAGTTGACCTGCTGTGAGGAAAAAACGCTTTAGTACATTTCAAACATGAAAAAGGTCATTTTAAAATCAACATGAATAACCAAAATTCCAAAAGTATAAAACACAAAAAAATGCTTACTGAAGAAAAAAAAATGTATCGTACTAAGCACCCTCCTCCTGCCCTGTGGTGCAACTGATGTCCCTTTCTCCAAAAATGTACTCAATGGGATCATAATGTTGCAACCACACACAAGTTGACCTGCTGTGAGGAAAAAACGCTTTAGTACATTTCAAACATGAAAAAGGTCATTTTAAAATCAACATGAAGAACCAAAATTCCAAAAGTATAAAACAAAAAAAATTCTTACCGAAGAAAAAACAAGTATTGTACTAGGCACCCTCCTCCCGCCCTGTGGTGCAACTGATGTCCCTTTCTCCAAAAATGTACTCAATGGGATCGTAATGTTGCAACCACACACAAGTTGACCTGCTGTGAGGAAAAAAAGCTTTAGTACATTTCAAACATGAAAAAGGTCATTTTAAAATCAACATGAAGAACCAAAATTCCAAAAGTATAAAACACAAAAAAATGCTTACCGAAGAAAAAAAAATGTATCGTACTAGGCACCCTCCTCCCGCCCTGTGGTGCAACTGATGTCCCTTTCTCCAAAAATGTACTCAATGGGATCGTAATGTTGCAACCACACACAAGTTGACCTGCTGTGAGGAAAAAACGCTTTAGTACATTTCAAACATGAAAAAGGTCATTTTAAAATCAACATGAGGAACCAAAATTCCAAAACTATAAAACACACAAAAATGCTTACCGAAGAAAAAAAAATGTATCGTACTAGGCACCCTCCTCCCGCCCTGTGGTGCAACTGATGTCCCTTTCTCCAAAAATGTACTCAATGGGATCGTAATGTTGCAACCACACACAAGTTGACCTGCTGTGAGGAAAAAACGCATTAGTAAATTTCAAACATGAAAAAGGTCATTTTAAAATCAACATGAAGAACCAAAATTCCAAAAGTATAAAACACAAAAAAATGCTTACCGAAAAAAAAAAATGTATCGTACTAGGCACCCTCCTCCCGCCCTTTGGTGCAACTGATGTCCCTTTCTCCAAAAATGTACTCAATGGGATCGTAATGTTGCAACCACACACAAGTTGACCTGCTGTGAGGAAAAAACGCTTTAGTACATTTCAAACATGAAAAAGGTCATTTTAAAATCAACATGAAGAACCAAAATTCCAAAACTATAAAACACACAAAAATGCTTACCGAAGAAAAAAAAATGTATCGTACTAGGCACCCTCCTCCCGCCCTGTGGTGCAACTGATGTCCCTTTCTCCAAAAATGTACTCAATGGGATCGTAATGTTGCAACCACACACAAGTTGACATGCTGTGAGGAAAAAACGCTTTAGTACATTTCAAACATGAAAAAGGTCATTTTAAAATCAACATGAAGAACCAAAATTCCAAAAGTATAAAACACAAAAAAATGCTTACCGAAGAAAAAAAAATGTATCGTACTAGGCACCCTCCTCCCGCCCTGTGGTGCAACTGATGTCCCTTTCTCCAAAAATGTACTCAATGGGATCGTAATGTTGCAAGCACACACAAGTTGACCTGCTGTGAGGAAAAAACGCTTTAGTACATTTCAAACATGAAAAAGGTCATTTTAAAATCAACATGAAGAACCAAAATTCCAAAAGTATAAAACACAAAAAAATGCTTACCGAAGAAAAAAAAATGTATCGTACTAGGCACCCTCCTCCCGCCCTGTGGTGCAACTGATGTCCCTTTCTCCAAAAATGTACTCAATGGGATCGTAATGTTGCAACCACACACAAGTTGACCTGCTGTGAGGAAAAAACGCTTTAGTACATTTCAAACATGAAAAAGGTCATTTTAAAATCAACATGAAGAACCAAAATTCCAAAAGTATAAAACACAAAAAAATGCTTACCGAAGAAAACAAAATGTATCGTACTAGGCACCCTCCTCCCGCCCTGTGGTGCAACTGATGTCCCTTTCTCCAAAAATGTACTCAATGGGATCGTAATGTTGCAACCACACACAAGTTGACCTGCTGTGAGGAAAAAACGCTTTAGTACATTTCAAACATGAAAAAGGTCATTTTAAAATCAACATGAATAACCAAAATTCCAAAAGTATAAAACACAAAAAAATGCTTACCGAAGAAAACAAAATGTATCGTACTAGGCACCCTCCTCCCGCCCTGTGGTGCAACTGATGTCCCTTTCTCCAAAAATGTACTCAATGGGATCGTAATGTTGCAACCACACACAAGTTGACCTGCTGTGAGGAAAAAACGCTTTAGTACATTTCAAACATGAAAAAGGTCATTTTAAAATCAACATGAAGAACCAAAATTCCAAAAGTATAAAACACAAAAAAATGCTTACTGAAGAAAAAAAAATGTATCGTACTAAGCACCCTCCTCCTGCCCTGTGGTGCAACTGATGTCCCTTTCTCCAAAAATGTACTCAATGGGATCATAATGTTGCAACCACACACAAGTTGACCTGCTGTGAGGAAAAAACGCTTTAGTACATTTCAAACATGAAAAAGGTCATTTTAAAATCAACATGAAGAACCAAAATTCCAAAAGTATAAAACAAAAAAAATGCTTACCGAAGAAAAAACAAGTATTGTACTAGGCACCCTCCTCCCGCCCTGTGGTGCAACTGATGTCCCTTTCTCCAAAAATGTACTCAATGGGATCGTAATGTTGCAACCACACACAAGTTGACCTGCTGTGAGGAAAAAACGCTTTAGTACATTTCAAACATGAAAAAGGTCATTTTAAAATCAACATGAATAACCAAAATTCCAAAAGTATAAAACACAAAAAAATGCTTACTGAAGAAAAAAAAATGTATCGTACTAAGCACCCTCCTCCTGCCCTGTGGTGCAACTGATGTCCCTTTCTCCAAAAATGTACTCAATGGGATCATAATGTTGCAACCACACACAAGTTGACCTGCTGTGAGGAAAAAACGCTTTAGTACATTTCAAACATGAAAAAGGTCATTTTAAAATCAACATGAAGAACCAAAATTCCAAAAGTATAAAACAAAAAAAATGCTTACCGAAGAAAAAACAAGTATTGTACTAGGCACCCTCCTCCCGCCCTGTGGTGCAACTGATGTCCCTTTCTCCAAAAATGTACTCAATGGGATCGTAATGTTGCAACCACACACAAGTTGACCTGCTGTGAGGAAAAAAAGCTTTAGTACATTTCAAACATGAAAAAGGTCATTTTAAAATCAACATGAAGAACCAAAATTCCAAAAGTATAAAACAAAAAAATGCTTACCGAAGAAAAAAAAATGTATCGTACTAGGCACCCTCCTCCCGCCCTGTGGTGCAACTGATGTCCCTTTCTCCAAAAATGTACTCAATGGGATCGTAATGTTGCAACCACACACAAGTTGACCTGCTGTGAGGAAAAAACGCTTTAGTACATTTCAAACATGAAAAAGGTCATTTTAAAATCAACATGAGGAACCAAAATTCCAAAACTATAAAACACACAAAAATGCTTACCGAAGAAAAAAAAATGTATCGTACTAGGCACCCTCCTCCCGCCCTGTGGTGCAACTGATGTCCCTTTCTCCAAAAATGTACTCAATGGGATCGTAATGTTGCAAGCACACACAAGTTGACCTGCTGTGAGGAAAAAACGCATTAGTAAATTTCAAACATGAAAAAGGTCATTTTAAAATCAACATGAAGAACCAAAATTCCAAAAGTATAAAACACAAAAAAATGCTTACCGAAAAAAAAAAAATGTATCGTACTAGGCACCCTCCTCCCGCCCTTTGGTGCAACTGATGTCCCTTTCTCCAAAAATGTACTCAATGGGATCGTAATGTTGCAACCACACACAAGTTGACCTGCTGTGAGGAAAAAACGCTTTAGTACATTTCAAACATGAAAAAGGTCATTTTAAAATCAACATGAAGAACCAAAATTCCAAAACTATAAAACACACAAAAATGCTTACCGAAGAAAAAAAAATGTATCGTACTAGGCACCCTCCTCCCGCCCTGTGGTGCAACTGATGTCCCTTTCTCCAAAAATGTACTCAATGGGATCGTAATGTTGCAACCACACACAAGTTGACATGCTGTGAGGAAAAAACGCTTTAGTACATTTCAAACATGAAAAAGGTCATTTTAAAATCAACATGAAGAACCAAAATTCCAAAAGTATAAAACACAAAAAAATGCTTACCGAAGAAAAAAAAATGTATCGTACTAGGCACCCTCCTCCCGCCCTGTGGTGCAACTGATGTCCCTTTCTCCAAAAATGTACTCAATGGGATCGTAATGTTGCAAGCACACACAAGTTGACCTGCTGTGAGGAAAAAACGCTTTAGTAAATTTCAAACATGAAAAAGGTCATTTTAAAATCAACATGAATAACCAAAATTCCAAAAGCATAAAACACACAAAAATGCTTACCGAAGAAAAAAAAATGTATCGTACTAGGCACCCTCCTCCCGCCCTGTGGTGCAACTGATTTCCCTTTCTCCAAAAATGTACTCAATGGGATCGTAATGTTGCAACCACACACAAGTTGACCTGCTGTGAGGAAAAAACGCTTTAGTACATTTCGAACATGAAAAAGGTCATTTTAAAATCAACATGAAGAACCAAAATTCCAAAAGTATAAAACACAAAAAAATGCTTACCGAAGAAAACAAAATGTATCGTACTAGGCACCCTCCTCCCGCCCTGTGGTGCAACTGATGTCCCTTTCTCCAAAAATGTACTCAATGGGATCGTAATGTTGCAACCACACACAAGTTGACATGCTGTGAGGAAAAAACGCTTTAGTACATTTCAAACATGAAAAAGGTCATTTTAAAATCAACATGAAGAACCAAAATTCCAAAAGTATAAAACAAAAAAAATGCTTACCGAAGAAAAAAAAAGTATCGTACTAGGCACCCTCCTCCCGCCCTGTGGTGCAACTGATGTCCCTTTCTCCAAAAATGTACTCAATGGGATTGTAATGTTGCAACCACACACAAGTTGACCTGCTGTGAGGAAAAAACGCTTTAGTACATTTCGAACATGAAAAAGGTCATTTTAAAATCAACATGAAGAACCAAAATTCCAAAAGTATAAAACACAAAGAAATGCTTACCGAAGAAAACAAAATGTATCGTACTAGGCACCCTCCTCCCGCCCTGTGGTGCAACTGATGTCCCTTTCTCCAAAAATGTACTCAATGGGATCGTAATGTTGCAAGCACACACAAGTTGACCTGCCGTGAGGAAAAAACGCTTTAGTACATTTCAAACATGAAAAAGGTCATTTTAAAATCAACATGAATAACCAAAATTCCAAAACTATAAAACACACAAAAATGCTTACCGAAGAAAAAAAAATGTATCGTACTAGGCACCCTCCTCCCGCCCTGTGGTGCAACTGATGTCCCTTTCTCCAAAAATGTACTCAATGGGATCGTAATGTTGCAACCACACACAAGTTGACCTGCTGTGAGGAAAAAACGCTTTAGTACATTTCGAACATGAAAAAGGTCATTTTAAAATCAACATGAAGAACCAAAATTCCAAAAGTATAAAACACAAAAAAATGCTTACCGAAGAAAACAAAATGTATCGTACTAGGCACCCTCCTCCCGCCCTGTGGTGCAACTGATGTCCCTTTCTCCAAAAATGTACTCAATGGGATCGTAATGTTGCAACCACACACAAGTTGACCTGCTGTGAGGAAAAAACGCTTTAGTACATTTCAAACATGAAAAAGGTCATTTTAAAATCAACATGAAGAACCAAAATTCCAAAAGTATAAAACAAAAAAATGCTTACCGAAGAAAAAAAAAAGTATGGTACTAGGCACCCTCCTCCCGCCCTGTGGTGCAACTGATGTCCCTTTCTCCAAAAATGTACTCAATGGGATCGTAATGTTGCAACCACACACAAGTTGACCTGCTGTGAGGAAAAAACGCTTTAGTACAATTCAAACATGAAAAAGGTCATTTTAAAATCAACATGAAGAACCAAAATTCCAAAAGTATAAAAAAAAAAAAATGCTTACCGAAGAAAAAAAAAGTATCGTACTAGGCACCCTCCTCCCGCCCTGTGGTGCAACTGATGTCCCTTTCTCCAAAAATGTACTCAATGGGATTGTAATGTTGCAACCACACACAAGTTGACCTGCTGTGAGGAAAAAACGCTTTAGTACATTTCAAACATGAAAAAGGTCATTTTAAAATCAACATGAAGAACCAAAATTCCAAAAGTATAAAACACAAAAAAATGCTTACCGAAGAAAACAAAATGTATCGTACTAGGCACCCTCCTCCCGCCCTGTGGTGCAACTGATGTCCCTTTCTCCAAAAATGTACTCAATGGGATCGTAATGTTGCAACCACACACAAGTTGACCTGCTGTGAGGAAAAAACGCTTTAGTACATTTCAAACATGAAAAAGGTCATTTTAAAATCAACATGAAGAACCAAAATTCCAAAAGTATAAAACACACAAAAATGCTTACCGAAGAAAACAAAATGTATCGTACTAGGCACCCTCCTCCCGCCCTGTGGTGCAACTGATGTCCCTTTCTCCAAAAATGTACTCAATGGGATCGTAATGTTGCAACCACACACAAGTTGACCTGCTGTGAGGAAAAAACGCTTTAGTACATTTCAAACATGAAAAAGGTCATTTTAAAATCAACATGAAGAACCAAAATTCCAAAAGTATAAAACACAAAAAAATGCTTACCGAAGAAAACAAAATGTATCGTACTAGGCACCCTCCTCCCGCCCTGTGGTGCAACTGATGTCCCTTTCTCCAAAAATGTACTCAATGGGATCGTAATGTTGCAACCACACACAAGTTGACCTGCTGTGAGGAAAAAACGCTTTAGTACATTTCAAACATGAAAAAGGTCATTTTAAAATCAACATGAAGAACCAAAATTCCAAAAGTATAAAACACAAAAAAATGCTTACCGAAGAAAAAAATGTATCGTACTAGGCACCCTCCTCCCGCCCTGTGGTGCAACTGAAGTCCCTTTCTCCAAAAATGTACTCAATGGGATCGTAATGTTGCAACCACACACAAGTTGACCTGCTGTGAGGAAAAAACGCTTTAGTACATTACAAACATGAAAAAGGTCATTTTAAAATCAACATGAAGAACCAAAATTCCAAAAGTATAAAACACAAAAAAAATGCTTACCGAAGAAAACAAAATGTATCGTACTAGGCACCCTCCTCCCGCCCTGTGGTGCAACTGATGTCCCTTTCTCCAAAAATGTACTCAATGGGATCGTAATGTTGCAACCACACACAAGTTGACCTGCTGTGAGGAAAAAACGCTTTAGTACATTTCAAACATGAAAAAGGTCATTTTAAAATCAACATGAATAACCAAAATTCCAAAAGTATAAAACACAAAAAAATGCTTACCGAAGAAAACAAAATGTATCGTACTAGGCACCCTCCTCCCGCCCTGTGGTGCAACTGATGTCCCTTTCTCCAAAAATGTACTCAATGGGATCGTAATGTTGCAACCACACACAAGTTGACCTGCTGTGAGGAAAAAACGCTTTAGTACATTTCAAACATGAAAAAGGTCATTTTAAAATCAACATGAATAACCAAAATTCCAAAAGTATAAAACACAAAAAAATGCTTACTGAAGAAAAAAAAAATGTATCGTACTAAGCACCCTCCTCCTGCCCTGTGGTGCAACTGATGTCCCTTTCTCCAAAAATGTACTCAATGGTATCATAATGTTGCAACCACACACAAGTTGACCTGCTGTGAGGAAAAAACGCTTTAGTACATTTCAAACATGAAAAAGGTCATTTTAAAATCAACATGAAGAACCAAAATTCCAAAAGTATAAAACAAAAAAAATGCTTACCGAAGAAAAAACAAGTATTGTACTAGGCACCCTCCTCCCGCCCTGTGGTGCAACTGATGTCCCTTTCTCCAAAAATGTACTCAATGGGATCGTAATGTTGCAACCACACACAAGTTGACCTGCTGTGAGGAAAAAACGCTTTAGTACATTTCAAACATGAAAAAGGTCATTTTAAAATCAACATGAATAACCAAAATTCCAAAAGTATAAAACACAAAAAAATGCTTACTGAAGAAAAAAAAATGTATCGTACTAAGCACCCTCCTCCTGCCCTGTGGTGCAACTGATGTCCCTTTCTCCAAAAATGTACTCAATGGGATCATAATGTTGCAACCACACACAAGTTGACCTGCTGTGAGGAAAAAACGCTTTAGTACATTTCAAACATGAAAAAGGTCATTTTAAAATCAACATGAAGAACCAAAATTCCAAAAGTATAAAACAAAAAAAATGCTTACCGAAGAAAAAACAAGTATTGTACTAGGCACCCTCCTCCCGCCCTGTGGTGCAACTGATGTCCCTTTCTCCAAAAATGTACTCAATGGGATCGTAATGTTGCAACCACACACAAGTTGACCTGCTGTGAGGAAAAAACGCTGTAGTACATTTCAAACATGAAAAAGGTCATTTTAAAATCAACATGAAGAACCAAAATTCCAAAACTATAAAACACACAAAAATGCTTACCGAAGAAAAAAAAATGTATCGTACTAGGCACCCTCCTCCCGCCCTGTGGTGCAACTGATGTCCCTTTCTCCAAAAATGTACTCAATGGGATCGTAATGTTGCAACCACACACAAGTTGACATGCTGTGAGGAAAAAACGCTTTAGTACATTTCAAACATGAAAAAGGTCATTTTAAAATCAACATGAAGAACCAAAATTCCAAAAGTATAAAACACAAAAAAATGCTTACCGAAGAAAAAAAAATGTATCGTACTAGGCACCCTCCTCCCGCCCTGTGGTGCAACTGATGTCCCTTTCTCCAAAAATGTACTCAATGGGATCGTAATGTTGCAAGCACACACAAGTTGACCTGCTGTGAGGAAAAAACGCTTTAGTAAATTTCAAACATGAAAAAGGTCATTTTAAAATCAACATGAATAACCAAAATTCCAAAAGCATAAAACACACAAAAATGCTTACCGAAGAAAAAAAAATGTATCGTACTAGGCACCCTCCTCCCGCCCTGTGGTGCAACTGATTTCCCTTTCTCCAAAAATGTACTCAATGGGATCGTAATGTTGCAACCACACACAAGTTGACCTGCTGTGAGGAAAAAACGCTTTAGTACATTTCGAACATGAAAAAGGTCATTTTAAAATCAACATGAAGAACCAAAATTCCAAAAGTATAAAACACAAAAAAATGCTTACCGAAGAAAACAAAATGTATCGTACTAGGCACCCTCCTCCCGCCCTGTGGTGCAACTGATGTCCCTTTCTCCAAAAATGTACTCAATGGGATCGTAATGTTGCAACCACACACAAGTTGACATGCTGTGAGGAAAAAACGCTTTAGTACATTTCAAACATGAAAAAGGTCATTTTAAAATCAACATGAAGAACCAAAATTCCAAAAGTATAAAACAAAAAAAATGCTTACCGAAGAAAAAAAAAGTATCGTACTAGGCACCCTCCTCCCGCCCTGTGGTGCAACTGATGTCCCTTTCTCCAAAAATGTACTCAATGGGATTGTAATGTTGCAACCACACACAAGTTGACCTGCTGTGAGGAAAAAACGCTTTAGTACATTTCGAACATGAAAAAGGTCATTTTAAAATCAACATGAAGAACCAAAATTCCAAAAGTATAAAACACAAAGAAATGCTTACCGAAGAAAACAAAATGTATCGTACTAGGCACCCTCCTCCCGCCCTGTGGTGCAACTGATGTCCCTTTCTCCAAAAATGTACTCAATGGGATCGTAATGTTGCAAGCACACACAAGTTGACCTGCCGTGAGGAAAAAACGCTTTAGTACATTTCAAACATGAAAAAGGTCATTTTAAAATCAACATGAATAACCAAAATTCCAAAAGTATAAAACACACAAAAATGCTTACCGAAGAAAAAAAAATGTATCGTACTAGGCACCCTCCTCCCGCCCTGTGGTGCAACTGATGTCCCTTTCTCCAAAAATGTACTCAATGGGATCGTAATGTTGCAACCACACACAAGTTGACCTGCTGTGAGGAAAAAACGCTTTAGTACATTTCGAACATGAAAAAGGTCATTTTAAAATCAACATGAAGAACCAAAATTCCAAAAGTATAAAACACAAAAAAATGCTTACCGAAGAAAACAAAATGTATCGTACTAGGCACCCTCCTCCCGCCCTGTGGTGCAACTGATGTCCCTTTCTCCAAAAATGTACTCAATGGGATCGTAATGTTGCAACCACACACAAGTTGACCTGCTGTGAGGAAAAAACGCTTTAGTACATTTCAAACATGAAAAAGGTCATTTTAAAATCAACATGAAGAACCAAAATTCCAAAAGTATAAAACAAAAAAAATGCTTACCGAAGAAAAAAAAAAGTATGGTACTAGGCACCCTCCTCCCGCCCTGTGGTGCAACTGATGTCCCTTTCTCCAAAAATGTACTCAATGGGATCGTAATGTTGCAACCACACACAAGTTGACCTGCTGTGAGGAAAAAACGCTTTAGTACAATTCAAACATGAAAAAGGTCATTTTAAAATCAACATGAAGAACCAAAATTCCAAAAGTATAAAAAAAAAAAATGCTTACCGAAGAAAAAAAAAGTATCGTACTAGGCACCCTCCTCCCGCCCTGTGGTGCAACTGATGTCCCTTTCTCCAAAAATGTACTCAATGGGATTGTAATGTTGCAACCACACACAAGTTGACCTGCTGTGAGGAAAAAACGCTTTAGTACATTTCAAACATGAAAAAGGTCATTTTAAAATCAACATGAAGAACCAAAATTCCAAAAGTATAAAACACAAAAAAATGCTTCCCGAAGAAAAAAAAATGTATCGTACTAGGCACCCTCCTCCCGCCCTGTGGTGCAACTGATGTCCCTTTCTCCAAAAATGTACTCAATGGGATCGTAATGTTGCAACCACACACAAGTTGACCTGCTGTGAGGAAAAAACGCTTTAGTACATTTCAAACATGAAAAAGGTCATTTTAAAATCAACATGAAGAACCAAAATTCCAAAAGTATAAAACACACAAAAATGCTTACCGAAGAAAACAAAATGTATCGTACTAGGCACCCTCCTCCCGCCCTGTGGTGCAACTGATGTCCCTTTCTCCAAAAATGTACTCAATGGGATCGTAATGTTGCAACCACACACAAGTTGACCTGCTGTGAGGAAAAAACGCTTTAGTACATTTCAAACATGAAAAAGGTCATTTTAAAATCAACATGAAGAACCAAAATTCCAAAAGTATAAAACACAAAAAAATGCTTACCGAAGAAAACAAAATGTATCGTACTAGGCACCCTCCTCCCGCCCTGTGGTGCAACTGATGTCCCTTTCTCCAAAAATGTACTCAATGGGATCGTAATGTTGCAACCACACACAAGTTGACCTGCTGTGAGGAAAAAACGCTTTAGTACATTTCAAACATGAAAAAGGTCATTTTAAAATCAACATGAAGAACCAAAATTCCAAAAGTATTAAACACAAAAAAATGCTTACCGAAGAAAACAAAATGTATCGTACTAGGCACCCTCCTCCCGCCCTGTGGTGCAACTGATGTCCCTTTCTCCAAAATTGTACTCAATGGGATCGTAATGTTGCAACCACACACAAGTTGACCTGCTGTGAGGAAAAAACGCTTTAGTACATTTCGAACATGAAAAAGGTCATTTTAAAATCAACATGAAGAACCAAAATTCCAAAAGTATAAAACACAAAAAAATGCTTACCGAAGAAAACAATATGTATCGTAGTAGGCACCCTCCTCCCGCCCTGTGGTGCAACTGATGTCCCTTTCTCCAAAAATGTACTCAATGGGATCGTAATGTTGCAACCACACACAAGTTGACCTGCTGTGAGGAAAAAACGCTTTAGTACATTTCGAACATGAAAAAGGTCATTTTAAAATCAACATGAAGAACCAAAATTCCAAAAGTATAAAACAAAAAAAATGCTTACCGAAGAAAAAAAAAGTATCGTACTAGGCACCCTCCTCCCGCCCTGTGGTGCAACTGATGTCCCTTTCTCCAAAAATGTACTCAATGGGATCGTAATGTTGCAACCACACACAAGTTGACCTGCTGTGAGGAAAAAACGCTTTAGTACATTTCAAACATGAAAATGGTCATTTTAAAATCAGCATGAAGAACCAAAATTCCAAAGGTGTAAAACACAAAAAAATGCTTACCGAAGAAAAAAAAATGTATCGTACTAGGCACCCTCCTCCCGCCCTGTGGTGCAACTGATGTCCCATTCTCCAAAAATGTACTCAATGGGATCGTAATGTTGCAACCACACACAAGTTGACCTGCTGTGAGGAAAAAACGCTTTAGTACATTTCAAACATGAAAAAGGTCATTTTAAAATCAACATGAAGAACCAAAATTCCAAAAGTATAAAACACAAAAAAATGCTTACCGAAGAAAAAAAAATGTATCGTACTAAGCACCCTCCTCCTGCCCTGTGGTGCAACTGATGTCCCTTTCTCCAAAAATGTACTCAATGGGATCGTAATGTTGCAACCACACACAAGTTGACCTGCTGTGAGGAAAAAACGCTTTAGTACATTTCAACATGAAAAAGGTCATTTTAAAATCAACATGAAGAACCAAAATTCCAAAAGTATAAAACACAAAAAAATGCTTACCGAAGAATAAAAAATGTATCGTACTAGGCACCCTCCTCCCGCCCTGTGGTGCAACTGATGTCCCTTTCTCCAAAAATGTACTCAATGGGATCGTAATGTTGCAACCTCACACAAGTTGACCTGCTGTGAGGAAAAAACGCTTTAGTACATTTCAAACATGAAAAAGGTCATTTTAAAATCAACATGAAGAACCAAAATTCCAAAAAGTATAAAACAAAAAAAATGCTTACCGAAGAAAAAAGAAAGTACCGTACTAGGCACCCTCCTCCCGCCATGTGGTGCAACTGATGTCCCTTTCTCCAAAAACGTACTCAATGGGATCGTAATGTTGCAACCACACACAAGTTGACCTGTTGTGAGGAAAAAACGCTTTAGTACATTTCAAACATGAAAAAGGTCATTTTAAATTCAACATGAAGAAACAAAATACATAAGTATAAAACACACAAAAATGCTTACCGAAGAAAACAATATGTATGGTACTAGGCACCCTCCTCCCGCCCTGTGGTGCAACTGATGTCCCTTTCTCCAAAAATGTACTCAATGGGATCGTAATGTTGCAACCACACACAAGTTGACCTGCTGTGAGGAAAAAACGCTTTAGTACATTTCAAACATGAAAAAGGTCATTTTAAAATCAACATGAAGAACCAAAATTCCAAAAGTATAAAACACACAAAAATGCTTACCGAAGAAAAAAAAATGTATCGTACTAGGCACCCTCCTCCCGCCCTGTGGTGCAACTGATGTCCCTTTCTCCAAAAATGTACTCAATGGGATCGTAATGTTGCAACCACACACAAGTTGACCTGCTGTGAGGAAAAAACGCTTTAGTACATTTCAAACATGAAAAAGGTCATTTTAAAATCAACATGAATAACCAAAATTCCAAAAGTATAAAACACACAAAAATGCTTACCGAAGAAAAAAAAATGTATCGTACTAGGCACCCTCCTCCCGCCCTGTGGTGCAACTGATGTCCCTTTCTCCAAAAATGTACTCAATGGGATCGTAATGTTGCAACCACACACAAGTTGACCTGCTGTGAGGAAAAAACGCTTTAGTACATTTCAAACATGAAAAAGGTCATTTTAAAATCAACATGAAGAACCAAAATTCCAAAAGTATAAAACAAAAAAAATGCTTACCGAAGAAAAAAAAAGTACCGTACTAGGCACCCTCCTCCCGCCCTGTGGTGCAACTGATGTCCCTTTCTCCAAAAATGTACTCAATGGGATCGTAATGTTGCAACCACACACAAGTTGACCTGCTGTGAGGAAAAAACGCTTTAGTACATTTCAAACATGAAAAAGGTCATTTTAAATTCAACATGAAGAACCAAAATTCCAAAAGTATAAAACAAAAAAAATGCTTACCGAAGAAAAAAAAAGTATCGTACTAGGCACCCTCCTCCCGCCCTGTGGTGCAACTGATGTCCCTTTCTCCAAAAATGTACTCAATGGGATCGTAATGTTGCAACCACACACAAGTTAACCTGCTGTGAGGAAAAAACGCTTTAGTACATTTCAAACATGAAAAAGGTCATTTTAAAATCAACATGAAGAATCAAAATTCCAAAAGTTTAAAACACAAAAAAATGCTTACCGAAGAAAACAAAATGTATCGTACTAGGCACCCTCCTCCCGCCCTGTGGTGCAACTGATGTCCCTTTCTCCAAAAATGTACTCAATGGGATCGTAATGTTGCAACCACACACAAGTTGACCTGCTGTGAGGAAAAAACGCTTTAGTACATTTCAAACATGAAAAAGGTCATTTTAAAATAAACATGAATAACCAAAATTCCAAAAGTATAAAACACAAAAAAATGCTTACCGAAGAAAAAAAAGTATCGTACTAGGCACCCTCCTCCCGCCCTGTGGTGCAACTGATGTCCCTTTCTCCAAAAATGTACTCAATGGGATCGTAATGTTGCAACCACACACAAGTTGACCTGTTGTGAAGAAAAAAAGCTTTAGTGCATTTCAACCATGAAAAAGGTCATTTTAAAATCAACATGAAGAACCAAAATTCCAAAAGTATAAAACAAAAAAAATGCTTACCGAAGAAAAAAAAAGTATCGTACTAGGCACCCTCCTCCCGCCATGTGGTGCAACTGATGTCCCTTTCTCCAAAAATGTACTCAATGGGATCGTAATGTTGCAACCACACACAAGTTGACCTGCTGTGAGGAAAAAACGCTTTAGTACATTTCAAACATGAAAAAGGTCATTTTAAAATCAACATGAAGAACCAAAATTCCAAAAGTATAAAACACAAAAAAATGCTTACCGAAGAAAAAAAAAGTATCGTACTAGGCACCCTCCTCCCGCCCTGTGGTGCAACTGATGTCCCTTTCTCCAAAAATGTACTCAATGGGATCGTAATGTTGCAACCACACACAAGTTGACCTGCTGTGAGGAAAAAACGCTTTAGTACATTTCAAACATGAAAAAGGTCATTTTAAAATCAACATGAAGAACCAAAATTCCAAAAGTATAAAACACAAAAAAATGCTTACCGAAGAAAAAAAAATGTATCGTACTAGGCACCCTCCTCCCGCCCTGTGGTGCAACTGATGTCCCTTTCTCCAAAAATGTACTCAATGGGATCGTAATGTTGCAACCACACACAAGTTGACCTGCTGTGAGGAAAAAACGCTTTAGTACATTTCAAACATGAAAAAGGTCATTTTAAAATCAACATGAAGAACCAAAATTCCAAAAGTATAAAACACAAAAAAATGCTTACCGAAGAAAAAAAAATGTATCGTACTAGGCACCCTCCTCCCGCCCTGTGGTGCAACTGATGTCCCTTTCTCCCAAAATGTACTCAATGGGATCGTAATGTTGCAACCACACACAAGTTGACCTGCTGTGAGGAAAAAACGCTTTAGTACATTTCAAACATGAAAAAGGTCATTTTAAAATCAACATGAAGAACCAAAATTCCAAAAGTATAAAACACAAAAAAATGCTTACCGAAGAAAAAAAAAGTATCGTACTAGGCACCCTCCTCCCGCCCTGTGGTGCAACTGATGTCCCTTTCTCCAAAAATGTACTCAATGGGATGGTAATGTTGCAACCACACACAAGTTGACCTGCTGTGAGGAAAAAACGCTTTAGTACATTTCGAACATGAAAAAGGTCATTTTAAAATCAACATGAATAACCAAAATTCCAAAAGTATAAAACACAAAAAAATGCTTACCGAAGAAAACAAAATGTATCGTACTAGGCACCCTCCTCCCGCCGTGTGGTGCAACTGATGTCCCTTTCTCCAAAATTGTACTCAATGGGATCGTAATGTTGCAACCACACACAAGTTGACC
Source organism: Schistocerca nitens (assembly GCF_023898315.1). Lineage (NCBI taxonomy): Eukaryota > Metazoa > Arthropoda > Insecta > Orthoptera > Acrididae > Schistocerca > Schistocerca nitens. The sequence goes on from NC_064622.1 coordinate 7,670,577, forward strand.
TGCTGTGAGGAAAAAACGCTTTAGTACATTTCGAACATGAAAAAGGTCATTTTAAAATCAACATGAAGAACCAAAATTCCAAAAGTATAAAACACACAAAAATGCTTACCGAAGAAAACAATATGTATCGTAGTAGGCACCCTCCTCCCGCCCTGTGGTGCAACTGATGTCCCTTTCTCCAAAAATGTACTCAATGGGATCGTAATGTTGCAACCACACACAAGTTGACCTGCTGTGAGGAAAAAACCCTTTAGTACATTTCGAACATGAAAAAGGTCATTTTAAAATCAACATGAAGAACCAAAATTCCAAAAGTATAAAACAAAAAAAATGCTTACCGAAGAAAAAAAAAGTATCGTACTAGGCACCCTCCTCCCGCCCTGTGGTGCAACTGATGTCCCTTTCTCCAAAAATGTACTCAATTGGATCGTAATGTTGCAACCACACACAAGTTGACCTGCTGTGAGGAAAAAACGCTTTAGTACATTTCAAACATGAAAATGGTCATTTTAAAATCAGCATGAAGAACCAAAATTCCAAAGGTATAAAACACAAAAAAATGCTTACCGAAGAAAAAAAATGTATCGTACTAGGCACCCTCCTCCCGCCCTGTGGTGCAACTGATGTCCCTTTCTCCAAAAATGTACTCAATGGGATCGTAATGTTGCAACGACACAAGTTGACCTGCTGTGAGGAAAAAACGCTTTAGTACATTTCAAACATGAAAAAGGTCATTTTAAAATCAACATGAAGAACCAAAATTCCAAAAGTATAAAACACAAAAAAATGCTTACCGAAGAAAAAAAAATGTATCGTACTAAGCACACTCCTCCTGCCCTGTGGTGCAACTGATGTCCCTTTCTCCAAAAATGTACTCAATGGGATCGTAATGTTGCAACCACACACAAGTTGACCTGCTGTGAGGAAAAAACGCTTTAGTACATTTCAAACATGAAAAAGGTCATTTTAAAATCAACATGAAGAACCAAAATTCCATAAGTATAAAACACAAAAAAATGCTTACCGAAGAAAACAATATGTATCGTACTAGGCACCCTCCTCCCGCCCTGTGGTGCAACTGATGTCCCTTTCTCCAAAAATGTACTCAATGGGATCGTAATGTTGCAACCACACACAAGTTGACCTGCTGTGAGGAAAAAACACTTTAGTACATTTCAAACATGAAAAAGGTCATTTTAAAATCAACATGAAGAACCAAAATTCCATAAGTATAAAACACACAAAAATGCTTACCGAAGAAAACAATATGTATCATACTAGGCACCCTCCTCCCGCCCTGTGGTGCAACTGATGTCCCTTTCTCCAAAAATGTACTCAATGGGATCGTAATGTTGCAACCACACACAAGTTGACCTGCTGTGAGGAAAAAATGCTTTAGTACATTTCAAACATGAAGAAGGTCATTTTAAAATCAACATGAAGAACCAAAATTCCATAAGTATAAAACACAAAAAAATGCTTACCGAAGAAAACAATATGTATCGTACTAGGCACCCTCCTCCCGCCCTGTGGTGCAACTGATGTCCCTTTCTCCAAAAATGTACTCAATGGGATCGTAATGTTGCAACCACACACAAGTTGACCTGCTGTGAGGAAAAAACGCTTTAGTACATTTCAAACATGAAAAAGGTCATTTTAAAATCAACATGAAGAACCAAAATTCCATAAGTATAAAACACACAAAAATGCTTACCGAAGAAAACAATATGTATCATACTAGGCACCCTCCTCCCGCCCTGTGGTGCAACTGATGTCCCTTTCTCCAAAAATGTACTCAATGGGATCGTAATGTTGCAACCACACACAAGTTGACCTGCTGTGAGGAAAAAACGCTTTAGTACATTTCAAACATGAAAAAGGTCATTTTAAAATCAACATGAAGAACCAAAATTCCATAAGTATAAAACACACAAAAATGCTTACCGAAGAAAACAATATGTATCGTACTAGGCACCCTCCTCCCGCCCTGTGGTGCAACTGATGTCCCTTTCTCCAAAAATGTACTCAATGGGATCATAATGTTGCAACCACACACAAGTTGACCTGCTGTGAGGAAAAAACGCTTTAGTACATTTCAAACATGAAAAAGGTCATTTTAAAATCAACATGAATAACCAAAATTCCAAAAGTATAAAACACAAAAAAATGCTTACCGAAGAATAAAAAATGTATCGTACTAGGCACCCTCCTCCCGCCCTGTTGTGCAACTGATGTCCCTTTCTCCAAAAATGTACTCAATGGGATCGTAATGTTGCAACCACACACAAGTTGACCTGCTGTGAGGAAAAAATGCTTTAGTACATTTCAAACATGAAAAAGGTCATTTTAAAATCAACATGATGAACCAAAATTCCATAAGTATAAAACACAAAAAAATGCTTACCGAAGAAAACAATATGTATCGTACTAGGCACCCTCCTCCCGCCCTGTGGTGCAACTGATGTCCCTTTCTCCAAAAATGTACTCAATGGGATCGTAATGTTGCAACCACACACAAGTTGACCTGCTGTGAGGAAAAAACGCTTTAGTACATTTCAAACATGAAAAAGGTCATTTTAAAATCAACATGAAGAACCAAAATTCCAAAAGTATAGAACACAAAAAAATGCTTACCGAAGAATAAAAAATGTATCGTACTAGGCACCCTCCTCCCGCCCTGTGGTGCAACTGATGTCCCTTTCTCCAAAAATGTACTCAATGGGATCATAATGTTGCAACCACACACAAGTTGACCTGCTGTGAGGAAAAAACGCTTTAGTACATTTCAAACATGAAAAAGGTCATTTTAAAATCAACATGAAGAACCAAAATTCCATAAGTATAAAACACACAAAAATGCTTACCGAAGAAAACAATATGTATCGTACTAGGCACCCTCCTCCCGCCCTGTGGTGCAACTGATGTCCCTTTCTCCAAAAATGTACTCAATGGGATCGTAATGTTGCAACCACACACAAGTTGACCTGCTGTGAGGAAAAAACGCTTTAGTACATTTCAAACATGAAAAAGGTCATTTTAAAATCAACATGAAGAACCAAAATTCCATAAGTATAAAACACACAAAAATGCTTACCGAAGAAAACAAAATGTATCGTACTAGGCACCCTCCTCCCGCCCTGTGGTGCAACTGATGTCCCTTTCTCCAAAAATGTACTCAATGGGATCGTAATGTTGCAACCACACACAAGTTGACCTGCTGTGAGGAAAAAACGCTTTAGTACATTTCAAACATGAAAAAGGTCATTTTAAAATCAACATCAAGAACCAAAATTCCATAAGTATAAAACACAAAAAAATGCATACCGAAGAAAACAATATGTATCGTACTAGGCACCCTCCTCCCGCCCTGTGGTGCAACTGATGTCCCTTTCTCCAAAAATGTACTCAATGGGATCGTAATGTTGCAACCACACACAAGTTGACCTGCTGTGAGGAAAAAACGCTTTAGTACATTTCAAACATGAAAAAGGTCATTTTAAAATCAACATGAAGAACCAAAATTCCAAAAGTATAAAACACAAAAAAATGCTTACCGAAGAATAAAAAATGTATCGTACTAGGCACCCTCCTTCCGCCCTGTGGTGCAACTGATGTCCCTTTCTCCAAAAATGTACTCAATGGGATCGTAATGTTGCAACCACACACAAGTTGACCTGCTGTGAGGAAAAAACGCTTTAGTACATTTCAAACAAGAAAAAGGTCATTTTAAAATCAACATGAATAACCAAAATTCCAAAAGTATAAAACACAAAAAAATGCTTACCGAAGAAAACAATATGTATCGTACTAGGCACCCTCCTCCCGCCCTGTGGTGCAACTGATGTCCCTTTCTCCAAAAATGTACTCAATGGGATCGTAATGTTGCAACCACACACAAGTTGACCTGCTGTGAGGAAAAAACGCTTTAGTACATTTCAAACATGAAAAAGGTCATTTTAAAATCAACATGAAGAACCAAAATTCCATAAGTATAAAACACAAAAAAATGCTTACCGAAGAAAACAATATGTATCGTACTAGGCACCCTTCTCCCGCCCTGTGGTGCAACTGATGTCCCTTTCTCCAAAAATGTACTCAATGGGATCGTAGTGTTGCAACCACACACAAGTTGACCTGCTGTGAGGAAAAAACGCTTTAGTACATTTCAAACATGAAAAAGGTCATTTTAAAATCAACATGAAGAACCAAAATTCCATAAGTATAAAACACACAAAAATGCTTACCGAAGAAAACAATATGTATCGTACTAGAAACCCTCCTCCCGCCCTGTGGTGCAACTGATGTCCCTTTCTCCAAAAATGTACTCAATGGGATCGTAATGTTGCAACCACACACAAGTTGACCTGCTGTGAGGAAAAAACGCTTTAGTACATTTCAAACATGAAAAAGGTCATTTTAAAATCAACATGAATAACCAAAATTCCAAAAGTATAAAACACACAAAAATGCTTACCGAAGAAAACAATATGTATCGTACTAGGCACCCTCCTCCCGCCCTGTGGTGCAACTGATGTCCCTTTCTCCAAAAATGTACTCAATGGGATCGTAATGTTGCAACCACACACAAGTTGACCTGCTGTGAGGAAAAAACGCTTTAGTACATTTCAAACATGAAAAAGGTCATTTTAAAATCAACATGAAGAACCAAAATTCCATAAGTATAAAACACACAAAAATGCTTACCGAAGAAAACAATATGTATCGTACTAGGCACCCTCCTCCCGCCGTGTGGTGCAACTGATGTCCCTTTCTCCAAAAATGTACTCAATGGGATCGTAATGTTGCAACCACACACAAGTTGACCTGCTGTGAGGAAAAAACGCTTTAGTACATTTCAAACATGAAAAAGGTCATTTTAAAATCAACATGAAGAACCAAAATTCCATAAGTATAAAACACAAAAAAATGCTTACTGAAGAAAACAATATGTATCGTACTAGGCACCCTCCTCCCGCCCTGTGGTGCAACTGATGTCCCTTTCTCCAAAAATGTACTCAATGGGATCGTAATGTTGCAACCACACACAAGTTGACCTGCTGTGAGGAAAAAACGCTTTAGTACATTTCAAACATGAAAAAGGTCATTTTAAAATCAACATGAATAACCAAAATTCCATAAGTATAAAACACAAAAAACGCTTACCGAAGAAAACAATATGTATCGTACTAGGCACCCTCCTCCCGCCCTGTGGTGCAACTGATGTCCCTTTCTCCAAAAATGTACTCAATGGGATCGTAATGTTGCAACCACACACAAGTTGACCTGCTCTGAGGAAAAAACGCTTTAGTACATTTCAAACATGAAAAAGGTCATTTTAAAATCAACATGAATAACCAAAATTCCATAAGTATAAAACACAAAAAAATGCTTACCGAAGAAAACAATATGTATCGTACTAGGCACCCTCTTCCCGCCCTGTGGTGCAACTGATGTCCCTTTCTCCAAAAATGTACTCAATGGGATCGTAATGTTGCAACCACACACAAGTTGACCTGCTGTGAGGAAAAAACGCTTTAGTACATTTCAAACATGAAAAAGGTCATTTTAAAATCAACATGAAGAACCAAAATTCCAAAAGTATAAAACACACAAAAATGCTTACCGAAGAAAAAAAAATGTATCGTACTAGGCACCCTCCTCCCGCCCTGTGGTGCAACTGATGTCCCTTTCTCCAAAAATGTACTCAATGGGATCGTAATGTTGCAACCACACACAAGTTGACCTGCTGTGAGGAAAAAATGCTTTAGTACATTTCAAACATGAAAAAGGCCATTTTAAAATCAACATGAAGAACCAAAATTCCAAAAGTATAAAACACACAAAAATGCTTACCGAAGAAAACAATATGTATCGTACAAGGCACCCTCCTCCCGCCCTGTGGTGCAACTGATGTCCCTTTCTCCAAAAATGTACTCAATGGGATCGTAATGTTGCAACCACACACAAGTTGACCTGCTGTGAGGAAAAAACGCTTTAGTACATTTCAAACATGAAAAAGGTCATTTTAAAATCAACATGAAGAACCAAAATTCCATAAGTATAAAACACACAAAAATGCTTACCGAAGAAAACAATATGTATCGTACTAGGCACCCTCCTCCCGCCCTGTGGTGCAACTGATGTCCCTTTCTCCAAAAATGTACTCAATGGGATCGTAATGTTGCAACCACACACAAGTTAACCTGCTGTGAGGAAAAAAGGCTTTAGTACATTTCAAACATGAAAAAGGTCATTTTAAAATCAACATGAAAAACCAAAATTCCAAAAGTATAAAACACACAAAAATGCTTACCGAAGAAAACAATATGTATCGTACTAGGCACCCTCCTCCCGCCCTGTGGTGCAACTGATGTCCCTTTCTCCAAAAATGTACTCAATGGGATGGTAATGTTGCAACCACACACAAGTTGACCTGCTGTGAGGAAAAAACGCTTTAGTACATTTCAAACATGAAAAAGGTCATTTTAAAATCAACATGAAGAACCAAAATTCCATAGGTATAAAACACAAAAAAAAAACTTACCGAAGAAAACAATATGTATCGTACTAGGCACCCTCCTCCTGCCCTGTGGTGCAACTGATGTCCCTTTCTCCAAAAATGTACTCAATGGGATCGTAATGTTGCAACCACACACAAGTTGACCTGCTGTGAGGAAAAAACGCTTTAGTACATTTCAAACATGAAAAAGGTCATTTTAAAATCAACATGAAGAACCAAAATTCCATAAGTATAAAACACAAAAAAATGCTTACCGAAGAAAACAATATGTATCGTACTAGGCACCCTCCTCCCGCCCTGTGGTGCAACTGATGTCCCATTCTCCAAAAATGTACTCAATGGGATCGTAATGTTGCAACCACACACAAGTTGACCTGCTGTGAGGAAAAAACGCTTTAGTACATTTCAAACATGAAAAAGGTCATTTTAAAATCAACATGAATAACCAAAATTCCAAAAGAATAAAACACAAAAAAATGCTTACCGAAGAATAAAAAATGTATCGTACTAGGCACCCTCCTAACGCCCTGTGGTGCAACTGATGTCCCTTTCTCCAAAAATGTACTCAATGGGATCGTAATGTTGCAACCACACACAAGTTGAGCTGCTGTGAGGAAAAAACGCTTTAGTACATTTCAAACATGAAAAAGGTCATTTTAAAATCAACATGAAGAACCAAAATTCCATAAGTATAAAACACACAAAAATGCTTACCGAAGAAAACAATATGTATCGTACTAGGCACCCTCCTCCCGCCCTGTGGTGCAACTGATGTCCCTTTCTCCAAAAATGTACTCAATGGGATCGTAATGTTGCAACCACACACAAGTTGACCTGCTGTGAGGAAAAAACGCTTTAGTACATTTCAAACATGAAAAAGGTCATTTTAAAATCAACATGAAGAACCAAAATTCCAAAAGTATAAAACACAAAAAAATGCTTACCGAAGAATAAAAAATGTATCGTACTAGGCACCCTCCTTCCGCCCTGTGGTGCAACTGATGTCCCTTTCTCCAAAAATGTACTCAATGGGATCGTAATGTTGCAACCACACACAAGTTGACCTGCTGTGAGGAAAAAACGCTTTAGTACATTTCAAACATGAAAAAGGTCATTTTAAAATCAACATGAAGAACCAAAATTCCATAAGTATAAAACACACAAAAATGCTTACCGAAGAAAACAATATGTATCGTACTAGGCACCCTCCTCCCGCCCTGTGGTGCAACTGATGTCCCTTTCTCCGAAAATGTACTCAATGGGATCGTAATGTTGCAACCACACACAAGTTGACCTGCTGTGAGGAAAAAACGCTTTAGTACATTTCAAACATGAAAAAGGCCATTTTAAAATCAACATGAAGAACCAAAATTCCAAAAGTATAAAACACACAAAAATGCTTACCGAAGAAAACAATATGTATCGTACTAGGCACCCTCCTCCCGCCCTGTGGTGCAACTGATGTCCCTTTCTCCAAAAATGTACTCAATGGGATCGTAATGTTGCAACCACACACAAGTTGACCTGCTGTGAGGAAAAAACGCTTTAGTACATTTCAAACATGAAAAAGGTCATTTTAAAATCAACATGAAGAACCAAAATTCCATAAGTATAAAACACACAAAAATGCTTACCGAAGAAAACAATATGTATCGTACTAGGCACCCTCCTCCCGCCCTGTGGTGCAACTGATGTCCCATTCTCCAAAAATGTACTCAATGGGATCGTAATGTTGCAACCACACACAAGTTGACCTGCTGTGAGGAAAAAACGCTTTAGTACATTTCAAACATGAAAAAGGTCATTTTAAAATCAACATGAATAACCAAAATTCCAAAAGTATAAAACACAAAAAAATGCTTACCGAAGAAAACAATATGTATCGTACTAGGCACCCTCCTCCCGCCCTGTGGTGCAACTGATGTCCCTTTCTCCAAAAATGTACTCAATGGGATCGTAATGTTGCAACCACACACAAGTTGACCTGCTGTGAGGAAAAAACGCTTTAGTACATTTCAAACATGAAAAAGGTCATTTTAAAATCAACATGAAGAACAAAAATTCCATAAGTATAAAACACAAAAAAATGCTTACTGAAGAAAACAATATGTATCGTACTAGGCACCCTCCTCCCGCCCTGTGGTGCAACTGATATCCCTTTCTCCAAAAATATACTCAATTGGATCGTAATGTTGCGACCACACACAAGTTGACCTGCTGTGAGGAAAAAACGCTTTAGTACATTTCAAACATGAAAAAGGTCATTTTAAAATCAACATGAAGAACCAAAATTCCAAAAGTATAAAACACACAAAAATGCTTACCGAAGAAAAAAAAATGTATCGTACTGGGCACCCTCCTCCCGCCCTGTGGTGCAACTGATGTCCCTTTCTCCAAAAATGTACTCAATGGGATCGTAATGTTGCAACCACACACAAGTTGACCTGCTGTGAGGAAAAAACGCTTTAGTACATTTCAAACATGAAAAAGGTCATTTTAAAATCAACATGAAGAACCAAAATTCCAAAAGTATAAAACACACAAAAATGCTTACCGAAGAAAAAAAAATGTATCGTACTGGGCACCCTCCTCCCGCCCTGTGGTGCAACTGATGTCCCTTTCTCCAAAAATGTACTCAATGGGATCGTAATGTTGCAACCACACACAAGTTGACCTGCTGTGAGGAAAAAACGCTTTAGTACATTTCAAACATGAAAAAGGTCATTTTAAAATCAACATGAAGAACCAAAATTCCAAAAGTATAAAACACACAAAAATGCTTACCGAAGAAAAAAAAATGTATCGTACTGGGCACCCTCCTCCCGCCCTGTGGTGCAACTGATGTCCCTTTCTCCAAAAATGTACTCAATGGGATCGTAATGTTGCAACCACACACAAGTTGACCTGCTGTGAGGAAAAAACGCTTTAGTACATTTCAAACATGAAAAAGGTCATTTTAAAATCAACATGAAGAACCAAAATTCCAAAAGTATAAAACACAAAAAAATGCTTACCGAAGAAAAAAAAATGTATCGTACTAGGCACCCTCCTAACGCCCTGTGGTGCAACTGATGTCCCTTTCTCCAAAAATGTACTCAATGGGATCGTAATGTTGCAACCACACACAAGTTGACCTGCTGTGAGGAAAAAACGCTTTAGTACATTTCAAACATGAAAAAGGCCATTTTAAAATCAACATGAAGAACCAAAATTCCAAAAGTATAAAACACACAAAAATGCTTACCGAAGAAAACAATATGTATCGTACTAGGCACCCTCCTCCCGCTCTGTGGTGCAACTGATGTCCCTTTCTCCAAAAATGTACTCAATGGGATCGTAATGTTGCAACCACACACAAGTTGACCTGCTGTGAGGAAAAAACGCTTTAGTACATTTCAAACATGAAAAAGGTCATTTTAAAATCAACATGAAGAACAAAAATTCCAAAAGTATAAAACAAAAAAATATGCTTACCGAAGAATAAAAAATGTATCGTACTAGGCACCCTCCTTCCGCCCTGTGGTGCAACTGATGTCCCTTTCTCCAAAAATGTACTCAATGGGATCGTAATGTTGCAACCACACAGAAGTTGACCTGCTGTGAGGAAAAAACGCTTTAGTACATTTCAAACATGAAAAAGGTCATTTTAAAATCAACATGAAGAACCAAAATTCCAAAAGTATAAAACACACAAAAATCCTTACCGAAGAAAACAATATGTATCGTACTAGGCACCCTCCTCCCGCCCTGTGGTGCAACTGATGTCCCTTTCTCCAAAAATGTACTCAATGGGATCGTAATGTTGCAACCACACACAAGTTGACCTGCTGTGAGGAAAAAACGCTTTAGTACATTTCAAACATGAAAAAGGTCATTTTAAAATCAACATGAAGAACCAAAATTCCATAAGTATAAAACACACAAAAATGCTTACCGAAGAAAACAATATGTATCGTACTAGGCACCCTCCTCCCGCCCCGTGGTGCAACTGATGTCCCTTTCTCCAAAAATGTACTCAATGGGATCGTAATGTTGCAACCACACACAAGTTGACCTGCTGTGAGGAAAAAACGCTTTAGTACATTTCAAACATGAAAAAGGTCATTTTAAAATCAACATGAATAACTAAAATTCCAAAAGTATAAAACACAAAAAACTGCTTACCGAAGAATAAAAAATGTATCGTACTAGGCACCCTCCTCCCGCCCTGTGGTGCAACTGATGTCCCTTTCTCCAAAAATGTACTCAATGGGATCGTAATGTTGCAACCACACACAAGTTGACCTGCTGTGAGGAAAAAACGCTTTAGTACATTTCAAACATGAAAAAGGTCATTTTAAAATCAACATGAAGAACCAAAATTCCATAAGTATAAAACACAAAAAAAAAACTTACCTAAGAAAACAATATGTATCGTACTAGGCACCCTCCTCCCGCCGTGTGGTGCAACTGATGTCCCTTTCTCCAAAAATGTACTCAATGGGATTGTAATGTTGCAACCACACACAAGTTGACCTGCTGTGAGGAAAAAACGCTTTAGTACATTTCAAACATGAAAATGGTCATTTTAAAATCAACATGAAGAACCAAAATTCCAAAGGTATAAAACACAAAGAAATGCTTACCGAAGAAAAAAAAATGTATCGTACTAGGCACCCTCCTCCCGCCCTGTGGTGCAACTGATGTCCCTTTCTCCAAAAATGTACTCAATGGGATCGTAATGTTGCAACCACACACAAGTTGACCTGCTGTGAGGAAAAAACGCTTTAGTACATTTCAAACATGAAAAAGGTCATTTTAAAATCAACATGAAGAACCAAAATTCCATAAGTATAAAACACAAAAAAAAAACTTACCTAAGAAAACAATATGTATCGTACTAGGCACCCTCCTCCCGCCGTGTGGTGCAACTGATGTCCCTTTCTCCAAAAATGTACTCAATGGGATTGTAATGTTGCAACCACACACAAGTTGACCTGCTGTGAGGAAAAAACGCTTTAGTACATTTCAAACATGAAAATGGTCATTTTAAAATCAACATGAAGAACCAAAATTCCAAAGGTATAAAACACAAAGAAATGCTTACCGAAGAAAAAAAAATGTATTGTACTAGGCACCCTCCTCCCGCCCTGTGGTGCAACTGATGTCCCTTTCTCCAAAAATGTACTCAATGGGATCGTAATGTTGCAACCACACACAAGTTGACCTGCTGTGAGGAAAAAACGCTTTAGTACATTTCAAACATGAAAAAGGTCATTTTAAAATCAACATGAATAACTAAAATTCCAAAAGTATAAAACACAAAAAACTGCTTACCGAAGAATAAAAAATGTATCGTACTAGGCACCCTCCTCCCGCCCTGTGGTGCAACTGATGTCCCTTTCTCCAAAAATGTACTCAATGGGATCGTAATGTTGCAACCACACACAAGTTGACCTGCTGTGAGGAAAAAACGCTTTAGTACATTTCAAACATGAAAAAGGTCATTTTAAAATCAACATGAAGAACCAAAATTCCATAAGTATAAAACACAAAAAAAAAACTTACCTAAGAAAACAATATGTATCGTACTAGGCACCATCCTCCCGCCCTGTGGTGCAACTGATGTCCCTCTCTCCAAAAATGTACTCAATGGGATTGTAATGTTGCAACCACACACAAGTTGACCTGCTGTGAGGAAAAAACGCTTTAGTACATTTCAAACATGAAAATGGTCATTTTAAAATCAACATGAAGAATCAAAATTCCAAAGGTATAAAACACAAAGAAATGCTTACCGAAGAAAAAAAAATGTATCGTACTAGGCACCCTCCTCCCGCCCTGTGGTGCAACTGATGTCCCTTTCTCCAAAAATGTACTCAATGGGATCGTAATGTTGCAACCACACACAAGTTGACCTGCTGTGAGGAAAAAACGCTTTAGTACATTTCAAACATGAAAAAGGTCATTTTAAAATCAACATGAAGAACCAAAATTCCATAAGTATAAAACAAAAAAAATGCTTACCGAAGAAAAAAAAAGTTTCGTACTAGGCACCCTTCTCCCGCCCTGTGGTGGAACTGATGTCCCTTTCTCCAAAAATGTACTCAATGGGATCGTAATGTTGCAACCACACACAAGTTGACCTGCTGTGAGGAAAAAACGCTTTAGTACATTTCAAACATGAAAAAGGTCATTTTAAAATCAACATGAAGAACCAAAATTCCAAAAGTATAAAACACACAAAAATGCTTACCGAAGAAAAAAAAATGTATCGTACTAGGCACCCTCCTCCCGCCCTGTGGTGCAACTGATGTCCCTTTCTCCAAAAATGTACTCAATGGGATCGTAATGTTGCAACCACACACAAGTTGACCTGCTGTGAGGAAAAAACGCTTTAGTACATTTCAAACATGAAAAAGGTCATTTTAAAATCAACATGAAGAACCAAAATTCCAAAAGTATAAAACACAAAAAAATGCTTACCGAAGAAAAAAAAATGTATCGTACTAGGCACCCTCCTCCCGCCCTGTGGTGCAACTGATGTCCCTTTCTCCAAAAATGTACTCAATGGGATCGTAATGTTGCAACCACACACAAGTTGACCTGCTGTGAGGAAAAAACGCTTTAGTACATTTCAAACATGAAAAAGGCCATTTTAAAATCAACATGAAGAACCAAAATTCCAAAAGTATAAAACACACAAAAATGCTTACCGAAGAAAACAATATGTATCGTACTAGGCACCCTCCTCCCGCCCTGTGGTGCAACTGATGTCCCTTTCTCCAAAAATGTACTCAATGGGATCGTAATGTTGCAACCACACACAAGTTGACCTGCTGTGAGGAAAAAACGCTTTAGTACATTTCAAACATGAAAAAGGTCATTTTAAAATCAACATGAAGAACCAAAATTCCATAAGTATAAAACACACAAAAATGCTTACCGAAGAAAACAATATGTATCGTACTAGGCACCCTCCTCCCGCCCTGTGGTGCAACTGATGTCCCTTTCTCCAAAAATGTACTCAATGGGATCGTAATGTTGCAACCACACACAAGTTGACCTGCTGTGAGGAAAAAACGCTTTAGTACATTTCAAACATGAAAAACGTCATTTTAAAATCAACATGAAGAACCAAAATTCCAAAAGTATAAAACACACAAAAATGCTTACCGAAGAAAAAAAAATGTATCGTACTAGGCACCCTCCTCCCGCCCTGTGGTGCAACTGATGTCCCTTTCTCCAAAAATGTACTCAATGGGATCGTAATGTTGCAACCACACACAAGTTGACCTGCTGTGAGGAAAAAGCGCTTTAGTACATTTCAAACATGAAAAAGGTCATTTTAAAATCAACATGAAGAACCAAAATTCCAAAAGTATAAAACACAAAAAACTGCTTACCGAAGAAAACAAAATGTATCGTACTAGGCACCCTCCTCCCGCCCTGTGGTGCAACTGATGTCCCTTTCTCCAAAAATGTACTCAATGGGATCGTAATGTTGCAACCACACACAAGTTGACCTGCTGTGAGGAAAAAACGCTTTAGTACATTTCAAACATGAAAAAGGCCATTTTAAAATCAACATGAAGAACCAAAATTCCACAAGTATAAAACACACAAAAATGCTTACCAAAGAAAGCAATATGTATCGTACTAGGCACCATCCTCCCTCCCTGTGGTGCAACTGATGTCCCTTTCTCCAAAAATGTACTCAATGGGATCGTAATGTTGCAACCACACACAAGTTGACCTGCTGTGAGGAAAAAACGCTTTAGTACATTTCAAACATGAAAAAGGTCATTTTAAAATCAACATGAAGAACCAAAATTCCAAAAGTATAAAACACAAAAATGCTTACCGAAGAAAACAATATGTATCGTACTAGGCACCCTCCTCCCGCCCTGTGGTGCAACTGATGTCCCTTTCTCCAAAAATGTACTCAATGGGATCGTAATGTTGCAACCACACACAAGTTGACCTGCTGTGAGGAAAAAACGCTTTAGTACATTTCAAACATGAAAAAGGTCATTTTAAAATCAACATGAAGAACCAAAATTCCAAAAGTATAAAACACACAAAAATGCTTACCGAAGAAAAAAAAATGTATCGTACTAGGCACCCTCCTCCCGCCCTGTGGTGCAACTGATGTCCCTTTCTCCAAAAATGTACTCAATGGGATCGTAATGTTGCAACCACACACAAGTTGACCTGCTGTGAGGAAAAAACGCTTTAGTACATTTCAAACATGAAAAAGGTCATTTTAAAATCAACATGAAGCACCAAAATTCCATAAGTATAAAACACAAAAAAATACTTACCCTAGAAAACAATATGTATCGTACTAGGCACCCTCCTCCCGCCCTGTGGTGCAACTGATGTCCCTTTCTCCAAAAATGTACTCAATGGGATCGTAATGTTGCAACCACACACAAGTTGACCTGCTGTGAGGAAAAAACGCTTTAGTACATTTCAAACATGAAAAAGGTCATTTTAAAATCAACATGAAGAACCAAAATTCCAAAAGTATAAAACACACAAAAATGCTTACCGAAGAACAAAAAATGTATCGTACTAGTCACCCTCCTCCCGCCCAGTGGTGCAACTGATGTCCCTTTCTCCAAAAATGTACTCAATGGGATCGTTATGTTGCAACCACACACAAGTTGACCTGCTGTGAGGAAAAAACGCTTTAGTACATTTCAAACATGAAAAAGGTCATTTTAAAATCAACATGAAGAACCAAAATTCCATAAGTATAAAACACACAAAGATGCTTACCGAAGAAAACAATATGTATCGTACTAGGCACCCTCCTCCCGCCCTGTGGTGCAACTGATGTCCCTTTCTCCAAAAATGTACTCAATGGGATCGTAATGTTGCAACCACACACAAGTTGACCTGTTGTGAGGAAAAAACACTTTAGTACATTTCGAACATGAAAAAGGTCATTTTAAAATCAACATGAAGAACCAAAATTCCAAAAGTATAAAACACAAAAAAATGCTTACCGAAGAAAACAAAATGTATCGTACTAGGCACCCTCCTCCCGCCCTGTGGTGCAACTGATGTCCCTTTCTCCAAAAATGTACTCAATGGGATCGTAATGTTGCAACCACACACAAGTTGACCTGCTGTGAGGAATAAACGCTTTAGTACATTTCGAACATGAAAAAGGTCATTTTAAAATCAGCATGAAGAACCAAAATTCCAAAAGTATAAAACACAAAAAAATGCTTACCGAAGAAAACAAAATGTATCATACTAGGCACCCTCCTCCCGCCCTGTGGTGCAACTGATGTCCCTTTCTCCAAAAATGTACTCAATGGGATCGTAATGTTGCAACCACACACAAGTTGACCTGCTGTGAGGAAAAAACGCTTTAGTACATTTCAAACATGAAAAAGGTCATTTTAAAATCAACATGAAGAACCAAAATTCCAAAAGTATAAAACACAAAAAAATGCTTACCGAAGAATAAAAAATGTATCGTACTAGGCACCCTCCTCCCGCCCTGTGGTGCAACTGATGTCCCTTTCTCCAAAAATGTACTCAATGGGATCGTAATGTTGCAACCACACACAAGTTGACCTGCTGTGAGGAAAAAACGCTTTAGTACATTTCAAACATGAAAAAGGTCATTTTAAAATCAACATGAATAACAAAAATTCCAAAAGTATAAAACACAAAAAAATGCTTACCGAAGAATAAAAAATGTATCGTACTAGGCACCCTCCTCCCGCCCTGTGGTGCAACTGATGTCCCTTTCTCCAAAAATGTACTCAATGGGATCGTAATGTTGCAACCACACACAAGTTGACCTGCTGTGAGGAAAAAACGCTTTAGTACATTTCAAACATGAAAAAGGTCATTTTAAAATCAACATGAAGAACCAAAATTCCATAAGTATAAAACACAAAAAAAAACTTACCGAAGAAAACAATATGTATCGTACTAGGCACCCTCCTCCCGCTGTGTGGTGCAACTGATGTCCCTTTCTCCAAAAATGTACTCAATGGGATCGTAATGTTGCAACCACACACAAGTTGACCTGCTGTGAGGAAAAAACGCTTTAGTACATTTCAAACATGAAAAAGGTCATTTTAAAATCAACATGAAGAACCAAAATTCCAAAAGTATAAAACACACAAAAATGCTTACCGAAGAAAACAATATGTATCGTACTAGGCACCCTCCTCCCGCCCTGTGGTGCAACTGATGTCCCTTTCTCCAAAAATGTACTCAATGGGATCGTAATGTTGCAACCACACACAAGTTGACCTGCTGTGAGGAAAAAACGCTTTAGTACATTTCAAACATGAAAAAGGTCATTTTAAAATCAACATGAAGAACCAAAATTCCAAAAGTATAAAACACACAAAAATGCTTACCGAAGAAAAAAAAATGTATCGTACTAGGCACCCTCCTCCCGCCCTGTGGTGCAACTGATGTCCCTTTCTCCAAAAATGTACTCAATGGGATCGTAATGTTGCAACCACACACAAGTTGACCTGCTGTGAGGAAAAAACGCTTTAGTACATTTCAAACATGAAAAAGGTCATTTTAAAATCAACATGAAGAACCAAAATTCCAAAAGTATAAAACACAAAAAAATGCTTACCGAAGAAAAAAAAATGTATCGTACTAGGCACCCTCCTCCCGCCCTGTGGTGCAACTGATGTCCCTTTCTCCAAAAATGTACTCAATGGGATCGTAATGTTGCAACCACACACAAGTTGACCTGCTGTGAGGAAAAAACGCTTTAGTACATTTCAAACATGAAAAAGGCCATTTTAAAATCAACATGAAGAACCACAATTCCAAAAGTATAAAACACACAAAAATGCTTACCGAAGAAAACAATATGTATCGTACTAGGCACCCTCCTCCCGCCCTGTGGTGCAACTGATGTCCCTTTCTCCAAAAATGTACTCAATGGGATCGTAATGTTGCAACCACACACAAGTTGACCTGCTGTGAGGAAAAAACGCTTTAGTACATTTCAAACATGAAAAAGGTCATTTTAAAATCAACATGAAGAACCAAAATTCCATAAGTATAAAACACACAAAAATGCTTACCGAAGAAAACAATATGTATCGTACTAGGCACCCTCCTCCCGCCCTGTGGTGCAACTGATGTCCCTTTCTCCAAAAATGTACTCAATGGGATCGTAATGTTGCAACCACACACAAGTTGACCTGCTGTGAGGACAAAACGCTTTAGTACATTTCAAACATGAAAAAGGTCATTTTAAAATCAACATGAAGAACCAAAATTCCAAAAGTATAAAACACACAAAAATGCTTACCGAAGAAAAAAAAATGTATCGTACTAGGCACCCTCCTCCCGCCCTGTGGTGCAACTGATGTCCCTTTCTCCAAAAATGTACTCAATGGGATCGTAATGTTGCAACCACACACAAGTTGACCTGCTGTGAGGAAAAAACGCTTTAGTACATTTCAAACATGAAAAAGGTCATTTTAAAATCAACATGAAGCACCAAAATTCCATAAGTATAAAACACAAAAAAAAACTTACCGAAGAAAACAATATGTATCGTACTAGGCACCCTCCTCCCGCCCTGTGGTGCAACTGATGTCCCTTTCTCCAAAAATGTACTCAATGGGATCGTAATGTTGCAACCACACACAAGTTGACCTGCTGTGAGGAAAAAACGCTTTAGTACATTTCAAACATGAAAAAGGTCATTTTAAAATCAACATGAAGAACCAAAATTCCATAAGTATAAAACACACAAAGATGCTTACCGAAGAAAACAATATGTATCGTACTAGGCACCCTCCTCCCGCCCTGTGGTGCAACTGATGTCCCTTTCTCCAAAAATGTACTCAATGGGATCGTAATGTTGCAACCACACACAAGTTGACCTGTTGTGAGGAAAAAACACTTTAGTACATTTCGAACATGAAAAAGGTCATTTTAAAATCAACATGAAGAACCAAAATTCCAAAAGTATAAAACACACAAAAATGCTTACCGAAGAAAACAAAATGTATCGTACTAGGCACCCTCCTCCCGCCCTGTGGTGCAACTGATGTCCCTTTCTCCAAAAATGTACTCAATGGGATCGTAATGTTGCAACCACACACAAGTTGAACTGTTGTGAGGAATAAACGCTTTAGTACATTTCGAACATGAAAAAGGTCATTTTAAAATCAACATGAAGAACCAAAATTCCAAAAGTAAAAAACACAAAAAAATGCTTACCGAAGAAAACAATATGTATCGTACTAGGCACCCTCCTCCCACCCTGTGGTGCAACTGATGTCCCTTTCTCCAAAAATGTACTCAATGGGATCGTAATGTTGCAACCACACACAAGTTGACCTGCTGTGAGGAAAAAACGCTTTAGTACATTTCAAACATGAAAAAGGTCATTTTAAAATCAACATGAAGAACCAAAATTCCAAAAGTATAAAACACACAAAAATGCTTACCGAAGAAAAAAAAATGAATCGTACTAGGCACCCTCCTCCCGCCCTGTGGTGCAACTGATGTCCCTTTCACCAAAAATGTACTCAATGGGATCGTAATGTTGCAACCTCACACAAGTTGACCTGCTGTGAGGAAAAAACGCTTTAGTACATTTCAAACATGAAAAAGGTCATTTTAAAATCAACATGAAGAACCAAAATTCCAAAAGTATAAAACACACAAAATTCTTACCGAAGAAAAAAAAATGTATCGTACTAGGCACCCTCCTCCCGCCCTGTGGTGCAACTGATGTCCCTTTCTCCAAAAATGTACTCAATGGGATCGTAATGTTGCAACCACACACAAGTTGACCTGCTGTGAGGAAAAAACGCTTTAGTACATTTCAAACATGAAAAAGGTCATTTTAAAATCAACATGAAGAACCAAAATTCCAAAAGTATAAAACACAAAAAAATGCTTACCGAAGAAATAAAAATGTATTGTACTAGGCACCCTCCTCCCGCCCTGTGGTGCAACTGATGTCCCTTTCTCCAAAAATGTACTCAATGGGATCGTAATGTTGCAACCACACACAAGTTGACCTGCTGTGAGGAAAAAACGCTTTAGTACATTTCAAACATGAAAAAGGTCATTTTAAAATCAACATGAAGAACCAAAATTCCAAAAGTATAAAACAAAAAAAATGCTAACCGAAGAAAAAAAAAGTATCAAACTAGGCACCCTCCTCCCGCCCTGTGGTGCAACTGATGTCCCTTTCTCCAAAACTGTACTCAATGGGATCGTAATGTTGCAACCACACACAAGTTGACCTGTTGTGAGGAAAAAACGCTTAAGTACATTTCGAACATGAAAAAGGTCATTTTAAAATCAACATGAAGAACCAAAATTCCAAAAGTATAAAACACAAAAAAATGCTTACCGAAGAAAACAATATGTATTGTACTAGGCACCCTCCTCCCGCCCTGTGGTGCAACTGATGTCCCTTTCTCCAAAAATGTTCTCAATGGGATCGTAATGTTGCAACCACACACAAGTTGACCTGCTGTGAGGAAAAAACGCTTTAGTACATTTCAAACATGAAAAAGGTCATTTTAAAATCAACATGAAGAACCAAAATTCCAAAAGTATAAAACACACAAAAATGCTTACCGAAGAAAAAAAAATGTATCGTACTAGGCACCCTCCCCCCGCCCTGTGGTGCAACTGATGTCCCTTTCTCCAAAAATGTTCTCAATGGGATCGTAATGTTGCAACCACACACAAGTTGACCTGCTGTGAGGAAAAAACGCTTTAGTACATTTCAAACATGAAAAAGGTCATTTTAAAATCAACATGAAGAACCAAAATTCCAAAACTATAAAACACAAAAAAATGCTTACCGAAGAAAAAAAAATGTATCGTACTAGGCACCCTCCTCCCGCCCTGTGGTGCAACTGATGTCCCTTTCTCCAAAAATGTACTCAATGGGATCGTAATGTTGCAACCACACACAAGTTGACCTGCTGTGAGGAAAAAACGCTTTAGTACATTTCAAACATGAAAAAGGTCATTTTAAAATCAACATGAAGAACCAAAATTCCAAAAGTATAAAACCAAAAAAATGCTTACCGAAG
Organism: Schistocerca nitens; assembly: GCF_023898315.1. Classification (NCBI taxonomy): domain Eukaryota; kingdom Metazoa; phylum Arthropoda; class Insecta; order Orthoptera; family Acrididae; genus Schistocerca; species Schistocerca nitens. The sequence continues at coordinate 7,691,151 of NC_064622.1, forward strand.
GAAAAAAAAGTATCGTACTAGGCACCCTCCTCCCGCCCTGTGGTGCAACTGATGTCCCTTTCTCCAAAAATGTACTCAATGGGATCGTAATGTTGCAACCACACACAAGTTGACCTGCTGTGAGGAAAAAACGCTTTAGTACATTTCAAACATGAAAAAGGTCATTTTAAAATCAACATGAAGAACCAAAATTCCAAAAGTATAAAACACAAAAAAATGCTTACCGAAGAAAACAAAATGTATCGTACTAGGCACCCTCCTCCCGCCCTGTGGTGCAACTGATGTCCCTTTCTCCAAAAATGTACTCAATGGGATCGTAATGTTGCAACCACACACAAGTTGACCTGTTGTGAGGAATAAACGCTTTAGTACATTTCGAACATGAAAAAGGTCATTTTAAAATCAGCATGAAGAACCAAAATTCCAAAAGTATAAAACACAAAAAAATGCTTACCGAAGAAAACAAAATGTATCATACTAGGCACCCTCCTCCCGCCCTGTGGTGCAACTGATGTCCCTTTCTCCAAAAATGTACTCAATGGGATCGTAATGTTGCAACCACACACAAGTTGACCTGCTGTGAGGAAAAAACGCTTTAGTACATTTCAAACATGAAAAAGGTCATTTTAAAATCAACATGAAGAACCAAAATTCCAAAAGTATAAAACACAAAAAAATGCTTACCGAAGAATAAAAAATGTATCGTACTAGGCACCCTCCTCCCTCCCCGTGGTGCAACTGATGTCCCTTTCTCCAAAAATGTACTCAATGGGATCGTAATGTTGCAACCACACACAAGTTGACCTGCTGTGAGGAAAAAACGCTTTAGTACATTTCAAACATGAAAAAGGTCATTTTAAAATCAACATGAAGAACCAAAATTCCAAAAGTATAAAACACAAAAAAATGCTTACCGAAGAATAAAAAATGTATCGTACTAGGCACCCTCCTCCCTCCCCGTGGTGCAACTGATGTCCCTTTCTCCAAAAATGTACTCAATGGGATCGTAATGTTGCAACCACACACAAGTTGACCTGCTGTGAGGAAAAAACGCTTTAGTACATTTCAAACATGAAAAAGGTCATTTTAAAATCAACATGAATAACCAAAATTCCAAAAGTATAAAACACAAAAAAATGCTTACCGAAGAATAAAAAATGTATCGTACTAGGCACCCTCCTCCCGCCCTGTGGTGCAACTGATGTCCCTTTCTCCAAAAATGTACTCAATGGGATTGTAATGTTGCAACCACACACAAGTTGACCTGCTGTGAGGAAAAAACGCTTTAGTACATTTCAAACATGAAAAAGGTCATTTTAAAATCAACATGAAGAACCAAAATTCCATAAGTATAAAACACAAAAAAAAACTTACCAAAGAAAACAATATGTATCGTACTAGGCACCCTCCTCCCGCCGTGTGGTGCAACTGATGTCCCTTTCTCCAAAAATGTACTCAATGGGATCGTAATGTTGCAACCACACACAAGTTGACCTGCTGTGAGGAAAAAACGCTTTAGTACATTTCAAACATGAAAAAGGTCATTTTAAAATCAACATGAAGAACCAAAATTCCAAAAGTATAAAACACACAAAAATGCTTACCGAAGAAAAAAAAAATGTATCGTACTAGGCACCCTCCTCCCGCCCTGTGGTGCAACTGATGTCCCTTTCTCCAAAAATGTACTCAATGGGATCGTAATGTTGCAACCACACACAAGTTGACCTGCTGTGAGGAAAAAACGCTTTAGTACATTTCAAACATGAAAAAGGTCATTTTAAAATCAACATGAAGAACCAAAATTCCAAAAGTATAAAACACAAAAAAATGCTTACCGAAGAAAAAAAAATGTATCGTACTAGGCACCCTCCTCCCGCCCTGTGGTGCAACTGATGTCCCTTTCTCCAAAAATGTACTCAATGGGATCGTAATGTTGCAACCACACACAAGTTGACCTGCTGTGAGGAAAAAACGCTTTAGTACATTTCAAACATGAAAAAGGCCATTTTAAAATCAACATGAAGAACCACAATTCCAAAAGTATAAAACACACAAAAATGCTTACCGAAGAAAACAATATGTATCGTACTAGGCACCCTCCTCCCGCCCTGTGGTGCAACTGATGTCCCTTTCTCCAAAAATGTACTCAATGGGATCGTAATGTTGCAACCACACACAAGTTGACCTGCTGTGAGGAAAAAACGCTTTAGTACATTTCAAACATGAAAAAGGTCATTTTAAAATCAACATGAAGAACCAAAATTCCATAAGTATAAAACACACAAAAATGCTTACCGAAGAAAACAATATGTATCGTACTAGGCACCCTCCTCCCGCCCTGTGGTGCAACTGATGTCCCTTTCTCCAAAAATGTACTCAATGGGATCTTAATGTTGCAACCACACACAAGTTGACCTGCTGTGAGGAAAAAACGCTTTAGTACATTTCAAACATGAAAAACGTCATTTTAAAATCAACATGAAGAACCAAAATTCCAAAAGTATAAAACACACAAAAATGCTTACCGAAGAAAAAAAAATGTATCATACTAGGCACCCTCCTCCCGCCCTGTGGTGCAACTGATGTCCCTTTCTCCAAAAATGTACTCAATGGGATCGTAATGTTGCAACCACACACAAGTTGACCTGCTGTGAGGAAAAAACGCTTTAGTACATTTCAAACATGAAAAAGGTCATTTTAAAATCAACATGAAGCACCAAAATTCCATAAGTATAAAACACAAAAAAAAACTTACCGAAGAAAACAATATGTATCGTACTAGGCACCCTCCTCCCGCCCTGTGGTGCAACTGATGTCCCTTTCTCCAAAAATGTACTCAATGGGATCGTAATGTTGCAACCACACACAAGTTGACCTGCTGTGAGGAAAAAACGCTTTAGTACATTTCAAACATGAAAAAGGTCATTTTAAAATCAACATGAAGAACCAAAATTCCATAAGTATAAAACACACAAAGATGCTTACCGAAGAAAACAATATGTATCGTACTAGGCACCCTCCTCCCGCCCTGTGGTGCAACTGATGTCCCTTTCTCCAAAAATGTACTCAATGGGATCGTAATGTTGCAACCACAGACAAGTTGACCTGTTGTGAGGAAAAAACACTTTAGTACATTTCGAACATGAAAAAGGTCATTTTAAAATCAACATGAAGAACCAAAATTCCAAAAGTATAAAACACACAAAAATGCTTACCGAAGAAAACAAAATGTATCGTACTAGGCACCCTCCTCCCGCCCTGTGGTGCAACTGATGTCCCTTTCTCCAAAAATGTACTCAATGGGATCGTAATGTTGCAACCACACACAAGTTGAACTGTTGTGAGGAATAAACGCTTTAGTACATTTCGAACATGAAAAAGGTCATTTTAAAATCAACATGAAGAACCAAAATTCCAAAAGTATAAAACACAAAAAAATGCTTACCGAAGAAATAACAATGTATCGTACTAGGCACCCTCCTCCCGCCCTGTGGTGCAACTGATGTCCCTTTCTCCAAAAATGTTCTCAATGGGATCGTAATGTTGCAACCACACACAAGTTGACCTGCTGTGAGGAAAAAACGCTTTAGTACATTTCAAACATGAAAAAGGTCATTTTAAAATCAACATGAAGAACCAAAATTCCAAAAATATAAAACACACAAAAATGCTTACCGAAGAAAAAAAAATGTATCGTACTAGGCACCCTCCTCCCGCCCTGTGGTGCAACTGATGTCCCTTTCTCCAAAAATGTACTCAATGGGATCGTAATGTTGCAACCACACACAAGTTGACCTGCTGTGAGGAAAAAACGCTTTAGTACATTTCAAACATGAAATAGGTCATTTTAAAATCAACATGAAGAACCAAAATTCCAAAAGTATAAAACCAAAAAAATGCTTACCGAAGGAAAAAAAAGTATCGTACTAGGCACCCTCCTCCCGCCCTGTGGTGCAACTGATGTCCCTTTCTCCAAAAATGTACTCAATGGGATCGTAATGTTGCAACCACACACAAGTTGACCTGCTGTGAGGAAAAAACGCTTTAGTACATTTCAAACATGAAAAAGGTCATTTTAAAATCAACATGAAGAACCAAAATTCCAAAAATATAAAACAAAAAAAATGCTTACCGAAGGAAAAAAAAGTATCGTACTAGGCACCCTCCTCCCGCCCTGTGGTGCAACTGATGTCCCTTTCTCCAAAAATGTACTCAATGGGATCGTAATGTTGCAACCACACACAAGTTGACCTGCTGTGAGGAAAAAACGCTTTAGTACATTTCAAACATGAAAAAGGTCATTTTAAAATCAACATGAAGAACCAAAATTCCAAAAATATAAAACAAAAAAAATGCTTACCGAAGGAAAAAAAGGTATCGTACTAGGCACCCTCCTCCCGCCCTGTGGTGCAACTGATGTCCCTTTCTCCAAAAATGTACTCAATGGGATCGTAATGTTGCAACCACACACAAGTTGACCTGCTGTGAGGAAAAAACGCTTTAGTACATTTCAAACATGAAATAGGTCATTTTAAAATCAACATGAAGAACCAAAATTCCAAAAATATAAAACACACAAAAATGCTTACCGAAGAAAAAAAAATGTATCGTACTAGGCACCCTCCTCCCGCCCTGTGGTGCAACTGATGTCCCTTTCTCCAAAAATGTACTCAATGGGATCGTAATGTTGCAACCACACACAAGTTGACCTGCTGTGAGGAAATAACGCTTTAGTACATTTCAAACATGAAAAAGGTCATTTTAAAATCAACATGAAGAACCAAAATTCCAAAAGTATAAAACACACAAAAATGCTTACCGAAGAAAAAAAAATGTATCGTACTAGGCACCCTCCTCCCGCCCTGTGGTGCAACTGATGTCCCTTTCTCCAAAAATGTACTCAATGGGATCGTAATGTTGCAACCACACAAGTTGACCTGCTGTGAGGAAAAAACGCTTTAGTACATTTCAAACATGAAAAAGGTCATTTTAAAATCAACATGAAGAACCAAAATTCCAAAAATATAAAACAAAAAAAATGCTTACCGAAGGAAAAAAAAGTATCGTACTAGGCACCCTCCTCCCGCCCTGTGGTGCATCTGATGTCCCTTTCTCCAAAAATGTACTCAATGGGATCGTAATGTTGCAACCACACACAAGTTGACCTGCTGTGAGGAAAAAACGCTTTAGTACATTTCAAACATGAAAAAGGTCATTTTAAAATCAACATGAAGAACCAAAATTCCAAAACTATAAAACACACAAAAATGCTTACCGAAGAAAAAAAAATGTATCGTACTAGGCACCCTCCTCCCGCCCTGTGGTGCAACTGATGTCCCTTTCTCCAAAAATGTACTCAATGGGATCGTAATGTTGCAACCACACACAAGTTGACCTGCTGTGAGGAAAAAACGCTTTAGTACATTTCAAACATGAAAAAGGTCATTTTAAAATCAACATGAAGAACCAAAATTCCAAAACTATAAAACACACAAAAATGCTTACCGAAGGAAAAAAATGTATCGAACTAGGCACCCTCCTCCCGCCCTGTGGTGCAACTGATGTCCCTTTCTCCAAAAATGTACTCAATGGGATCGTAATGTTGCAACCACACACAAGTTGACCTGCTGTGAGGAAAAAACGCTTTAGTACATTTCAAACATGAAAAAGGTCATTTTAAAATCAACATGAAGAACCAAAATTCCAAAAGTATAAAACAAAAAAAATGCTTACCGAAGGAAAAAAATGTATCGTACTAGGCACCCTCCTCCCGCCCTGTGGTGCAACTGATGTCCCTTTCTCCAAAAATGTACTCAATGGGATCGTAATGTTGCAACCACACACAAGTTGACCTGCTGTGAGGAAAAAACGCTTTAGTACATTTCAAACATGAAAAAGGTCATTTTAAAATCAACATGAAGAACCAAAATTCCAAAAATATAAAACAAAAAAATGCTTACCGAAGGAAAAAAATGTATTGTACTAGGCACCCTCCTCCCGCCCTGTGGTGCAACTGATGTCCCTTTCTCCAAAAATGTACTCAATGGGATCGTAATGTTGCAACCACACACAAGTTGACCTGCTGTGAGGAAAAAACGCTTTAGTACATTTCAAACATGAAAAAGGTCATTTTAAAATCAACATGAAGAACCAAAATTCCAAAACTATAAAACACACAAAAATGCTTACCGAAGGAAAAAAATGTATCGTACTAGGCACCCTCCTCCCGCCCTGTGGTGCAACTGATGTCCCTTTCTCCAAAAATGTACTCAATGGGATCGTAATGTTGCAACCACACACAAGTTGACCTGCTGTGAGGAAAAAACGCTTTAGTACATTTCAAACATGAAAAAGGTCATTTTAAAATCAACATGAAGAACCAAAATTCCAAAAGTATAAAACAAAAAAAATGCTTACCGAAGGAAAAAAAAGTATCGTACTAGGCACCCTCCTCCCGCCCTGTGGTGCAACTGATGTCCCTTTCTCCAAAAATGTACTCAATGGGATCGTAATGTTGCAACCACACACAAGTTGACCTGCTGTGAGGAAAAAACGCTTTAGTACATTTCAAACATGAAAAAGGTCATTTTAAAATCAACATGAAGAACCAAAATTCCAAAAGTATAAAACAAAAAAAATGCTTACCGAAGGAAAAAAATGTATCGTACTAGGCACCCTCCTCCCGCCCTGTGGTGCAACTGATGTCCCTTTCTCCAAAAATGTACTCAATGGGATCATAATGTTGCAACCACACACAAGTTGACCTGCTGTGAGGAAAAAACGCTTTAGTACATTTCAAACATGAAAAAGGTCATTTTAAAATCAACATGAAGAACCAAAATTCCAAAAGTATAAAACAAAAAAAATGCTTACCGAAGGAAAAAAAAGTATCGTACTAGGCACCCTCCTCCCGCCCTGTGGTGCAACTGATGTCCCTTTCTCCAAAAATGTACTCAATGGGATCGTAATGTTGCAACCACACACAAGTTGACCTGCTGTGAGGAAAAAACGCTTTAGTACATTTCAAACATGAAAAAGGTCATTTTAAAATCAACATGAAGAACCAAAATTCCAAAAGTATAAAACACACAAAAATGCTTACCGAAGAAAAAAAAATGTATCGTACTAGGCACCCTCCTCCCGCCCTGTGGTGCAACTGATGTCCCTTTCTCCAAAAATGTACTCAATGGGATCGTAATGTTGCAACCACACACAAGTTGACCTGCTGTGAGGAAAAAACGCTTTAGTACATTTCAAACATGAAAAAGGTCATTTTAAAATCAACATGAAGAACCAAAATTCCAAAAGTATAAAACAAAAAAAAGCTTACCGAAGGAAAAAAAAGTATCGTACTAGGCACCCTCCTCCCGCCCTGTGGTGCAACTGATGTCCCTTTCTCCAAAAATGTACTCAATGGGATCGTAATGTTGCAACCACACACAAGTTGACCTGCTGTGAGGAAAAAACGCTTTAGTACATTTCAAACATGAAAAAGGTCATTTTAAAATCAACATGAAGAACCAAAATTCCAAAAATATAAAACAAAAAAAATGCTTACCGAAGAAAAAAAAAGTATCGTACTAGGCACCCTCCTCCCGCCCTGTGGTGCAACTGATGTCCCTTTCTCCAAAAATGTACTCAATGGGATCGTAATGTTGCAACCACACACAAGTTGACCTGCTGTGAGGAAAAAACGCTTTAGTACATTTCAAACATGAAAAAGGTCATTTTAAAATCAACATGAAGAACCAAAATTCCAAAAGTATAAGACAAAAAAAATGCTTACCGAAGAAAACAAAATGTATCGTACTAGGCACCCTCCTCCCACCCTGTGGTGCAACTGATGTCCCTCTCTCCAAAAATGTACTCTATGGGATCGTAATGTTGCAACCACACACAAGTTGACCTGTTGTGTAGAAAAAATGCTTTAGTGCATTTCGAACATGAAAAAGGTCATTTTAAAATCAACATGAAGAACCAAAATTCCATAAGTATAAAACACAAAAAAATGCTTACCGAAGTAAACAAAATGTATCGTACTAGGCACCCTTCTCCCGCCCTGTGGTGCAACTGATGTCCCTTTCTCCAAAAATGTACTCAATGGGATCGTAATGTTGCAACCACACACAAGTTGACCTGTTGTGAGGAAAAAACGCTTTAGTACATTTCGAACATGAAAAAGGTCATTTTAAAATCAACATGAAGAACCAAAATTCCAAAAGTATAAAACACAAAAAAATGCTTACTGAAGAAAACAATATGTATCGTAGTAGGCACCTTCCTCCCGCCCTGTGGTGGAACTGATGTCCCTTTCTCCAAAAATGTACTCAATGGGATCGTAATGTTGCAACCACACACAAGTTGACCTGCTGTGAGGAAAAAACGCTTTAGTACATTTCAAACATGAAAAAGGTCATTTTAAAATCAACATGAAGAACCAAAATTCCAAAAGTATAAAACACACAAAAATGCTTACCGAAGAAAACAAAATGTATCGTACTAGGCACCCTCCTCCCACCCTGTGGTGCAACTGATTTCCCTTTCTCCATAAATGTACTCAATGGGATCGTAATGTTGCAACCACACACAAGTTGACCTGCTGTGAGGAAAAAATGCTTTAGTACATTTCAAACATATAAATGGTCATTTTAAAATCAACATGAAGAACCAAAATACAAAGGTATAAAACACAAAAAAATGCTTACCGAAGAAAAAAAAATGTATCGTACTAGGCACCCTCCTCCCGCCCTGTGGTGCAACTGATGTCCCTTTCTCCAAAAATGTACTCAATGGGATCGTAATGTTGCAACCACACACAAGTTGACCTGCTGTGAGGAAAAAACGCTTTAGTACATTTCAAACATGAAAAAGGTCATTTTAAAATCAACATGAAGAACCAAAATTCCAAAAGTATAAAACACACAAAAATGCTTACCGAAGTAAACAAAATGTATCGTACTAGGCACCCTCCTCCCGCCCTGTGGTGCAACTGATGTCCCTTTCTCCAAAAATGTACTCAATGGGATCGTAATGTTGCAACCACACACAAGTTGACCTGTTGTGAGGAAAAAACGCTTTAGTACATTTCGAACATGAAAAAGGTCATTTTAAAATCAACATGAAGAACCAAAATTCCATAAGTATAAAACAAAAAAAAATGCTTACCAAAGTAAACAAAATGTATCGTACTAGGCACCCTCCTCCCGCCCTGTGGTGCAACTGATGTCCCTTTCTCCAAAAATGTACTCAATGGGATCGTAATGTTGCAACCACACACAAGTTGACCTGTTGTGAGGAAAAAACGCTTTAGTACATTTCGAACATGAAAAAGGTCATTTTAAAATCAACATGAAGAACCAAAATTCCATAAGTATAAAACACAAAAAAATGCTTACCGAAGTAAACAAAATGTATCGTACTAGGCACCCTCCTCCCGCCCTGTGGTGCAACTGATGTCCCTTTCTCCAAAAATGTACTCAATGGGATTGTAATGTTGCAACCACACACAAGTTGACCTGTTGTGAGGAAAAAACGCTTTAGTACATTTCGAACATGAAAAAGGTCATTTTAAAATCAACATCAAGAACCAAAATTCCATAAGTATAAAACACAATAAAATGCTTACCGAAGTAAACAAAATGTATCCTACTAGGCACCCTCCTCCCGCCCTGTGGTGCAACTGATGTCCCTTTCTCCAAAAATGTACTCAATGGGATCGTAATGTTGCAACCACACACAAGTTGACCTGTTGTGAGGAAAAAACGCTTTAGTGCATTTCGAACATGAAAAAGGTCATTTTTTAATCAACATGAAGAACCAATATTCCATAAGTATAAAACACAAAAAAAATGCTTACCGAAGAAAAAAAAGTATCGTACTAGGCACCCTCCTCCCGCCCTGTGGTGCAACTGATGTCCCTTTCTCCAAAAATGTACTCAATGGGATCGTAATGTTGCAACCACACACAAGTTGACCTGTTGTGAGGAAAAAACGCTTTAGTACATTTCGAACATGAAAAAGGTCATTTTAAAATCAACATGAAGAACCAAAATTCCATAAGTATAAAACACAAAAAAATGCTTACCGAAGTAAACAAAATGTATCGTACTAGGCACCCTCCTCCCGCCCTGTGGTGCAACTGATGTCCCTTTCTCCAAAAATGTACTCAATGGGATCGTAATGTTACAACCACACACAAGTTGACCTGTTGTGAGGAAAAAACGCTTTAGTGCATTTCGAACATGAAAAAGGTCATTTTAAAATCAACATGAAGAACCAAAATTCCATAAGTATAAAACACAAAAAAATGCTTACCGAAGGAAACAAAATATATCGTACTAGGCACCCTCCTCCCGCCCTGTGGTGCAACTGATGTCCCTTTTTTCCAAAAATGTACTCAATGGGATCGTAATGTTGCAACCACACACAAGTTGACCTGTTGTGAGGAAAAAACGCTTTAGTACATTTCGAACATGAAAATGGTCATTTTAAAATCAACATGAAGAACCAAAATTCCAAAGGATAAAACACACAAAAATGCTTACCGAAGTAAACAAAATGTATCGTACTAGGCACCCTCCTACCGCCCTGTGGTGCAACTGATGTCCCTTTCTCCAAAAATGTACTCAATGGGATCGTAATGTTGCAACCACACACAAGTTGACCTGTTGTGAGGAAAAAACGCTTTAGTGCATTTCGAACATGAAAAAGGTCATTTTAAAATCAACATGAAGAACCAAAATTCCATAAGTATAAAACACAAAAAAATGCTTACCGAAGAAAAAAAAGTATCGTACTAGGCACCCTCCTCCCGCCCTGTGGTGCAACTGATGTCCCTTTCTCCAAAAATGTACTCAATGGGATCGTAATGTTGCAACCACACACAAGTTGACCTGTTGTGAGGAAAAAACGCTTTAGTACATTTCGAACATGAAAAAGGTCATTTTAAAATCAACATGAAGAACCAAAATTCCATAAGTATAAAACACAAAAAAATGCTTACCGAAGTAAACAAAATGTATCGTACTAGGCACCCTCCTCCCGCCCTGTGGTGCAACTGATGTCCCTTTCTCCAAAAATGTACTCAATGGGATCGTAATGTTGCAACCACACACAAGTTGACCTGTTGTGAGGAAAAAACGCTTTAGTGCATTTCGAACATGAAAAAGGTCATTTTAAAATCAACATGAAGAACCAAAATTCCATAAGTATAAAACACAAAAAAATGCTTACCGAAGTAAACAAAATGTATCGTACTAGGCACCCTCCTCCCGCCCTGTGGTGCAACTGATGTCCCTTTCTCCAAAAATGTACTCAATGGGATCGTAATGTTGCAACCACACACAAGTTGACCTGTTGTGAGGAAAAAACGCTTTAGTGCATTTCGAACATGAAAAAGGTCATTTTAAAATCAACATGAAGAACCAAAATTCCATAAGTATAAAACACAAAAAAATGCTTACCGAAGTAAACAAAATATATCGTACTAGGCACCCTCCTCCCGCCCTGTGGTGCAACTGATGTCCCTTTCTCCAAAAATGTACTCAATGGGATCGTAATGTTGCAACCACACACAAGTTGACCTGTTGTGAGGAAAAAACGCTTTAGTACATTTCAAACATGAAAAAGGTCATTTTAAAATCAACATGAAGAACCAAAATTCCAAAAGTATAAAACACAAAAAAATGCTTACCGAAGAAAAAAAAGTATCGTACTAGGCACCCTCCTCCCGCCCTGTGGTGCAACTGATGTCCCTTTCTCCAAAAATGTTCTCAATGGGATCGTAATGTTGCAACCACACACAAGTTGACCTGTTGTGAAGAAAAAACGCTTTAGTGCATTTCGAACATGAAAAAGGTCATTTTAAAATCAACATGAAGAACCAAAATTCCATAAGTATAAAACACAAAAAAATGCTTACCGAAGTAAAGAAAATGTATCCTACTAGGCACCCTCCTCCCGCCCTGTGGTGCAACTGATGTCCCTTTCTCCAAAAATGTACTCAATGGGATCGTAATGTTGCAACCACACACAAGTTGACCTGTTGTGAGGAAAAAACGCTTTAGTGCATTTCGAACATGAAAAAGGTCATTTTAAAATCAACATGAAGAACCAAAATTCCATAAGTATAAAACACAAAAAAATGCTTACCGAAGTAAACAAAATGTATCGTACTAGGCACCCTCCTCCCGCCCTGTGGTGCAACTGATGTCCCTTTCTCCAAAAATGTACTCAATGGGATCGTAATGTTGCAACCACACACAAGTTGACCTGTTGTGAGGAAAAAACGCTTTAGTACATTTCAAAGATGGAAAAGGTCATTTTAAAATCAACATGAAGAACCAAAATTCCAAAAGTATAAAACACAAAAAAATGCTTACCGAAGAAAAAAAAGTATCGTACTAGGGACCCTCCTCCCGCCCTGTGGTGCAACTGATGTCCCTTTCTCCAAAAATGTTCTCAATGGGATCGTAATGTTGCAACCACACACAAGTTGACCTGTTGTGAAGAAAAAACGCTTTAGTGCATTTCGAACATGAAAAAGGTCATTTTAAAATCAACATGAAGAACCAAAATTCCATAAGTATAAAACACAAAAAAATGCTTACCGAAGTAAACAAAATGTATCGTACTAGGCACCCTCCTCCCGCCCTGTGGTGCAACTGATGTCCCTTTCTCCAAAAATGTACTCAATGGGATCGTAATGTTGCAACCACACACAAGTTTACCTGTTGTGAGGAAAAAACGCTTTAGTACATTTCGAACATGAAAATGGTCATTTTAAAATCAACATGAAGAACCAAAATTCCAAAGGATAAAACACACAAAAATGCTTACCGAAGTAAACAAAATGTATCGTACTAGGCACCCTCCTCCCGCCCTGTGGTGCAACTGATGTCCCTTTCTCCAAAAATGTACTCAATGGGATCGTAATGTTGCAACCACACACAAGTTGACCTGTTGTGAGGAAAAAACGCTTTAGTGCATTTCGAACATGAAAAAGGTCATTTTAAAATCAACATGAAGAACCAAAATTCCATAAGTATAAAACACAAAAAAATGCTTACCGAAGAAAAAAAAGTATCGTACTAGGCACCCTCCTCCCGCCCTGTGGTGCAACTGATGTCCCTTTCTCCAAAAATGTACTCAATGGGATCGTAATGTTGCAACCACACACAAGTTGACCTGTTGTGAGGAAAAAACGCTTTAGTACATTTCGAACATGAAAAAGGTCATTTTAAAATCAACATGAAGAACCAAAATTCCATAAGTATAAAACACAAAAAAATGCTTACCGAAGTAAACAAAATGTATCGTACTAGGCACCCTCCTCCCGCCCTGTGGTGCAACTGATGTCCCTTTCTCCAAAAATGTACTCAATGGGATCGTAATGTTGCAACCACACACAAGTTGACCTGTTGTGAGGAAAAAACGCTTTAGTGCATTTCGAACATGAAAAAGGTCATTTTAAAATCAACATGAAGAACCAAAATTCCATAAGTATAAAACACAAAAAAATGCTTACCGAAGTAAACAAAATGTATCGTACTAGGCACCCTCCTCCCGCCCTGTGGTGCAACTGATGTCCCTTTCTCCAAAAATGTACTCAATGGGATCGTAATGTTGCAACCACACACAAGTTGACCTGTTGTGAGGAAAAAACGCTTTAGTGCATTTCGAACATGAAAAAGGTCATTTTAAAATCAACATGAAGAACCAAAATTCCATAAGTATAAAACACAAAAAAATGCTTACCGAAGTAAACAAAATGTATCGTACTAGGCACCCTCCTCCCGCCCTGTGGTGCAACTGATGTCCCTTTCTCCAAAAATGTACTCAATGGGATCGTAATGTTGCAACCACACACAAGTTGACCTGTTGTGAGGAAAAAACGCTTTAGTACATTTCAAACATGAAAAAGGTCATTTTAAAATCAACATGAAGAACCAAAATTCCAAAAGTATAAAACACAAAAAAATGCTTACCGAAGAAAAAAAAGTATCGTACTAGGCACCCTCCTCCCGCCCTGTGGTGCAACTGATGTCCCTTTCTCCAAAAATGTTCTCAATGGGATCGTAATGTTGCAACCACACACAAGTTGACCTGTTGTGAAGAAAAAACGCTGTAGTGCATTTCGAACATGAAAAAGGTCATTTTAAAATCAACATGAAGAACCAAAATTCCATAAGTATAAAACACAAAAAAATGCTTACCGAAGTAAAGAAAATGTATCCTACTAGGCACCCTCCTCCCGCCCTGTGGTGCAACTGATGTCCCTTTCTCCAAAAATGTACTCAATGGGATCGTAATGTTGCAACCACACACAAGTTGACCTGTTGTGAGGAAAAAACGCTTTAGTGCATTTCGAACATGAAAAAGGTCATTTTAAAATCAACATGAAGAACCAAAATTCCATAAGTATAAAACACAAAAAAATGCTTACCGAAGTAAACAAAATGTATCGTACTAGGCACCCTCCTCCCGCCCTGTGGTGCAACTGATGTCCCTTTCTCCAAAAATGTACTCAATGGGATCGTAATGTTGCAACCACACACAAGTTGACCTGTTGTGAGGAAAAAACGCTTTAGTACATTTCAAAGATGGAAAAGGTCATTTTAAAATCAACATGAAGAACCAAAATTCCAAAAGTATAAAACACAAAAAAATGCTTACCGAAGAAAAAAAAGTATCGTACTAGGCACCCTCCTCCCGCCCTGTGGTGCAACTGATGTCCCTTTCTCCAAAAATGTTCTCAATGGGATCGTAATGTTGCAACCACACACAAGTTGACCTGTTGTGAAGAAAAAACGCTTTAGTGCATTTCGAACATGAAAAAGGTCATTTTAAAATCAACATGAAGAACCAAAATTCCATAAGTATAAAACACAAAAAAATGCTTACCGAAGTAAAGAAAATGTATCCTACTAGGCACCCTCCTCCCGCCCTGTGGTGCAACTGATGTCCCTTTCTCCAAAAATGTACTCAATGGGATCGTAATGTTGCAACCACACACAAGTTGACCTGTTGTGAGGAAAAAACGCTTTAGTGCATTTCGAACATGAAAAAGGTCATTTTAAAATCAACATGAAGAACCAAAATTCCATAAGTATAAAACACAAAAAAATGCTTACCGAAGTAAACAAAATGTATCGTACTAGGCACCCTCCTCCCGCCCTGTGGTGCAACTGATGTCCCTTTCTCCAAAAATGTACTCAATGGGATCGTAATGTTGCAACCACACACAAGTTGACCTGTTGTGAGGAAAAAACGCTTTAGTACATTTCAAAGATGGAAAAGGTCATTTTAAAATCAACATGAAGAACCAAAATTCCAAAAGTATAAAACACAAAAAAATGCTTACCGAAGAAAAAAAAGTATCGTACTAGGGACCCTCCTCCCGCCCTGTGGTGCAACTGATGTCCCTTTCTCCAAAAATGTTCTCAATGGGATCGTAATGTTGCAACCACACACAAGTTGACCTGTTGTGAAGAAAAAACGCTTTAGTGCATTTCGAACATGAAAAAGGTCATTTTAAAATCAACATGAAGAACCAAAATTCCATAAGTATAAAACACAAAAAAATGCTTACCGAAGTAAACAAAATGTATCGTACTAGGCACCCTCCTCCCGCCCTGTGGTGCAACTGATGTCCCTTTCTCCAAAAATGTACTCAATGGGATCGTAATGTTGCAACCACACACAAGTTTACCTGTTGTGAGGAAAAAACGCTTTAGTACATTTCAAACATGAAAAAGGTCATTTTAAAATCAACATGAAGAACCAAAATTCCATAAGTATAAAACACAAAAAAATGCTTACCGAAGTAAACAAAATGTATCGTACTAGGCACCCTCCTCCCGCCCTGTGGTGCAACTGATGTCCCTTTCTCCAAAAATGTACTCAATGGGATCGTAATGTTGCAACCACACACAAGTTGACCTGTTGTGAGGAAAAAACGCTTTAGTGCATTTCGAACATGAAAAAGGTCATTTTAAAATCAACATGAAGAACCAAAATTCCATAAGTATAAAACACAAAAAAATGCTTACCGAAGTAAACAAAATGTATCGTACTAGGCACCCTCCTCCCGCCCTGTGGTGCAACTGATGTCCCTTTCTCCAAAAATGTACTCAATGGGATCGTAATGTTGCAACCACACACAAGTTGACCTGTTGTGAGGAAAAAACGCTTTAGTACATTTCAAAGATGGAAAAGGACATTTTAAAATCAACATGAAGAACCAAAATTCCAAAAGTATAAAACACAAAAAAATGCTTACCGAAGAAAAAAAAGTATCGTACTAGGCACCCTCCTCCCGCCCTGTGGTGCAACTGATGTCCCTTTCTCCAAAAATGTACTCAATGGGATCGTAATATTGCAACCACACACAAGTTGACCTGTTGTGAGGAAAAAACGCTTTAGTACATTTCGAACATGAAAAAGGTCATTTTAAAATCAACATGAAGAACCAAAATTCCATAAGTATAAGACACAAAAAAATGCTTACCGAAGTAAACAAAATGTATCGTACTAGGCAGCCTCCTCCCGCCCTGTGGTGCAACTGATGTCCCTTTCTCCAAAAATGTACTCAATGGGATCGTAATGTTGCAACCACACACAAGTTGACCTGTTGTGAAGAAAAAACGCTTTAGTGCATTTCGAACATGAAAAAGGTCATTTTAAAATCAACATGAAGAACCAAAATTCCATAAGTATAAAACACACAAAAATGCTTACCGAAGTAAACAAAATGTATCGTACTAGGCACCCTCCTCCCGCCCTGTGGTGCAACTGATGTCCCTTTCTCCAAAAATGTACTCAATGGGATCGTAATATTGCAACCACACACAAGGTGACCTGTTGTGAGGAAAAAACGCTTTAGTACATTTCGAACATGAAAAAGGTCATTTTAAAATCAACATGAAGAACCAAAATTCCATAAGTATAAAACACAAAAAAATGCTTACCGAAGTAAACAAAATGTATCCTACTAGGCACCCTCCTCCCGCCCTGTAGTGCAACTGATGTCCCTTTCTCCAAAAATGTACTCAATGGGATCGTAATGTTGCAACCACACACAAGTTGACCTGTTGTGAGGAAAAAACGCTTTAGTACATTTCGAACATGAAAAAGGTCATTTTAAAATCAACATGAAGAACCAAAATTCCATAAGTATAAAACACAAAAAAATGCTTACCGAAGTAAACAAAATGTATCCTACTAGGCACCCTCCTCCCGCCCTGTGGTGCAACTGATGTCCCTTTCTCCAAAAATGTACTCAATGGGATCGTAATATTGCAACCACACACAAGTTGACCTGTTGTGAGGAAAAAACGCATTAGTACATTTCGAACATGAAAAAGGTCATTTTAAAATCAACATGAAGAACCAAAATTCCATAAGTATAAAACACAAAAAAATGCTTACCGAAGTAAACAAAATGTATCGTACTAGGCACCCTCCTCCCGCCCTGTGGTGCAACTGATGTCCCTTTCTCCAAAAATGTACTCAATGGGATCGTAATGTTGCAACCACACACAAGTTGACCTGTTGTGAAGAAAAAACGCTTTAGTGCATTTCGAACATGAAAAAGGTCATTTTAAAATCAACATGAAGAACCAAAATTCCATAAGTATAAAACACAAAAAAATGCTTACCGAAGTAAACAAAATGTATCGTACTAGGCACCCTCCTCCCGCCCTGTGGTGCAACTGATGTCCCTTTCTCCAAAAATGTACTCAATGGGATCGTAATGTTGCAACCACACACAAGTTGACCTGTTGTGAGGAAAAAACGCTTTAGTACATTTCGAACATGAAAAAGGTCATTTTAAAATCAACATGAAGAACCAAAATTCCAAAAGTATAAAACACAAAAAATGCTTACCGAAGAAAACAATATGTATCGTAGTAGGCACCCTCCTCCCGCCCTGTGGTGGAACTGATGTCCCTTTCTCCAAAAATGTACTCAATGGGATCGTAATGTTGCAACCACACACAAGTTGACCTGCTGTGAGGAAAAAACGCTTAAGTACATTTCAAACATGAAAAAGGTCATTTTAAAATCAACATGAAGAACCAAAATTCCAAAAGTATAAAACACAAAAAAATGCTTACCGAAGAAAACAATATGTATCGTAGTAGGCACCCTCCTCCCGCCCTGTGGTGCAACTGATTTCCCTTTCTCCAAAAATGTACTCAATGGGATCGTAATGTTGCAACCACACACAAGTTGACCTGCTGTGAGGAAAAAACGCTTTAGTACATTTCAAACATATAAATGGTCATTTTAAAATCAACATGAAGAACCAAAATTCCAAAGGTATAAAACACAAAAAAATGCTTACCAAAGAAAACAATATGTATCGTACTAGGCACCCTCCTCCCGCCCTGTGGTGCAACTGATGTCCCTTTCTCCAAAAATGTACTCAATGGGATCGTAATGTTGCAACCACACACAAGTTGACCTGCTGTGAGGAAAAAACGCTTTAGTACATTTCAAACATGAAAAAGGTCATTTTAAAATCAACATGAAGAACCAAAATTCCATAAGTATAAAACACACAAAAATGCTTACCGAAGAAAACAATATGTATCGTACTAGGCACCCTCCTCCCGCCCTGTGGTGCAACTGATGTCCCTTTCTCCAAAAATGTACTCAATGGGATCGTAATGTTGCAACCACACACAAGTTGACCTGTTGTGAGGAAAAAACGCTTTAGTACATTTCGAACATGAAAAAGGTCATTTTAAAATCAACATGAAGAACCAAAATTCCATAAGTATAAAACACACAAAAATGCTTACCGGAGTAAACAAAATGTATCCTACTAGGCACCCTCCTCCCGCCCTGTGGTGCAACTGATGTCCCTTTCTCCAAAAATGTACTCAACGGGATCGTAATATTGCAACCACACACAAGTTGACCTGTTGTGAGGAAAAAACGCTTTAGTACATTTCGAACATGAAAAAGGTCATTTTAAAATCAACATGAAGAACCAAAATTCCATAAGTATAAAACACAAAAAAATGCTTACCGAAGTAAACAAAATGTATCGTACTAGGCACCCTCCTCCCGCCCTGTGGTGCAACTGATGTCCCTTTCTCCAAAAATGTACTCAATGGGATCGTAATGTTGCAACCACACACAAGTTGACCTGTTGTGAAGAAAAAACGCTTTAGTGCATTTCGAACATGAAAAAGGTCATTTTAAAATCAACATGAAGAACCAAAATTCCAAAAGTATAAAACACACAAAAATGCTTACCGAAGAATAAAAAATGTATCGTACTAGGCACCCTCCTCCCGCCCTGTGGTGCAACTGATGTCCCTTTCTCCAAAAATGTACTCAATGGTATCGTAATGTTGCAACCACACACAAGTTGACCTGTTGTGAGGAAAAAACGCTTTAGTACATTTCGAACATGAAAAAGGTCATTTTAAAATCAACATGAAGAACCAAAATTCCAAAAGTATAAAACACAAAAAATGCTTACCGAAGAAAACAATATGTATCGTAGTAGGCACCCTCCTCCCGCCCTGTGGTGGAACTGATGTCCCTTTCTCCAAAAATGTACTCAATGGGATCGTAATGTTGCAACCACACACAAGTTGACCTGCTGTGAGGAAAAAACGCTTAAGTACATTTCAAACATGAAAAAGGTCATTTTAAAATCAACATGAAGAACCAAAATTCCAAAAGTATAAAACACAAAAATGCTTACCGAAGGAAACAAAATGTATCGTACTAGGCACCCTCCTCCCGCCCTGTGGTGCAACTGATTTCCCTTTCTCCAAAAATGTACTCAATGGGATCGTAATGTTGCAACCACACACAAGTTGACCTGCTGTGAGGAAAAAACGCTTTAGTACATTTCAAACATGAAAAAGGTGATTTTAAAATCAACATGAAGAACCAAAATTCCATAAGTATAAAACACACAAAAATGCTTACCGAAGAAAACAATATGTATCGTACTAGGCACCCTCCTCCCGCCCTGTGGTGCAACTGATGTCCCTTTCTCCAAAAATGTACTCAATGGGATCGTAATGTTGCAACCACACACAAGTTGACCTGCTGTGAGGAAAAAACGCTTTAGTACATTTCAAACATGAAAAAGGTCATTTAAAAATCAACATGAAGAACCAAAATTCCAAAAGTATAAAGCACACAAAAATGCTTACCGAAGAAAAAAAAATGTATCGTACTAGGCACCCTCCTCCCGCCCTGTGGTGCAACTGATGTCCCTTTCTCCAAAAATGTACTCAATGGGATCGTAATGTTGCAACCACACACAAGTTGACCTGCTGTGAGGAAAAAACGCTTTAGTACATTTCAAACATGAACAAGGTCATTTTAAAATCAACATGAAGAACCAAAATTCCATAAGTATAAAACACACAAAAATGCTTACCGAAGAATAAAAAATGTATCGTACTAGGCACCCTCCTCCCGCCCTGTGGTGCAACTGATGTCCCTTTCTCCAAAAATGTACTCAATGGGATCGTAATGTTGCAACCACACACAAGTTGACCTGCTGTGAGGAAAAAACGCTTTAGTACATTTCAAACATGAAAAAGGTCATTTTAAAATCAACATGAAGAACCAAAATTCCATAAGTATAAAACACACAAAAATGCTTACCGAAGAAAACAATATGTATCGTACTAGGCACCCTCCTCCCGCCCTGTGGTGCAACTGATGTCCCTTTCTCCAAAAATGTACTCAATGGGATCGTAATGTTGCAACCACACACAAGTTGACCTGTTGTGAAGAAAAAACGCTTTAGTGCATTTCGAACATGAAAAAGGTCATTTTAAGATCAACATGAAGAACCAAAATTCCATAAGTATAAAACTCAAAAAAATGCTTACCGAAGTAAACAAAATGTATCCTACTAGGCACCCTCCTCCCGCCCTGTGGTGCAACTGATGTCCCTTTCTCCAAAAATGTACTCAATGGGATCGTAATGTTGCAACCACACACAAGTTGACCTGTTGTGAGGAAAAAACGCTTTAGTACATTTCGAACATGAAAAAGGTCATTTTAAAATCAACATGAAGAACCAAAATTCCATAAGTATAAAACACAAAAAAATGCTTACCGAAGTAAACAAAATGTATCGTACTAGGCACCCTCCTCCCGCCCTGTGGTGCAACTGATGTCCCTTTCTCCAAAAATGTACTCAATGGGATCGTAATGTTGCAACCACACACAAGTTCACCTGTTGTGAGGAAAAAACGCTTTAGTACATTTCGAACATGAAAAAGGTCATTTTAAAATCAACATGAAGAACCAAAATTCCAAAAGTATAAAACACAAAAAAATGCTTACCGAAGAAAACAATATGTATCGTAGTAGGCACCCTCCTCCCGCCCTGTGGTGCAACTGATGTCCCTTTCTCCAAAAATGTACTCAATGGGATCGTAATGTTGCAACCACACACAAGTTGACCTGCTGTGAGGAAAAAACGCTTTAGTACATTTCAAACATGAAAAAGGTCATTTTAAAATTAACATGAAGAACCAAAATTCCATAAGTATAAAACACAAAGAAATGCTTACCGCAGTAAACGAAATGTATCGCACTAGGCACCCTCCTCCCGCCCTGTGGTGCAACTGATGTCCCTTTCTCCAAAAATGTACTCAATGGGATCGTAATGTTGCAACCACACACAAGTTGACCTGCTGTGAGGAAAAAACGCTTTAGTACATTTCAAACATGAAAAAGGTCATTTTAAAATCAACATGAAGAACCAAAATTCCAAAAGTATAAAACACACAAAAATGCTTACCGAAGAAAACAAAATGTATCGTACTAGGCACCCTCCTCCCGCCCTGTGGTGCAACTGATTTCCCTTTCTCCAAAAATGTACTCAATGGGATCGTAATGTTGCAACCACACACAAGTTGACCTGCTGTGAGGAAAAAACGCTTTAGTACATTTCAAACATATAAATGGTCATTTTAAAATCAACATGAAGAACCAAAATTCCAAAGGTATAAAACACAAAAAAATGCTTACCAAAGAAAACAATATGTATCGTACTAGGCACCCTCCTCCCGCCCTGTGGTGCAACTGATGTCCCTTTCTCCAAAAATGTACTCAATGGGATCGTAATGTTGCAACCACACACAAGTTGACCTGCTGTGAGGAAAAAACGCTTTAGTACATTTCAAACATGAAAAAGGTCATTTTAAAATCAACATGAAGAACCAAAATTCCATAAGTATAAAACACACAAAAATGCTTACCGAAGAAAACAATATGTATCGTACTAGGCACCCTCCTCCCGCCCTGTGGTGCAACTGATGTCCCTTTCTCCAAAAATGTACTCAATGGGATCGTAATGTTGCAACCACACACAAGTTGACCTGCTGTGAGGAAAAAACGCTTTAGTACATTTCAAACATGAAAAAGGTCATTTTAAAATCAACATGAAGAACCAAAATTCCAAAAGTATAAAGCACACAAAAATGCTTACCGAAGAAAAAAAAATGTATCGTACTAGGCACCCTCCTCCCGCCCTGTGGTGCAACTGATGTCCCTTTCTCCAAAAATGTACTCAATGGGATCGTAATGTTGCAACCACACACAAGTTGACCTGCTGTGAGGAAAAAACGCTTTAGTACATTTCAAACATGAACAAGGTCATTTTAAAATCAACATGAAGAACCAAAATTCCATAAGTATAAAACACAAAAAAAAACTTACCGAAGAAAACAATATGTATCGTACTAGGCACCCTCCTCCCGCCCTGTGGTGCAACTGATGTCCCTTTCTCCAAAAATGTACTCAATGGGATCGTAATGTTGCAACCACACACAAGTTGACCTGCTGTGAGGAAAAAACGCTTTAGTACATTTCAAACATGAAAAAGGTCATTTTAAAATCAACATGAAGAACCAAAATTCCATAAGTATAAAACACACAAAAATGCTTACCGAAGAAAACAATATGTATCGTACTAGGCACCCTCCTCCCGCCCTGTGGTGCAACTGATGTCCCTTTCTCCAAAAATGTACTCAATGGGATCGTAATGTTGCAACCACACACAAGTTGACCTGTTGTGAAGAAAAAACGCTTTAGTGCATTTCGAACATGAAAAAGGTCATTTTAAGATCAACATGAAGAACCAAAATTCCATAAGTATAAAACTCAAAAAAATGCTTACCGAAGTAAACAAAATGTATCCTACTAGGCACCCTCCTCCCGCCCTGTGGTGCAACTGATGTCCCTTTCTCCAAAAATGTACTCAATGGGATCGTAATGTTGCAACCACACACAAGTTGACCTGTTGTGAGGAAAAAACGCTTTAGTACATTTCGAACATGAAAAAGGCCATTTTAAAATCAACATGAAGAACCAAAATTCCAAAAGTATAAAACACACAAAAATGCTTACCGAAGAAAACAATATGTATCGTACTAGGCACCCTCCTCCCGCCCTGTGGTGCAACTGATGTCCCTTTCTCCAAAAATGTACTCAATGGGATCGTAATGTTGCAACCACACACAAGTTGACCTGCTGTGAGGAAAAAACGCTTTAGTACATTTCAAACATGAAAAAGGTCATTTTAAAATCAACATGAAGAACCAAAATTCCATAAGTATAAAACACACAAAAATGCTTACCGAAGAAAACAATATGTATCGTACTAGGCACCCTCCTCCCGCCCTGTGGTGCAACTGATGTCCCATTCTCCAAAAATGTACTCAATGGGATCGTAATGTTGCAACCACACACAAGTTGACCTGCTGTGAGGAAAAAACGCTTTAGTACATTTCAAACATGAAAAAGGTCATTTTAAAATCAACATGAATAACCAAAATTCCAAAAGTATAAAACACAAAAAAATGCTTACCGAAGAAAACAATATGTATCGTACTAGGCACCCTCCTCCCGCCCTGTGGTGCAACTGATGTCCCTTTCTCCAAAAATGTACTCAATGGGATCGTAATGTTGCAACCGCACACAAGTTGACCTGCTGTGAGGAAAAAACGCTTTAGTACATTTCAAACATGAAAAAGGTCATTTTAAAATCAACATGAAGAACCAAAATTCCATAAGTATAAAACACACAAAAATGCTTACCGAAGAAAACAATATGTATCGTACTAGGCACCCTCCTCCCGCCCTGTGGTGCAACTGATGTCCCTTTCTCCAAAAATGTACTCAATGGGATCGTAATGTTGCAACCACACACAAGTTGACCTGCTGTGAGGAAAAAACGCTACAGTACATTTCAAACATGAAAAAGGTAATTTTAAAATCAACATGAAGAACCAAAATTCCATAAGTATAAAACACACAAAAATGCTTACCGAAGAAAACAATATGTATCGTACTAGGCACCCTCCTCCCGCCCTGTGGTGCAACTGATGTCCCTTTCTCCAAAAATGTACTCAATGGGATCGTAATGTTGCAACCACACACAAGTTGACCTGTTGTGAAGAAAAATCGCTTTAGTGCATTTCGAACATGAAAAAGGTCATTTTAAGATCAACATGAAGAACCAAAATTCCATAAGTATAAAACTCATAAAAATGCTTACCGAAGTAAACAAAATGTATCCTACTAGGCACCCTCCTCCCGCCCTGTGGTGCAACTGATGTCCCTTTCTCCAAAAATGTACTCAATGGGATCGTAATGTTGCAACCACACACAAGTTGACCTGCTGTGAGGAAAAAACGCTTTAGTACATTTCAAACATGAAAAAGGTCATTTTAAAATCAACATGAAGAACCAAAATTCCATAAGTATAAAACACACAAAAATGCTTACCGAAGAAAACAATATGTATCGTACTAGGCACCCTCCTCCCGCCCTGTGGTGCAACTGATGTCCCTTTCTCCAAAAATGTACTCAATGGGATCGTAATGTTGCAACCACACACAAGTTGACCTGTTGTGAAGACAAAACGCTTTAGTGCATTTCGAACATGAAAAAGGTCACTTTAAGATCATCATGAAGAACCAAAATTCCATAAGTATAAAACTCAAAAAAATGCTTACCGAAGTAAACAAAATGTATCCTACTAGGCACCCCCCTCCCGCCCTGTGGTGCAACTGATGTCCCTTTCTCCAAAAATGTACTCAATGGGATCGTAATGTTGCAACCACACACAAGTTGACCTGCTGTGAGGAAAAAACGCTTTAGTACATTTCAAACATGAAAAAGGTCATTTTAAAATCAACATGAAGAACCAAAATTCCAAAAGTATAAAACACACAAAAATGCTTACCGAAGAAAACAAAATGTATCGTACTAGGCAACCTCCTCCCGCCCTGTGGTGCAACTGATTTCCCTTTCTCAAAAAATGTACTCAATGGGATCGTAATGTTGCAACCACACACAAGTTGACCTGCTGTGAGGAAAAAACGCTTTAGTACATTTCAAACATATAAATGGTCATTTTAAAATCAACATGAAGAACCAAAATTCCAAAAGTATAAAACACACAAAAATGCTTACCGAAGAAAACAATATGTATCGTACTAGGCACCCTCCTCCCGCCCTGTGGTGCAACTGATGTCCCTTTCTCCAAAAATGTACTCAATGGGATCGTAATGTTGCAACCACACACAAGTTGACCTGTTGTGAAGAAAAATCGCTTTAGTGCATTTCGAACATGAAAAAGGTCATTTTAAGATCAACATGAAGAACCAAAATTCCATAAGTATAAAACTCAAAAAAATGCTTACCGAAGTAAACAAAATGTATCCTACTAGGCACCCTCCCCCCGCCCTGTGGTGCAACTGATGTCCCTTTCTCCAAAAATGTACTCAATGGGATCGTAATGTTGCAACCACACACAAGTTGACCTGCTGTGAGGAAAAAACGCTTTAGTACATTTCAAACATGAAAAAGGTCATTTTAAAATCAACATGAAGAACCAAAATTCCATAAGTATAAAACACAAAAAAATGCTAACCGAAGAAAAAAAAATGTATCGTACTAGGCACCCTCCTCCCGCCCTGTGGAGCAACTGATGTCCCTTTCTCCAAAAATGTACTCAATGGGATCGTAATGTTGCAACCACACACAAGTTGACCTGCTGTGAGGAAAAAACGCTTTATTACATTTCAAACATGAAAAAGGTCATTTTAAAATCAACATGAAGAACCAAAATTCCAAAAGTATAAAACACACAAAAATGCTTACCGAAGAATAAAAAATGTATCGTACTAGGCACCCTCCTCCCGCCCAGTGGTGCAACTGATGTCCCTTTCTCCAAAAATGTACTCAATGGGATCGTAATGTTGCAACCACACACAAGTTGACCTGTTGTGAAGAAAAATCGCTTTAGTGCATTTCGAACATGAAAAAGGTCATTTTAAGATCAACATGAAGAACCAAAATTCCATAAGTATAAAACTCAAAAAAATCCTTACCGAAGTAAACAAAATGTATCCTACTAGGCACCCTCCTCCCGCCCTGTGGTGCAACTGATGTCCCTTTCTCCAAAAATGTACTCAATCGGATCGTAATGTTGCAACCACACACAAGTTGACCTGCTGTGAGGAAAAAACGCTTTAGTACATTTCAAACATGAAAAAGGTCATTTTAAAATCAACATGAAGAACCAAAATTCCATAAGTATAAAACACACAAAAATGCTTACCGAAGAAAACAATATGTATCGTACTAGGCACCCTCCTCCCGCCCTGTGGTGCAACTGATGTCCCTTTCTCCAAAAATGTACTCAATGGGATCGTAATGTTGCAACCACACACAAGTTGACCTGTTGTGAAGAAAAAACGCT
Organism: Schistocerca nitens; assembly: GCF_023898315.1. NCBI lineage: Eukaryota > Metazoa > Arthropoda > Insecta > Orthoptera > Acrididae > Schistocerca > Schistocerca nitens. The sequence continues at coordinate 7,717,915 of NC_064622.1, forward strand.
TTAGTGCATTTCGAACATGAAAAAGGTCATTTTAAGATCAACATGAAGAACCAAAATTCCATAAGTATAAAACTCAAAAAAATGCTTACCGAAGTAAACAAAATGTATCCTACTAGGCACCCTCCTCCCGCCCTGTGGTGCAACTGATGTCCCTTTCTCCAAAAATGTACTCAATGGGATCGTAATGTTGCAACCACACACAAGTTGACCTGCTGTGAGGAAAAAACGCTTTAGTACATTTCAAACATGAAAAAGGTCATTTTAAAATCAACATGAAGAACCAAATTTCCATAAGTATAAAACACAAAAAAAAACTTACCGAAGAAAACAATATGTATCGTACTAGGCACCCTCCTCCCGCCCTGTGGTGCAACTGATGTCCCTTTCTCCAAAAATGTACTCAATGGGATCGTAATGTTGCAACCACACACAAGTTGACCTGCTGTGAGGAAAAAACGCTTTAGTACATTTCAAACATGAAAAAGGTCATTTTAAAATCAACATGAAGAACCAAAATTCCAAAAGTATAAAACACACAAAAATGCTTACCGAAGAATAAAAAATGTATCGTACTAGGCACCCTCCTCCCGCCCAGTGGTGCAACTGATGTCCCTTTCTCCAAAAATGTACTCAATGGGATCGTAATGTTGCAACCACACACAAGTTGACCTGTTGTGAAGAAAAAACGCTTTAGTGCATTTCGAACATGAAAAAGGTCATTTTAAGATCAACATGAAGAACCAAAATTCCATAAGTATAAAACTCAAAAAAATGCTCACCGAAGTAAACAAAATGTATCCTACTAGGCACCCTCCTCCCGAACTGTGGTGCAACTGATGTCCCTTTCTCCAAAAATGTACTCAATGGGATCGTAATGTTGCAACCACACACAAGTTGACCTGTTGTGAGGAAAAAACGCTTTAGTACATTTCGAACATGAAAAAGGTCATTTTAAAATCAACATGAAGAACCAAAATTCCAAAAGTATAAAACACAAAAAAATGCTTACCGAAGTAAACAAAATGTATCGCACTAGGCACCCTCCTCCCGCCCTGTGGTGCAACTGATGTCCCTTTCTCCAAAAATGTACTCAATGGGATCGTAATGTTGCAACCACACACAAGTTGACCTGCTGTGAGGAAAAAACGCTTTAGTACATTTCAAACATGAAAAAGGTCATTTTAAAATCAACATGAAGAACCAAAATTCCAAAAGTATAAAACACACAAAAATGCTTACCGAAGAAAACAATATGTATCGTACTAGGCACCCTCCTCCCGCCCTGTGGTGCAACTGATGTCCCTTTCTCCAAAAATGTACTCAATGGGATCGTAATGTTGCAACCACACACAAGTTGACCTGCTGTGAGGAAAAAACGCTTTAGTACATTTCAAACATGAAAAAGGTCATTTTAAAATCAACATGAAGAACCAAAATTCCATAAGTATAAAACACACAAAAATGCTTACCGAAGAAAACAATATGTATCGTACTAGGCACCCTCCTCCCGCCCTGTGGTGCAACTGATGGCCCTTTCTCCAAAAATGTACTCAATCGGATCGTAATGTTGCAACCACACACAAGTTGACCTGCTGTGAGGAAAAAACGCTTTAGTACATTTCAAACATGAAAAAGGTCATTTTAAAATCAACATGAAGAACCAAAATTCCAAAAGTATAAAACACACAGAAATGCTTACCGAAGAAAGAAAAATGTATCGTACTAGGCACCCTCCTCCCGCCCTGTGGTGCAACTGATGTCCCTTTCTCCAAAAATGTACTCAATGGGATCGTAATGTTGCAACCACACACAAGTTGACCTGCTGTGAGGAAAAAACGCTTTAGTACATTTCAAACATGAAAAAGGTCATTTTAAAATCAACATGAAGAACCAAATTTCCATAAGTATAAAACACAAAAAAAAACTTACCGAAGAAAACAATATGTATCGTACTAGGCACCCTCCTCCCGCCCTGTGGTGCAACTGATGTCCATTTCTCCAAAAATGTACTCAATGGGATCGTAATGTTGCAACCACACACAAGTTGACCTGCTGTGAGGAAAAAACGCTTTAGTACATTTCAAACATGAAAAAGGTCATTTTAAAATCAACATGAAGAACCAAAATTCCAAAAGTATAAAACACACAAAAATGCTTACCGAAGAATAAAAAATGTATCGTACTAGGCACCCTCCTCCCGCCCAGTGGTGCAACTGATGTCCCTTTCTCCAAAAATGTACTCAATGGGATCGTAATGTTGCAACCACACACAAGTTGACCTGTTGTGAGGAAAAAACGCTTTAGTACATTTCGAACATGAAAAAGGTCATTTTAAAATCAACATGAAGAACCAAAATTCCATAAGTATAAAACACAAAAAAATGCTTACCGAAGTAAACAAAATGTATCGCACTAGGCACCCTCCTCCCGCCCTGTGGTGCAACTGATGTCCCTTTCTCCAAAAATGTACTCAATGGGATCGTAATGTTGCAACCACACACAAGTTGACCTGCTGTGAGGAAAAAACGCTTTAGTACATTTCGAACATGAAAAAGGTCATTTTAAAATCAACATGAAGAACCAAAATTCCATAAGTATAAAACACACAAAAATGCTTACCGAAGAAAACAATATGTATCGTACTAGGCACCCTCCTCCCGCCCTGTGGTGCAACTGATGTCCCTTTCTCCAAAAATGTACTCAATGGCATCGTAATGTTGCAACCACACACAAGTTGACCTGTTGTGAAGAAAAAACGCTTTAGTGCATTTCGAACATGAAAAAGGTCATTTTAAGATCAACATGAAGAACCAAAATTCCATAAGTATAAAACTCAAAAAAATGCTTACCGAAGTAAACAAAATGTATCGTACTAGGCACCCTCCTCCCGCCCTGTGGTGCAACTGATGTCCCTTTCTCCAAAAATGTACTCAATGGGATCGTAATGTTGCAACCACACACAAGTTGACCTGCTGTGAGGAAAAAACGCTTTAGTACATTTCAAACATGAAAAAGGTCATTTTAAAATCAACATGAAGAACCAAAATTCCAAAAGTATAAAACACAAAAAATGCTTACCGAAGAAAACAAAATGTATCGTACTAGGCACCCTCCTCCCGCCCTGTGGTGCAACTGATTTCCCTTTCTCCAAAAATGTACTCAATGGGATCGTAATGTTGCAACCACACACAAGTTGACCTGCTGTGAGGAAAAAACGCTTTAGTACATTTCAAACATATAAATGGTCATTTTAAAATCAACATGAAGAACCAAAATTCCAAAGGTATAAAACACAAAAAAATGCTAACCGAAGAAAAAAAAATGTATCGTACTAGGCACCCTCCTCCCGCCCTGTGGTGCAACTGATGTCCCTTTCTCCAAAAATGTACTCAATGGGATCGTAATGTTGCAACCACACACAAGTTGACCTGCTGTGAGGAAAAAACGCTTTAGTACATTTCAAACATGAAAAAGGTCATTTTAAAATCAACATGAAGAACCAAAATTCCAAAAGTATAAAACACACAAAAATGCTTACCGAAGAAAACAATATGTATCGTACTAGGCACCCTCCTCCCGCCCTGTGGTGCAACTGATGTCCCTTTCTCCAAAAATGTACTCAATGGGATCGTAATGTTGCAACCACACACAAGTTGACCTGCTGTGAGGAAAAAACGCTTTAGTACATTTCAAACATGAAAAAGGTCATTTTAAAATCAACATGAAGAACCAAAATTCCATAAGTATAAAACACACAAAAATGCTTACCGAAGAAAACAATATGTATCGTACTAGGCACCCTCCTCCCGCCCTGTGGTGCAACTGATGTCCCTTTCTCCAAAAATGTACTCAATGGGATCGTAATGTTGCAACCACACACAAGTTGACCTGCTGTGAGGAAAAAACGTTTTAGTACATTTCAAACATGAAAAAGGTCATTTTAAAATCAACATGAAGAACCAAAATTCCAAAAGTATAAAACACACAAAAATGCTTACCGAAGAAAAAAAAATGTATCGTACTAGGCACCCTCCTCCCGCCCTGTGGTGCAACTGATGTCCCTTTCTCCAAAAATGTACTCAATGGGATCGTAATGTTGCAACCACACACAAGTTGACCTGCTGTGAGGAAAAAACGCTTTAGTACATTTCAAACATGAAAAAGGTCATTTTAAAATCAACATGAAGAACCAAAATTCGATAAGTATAAAACACAAAAAAAAAACTTACCGAAGAAAACAATATGTATCGTACTAGGCACCCTCCTCCCGCCCTGAGGTGCAACTGATGTCCCTTTCTCCAAAAATGTACTCAATGGGATCGTAATGTTGCAACCACACACAAGTTACCTGCTGTGAGGAAAAAACGCTTTAGTACATTTCATACATGAAAAAGGTCATTTTAAAATCAACATGAAGAACCAAAATTCCAAAAGTATAAAACACACAAAAATGCTTACCGAAGAATAAAAAATGTATCGTACTAGGCACCCTCCTCCCGCCCAGTGGTGCAACTGATGTCCCTTTCTCCAAAAATGTACTCAATGGGATCGTAATGTTGCAACCACACACAAGTTGACCTGCTGTGAGGAAAAACCGCTTTAGTACATTTCAAACATGAAAAAGGTCATTTTAAAATCAACATGAAGAACCAAAATTCCAAAAGTATAAAACATAAAAAAATGCTTACCGAAGAAAACAATATGTATCGTACTAGGCACCCTCCTCCCGCCCTGTGGTGCAACTGATGTCCCTTTCTCCAAAAATGTACTCAATGGGATCGTAATGTTGCAACCACACACAAGTTGACCTGCTGTGAGGAAAAAACGCTTTAGTACATTTCAAAAATGAAAAAGGTCATTTTAAAATCAACATGAAGAACCAAAATTCCATAAGTATAAAACACACAAAAATGCTTACCGAAGAAAACAATATGTATCGTGCTAGGCACCCTCCTCCCGCCCTGTGGTGCAACTGATGTCCCTTTCTCCAAAAATGTACTCAATGGGATCATAATGTTGCAACCACACACAAGTTGACCTGCTGTGAGGAAAAAACGCTTTAGTACATTTCAAACATGAAAAAGGTCATTTTAAAATCAACATGAAGAACCAAAATTCCAAAAGTATAAAACACAAAAAAATGCTTACCGAAGAAAAAAAAATGTATCGTACTAGGCACCCTCCTCCCGCCCTGTGGTGCAACTGATGTCCCTTTCTCCAAAAATGTACTCAATGGGATCGTAATGTTGCAACCACACACAAGTTGACCTGCTGTGAGGAAAAAACGCTTTAGTACATTTCAAACATGAAAAAGGTCATTTTAAAATCAACATGAAGAACCAAAATTCCATAAGTATAAAACACAAAAAAAAAAACTTACCGAAGAAAACAATATGTATCGTACTAGGCACCCTCCTCCCGCCCTGTGGTGCAACTGATGTCCCTTTCTCCAAAAATGTACTCAATGGGATCGTAATGTTGCAACCACACACAAGTTGACCTGCTGTGAGGAAAAAACGCTTTAGTACATTTCAAACATGAAAAAGGTCATTTTAAAATCAACATGAAGAACCAAAATTCCATAAGTATAAAACACACAAAAATGCTTACCGAAGAAAACAATATGTATCGTACTAGGCACCCTCCTCCCGCCCTGTGGTGCAACTGATGTCCCTTTCTCCAAAAATGTACTCAATGGGATCGTAATGTTGCAACCACACACAAGTTGACCTGCTGTGAGGAAAAAACGCTTTAGTACATTTCAAACATGAAAAAGGTCATTTTAAAATCAACATGAAGAACCAAAATTCCAAAAGTATAAAACACACAAAAATGCTTACCGAAGAATAAAAAATGTATCGTACTAGGCACCCTCCTCCCGCCCTGTGGTGCAACTGATGTCCCTTTCTCCAAAAATGTACTCAATGGGATCGTAATGTTGCAACCACACACAAGTTGACCTGCTGTGAGGAAAAAACGCTTTAGTACATTTCAAACATGAAAAAGGTCATTTTAAAATCAACATGAAGAACCAAAATTCCAAAAGTATAAAACATAAAAAAATGCTTACCGAAGAATAAAAAATGTATCGTACTAGGCACCCTCCTCCCGCCCTGTGGTGCAACTGATGTCCCTTTCTCCAAAAATGTACTCAATGGGATCGTAATGTTGCAACCACACACAAGTTGACCTGCTGTGAGGAAAAAACGCTTTAGTACATTTCAAACATGAAAAAGGTCATTTTAAAATCAACATGAAGAACCAAAATTCCAAAAGTATAAAACATAAAAAATGCTTACCGAAGAAAACAATATGTATCGTACTAGGCACCCTCCTCCCGCCCTGTGGTGCAACTGATGTCCCTTTCTCCAAAAATGTACTCAATGGGATCGTAATGTTGCAACCACACACAAGTTGACCTGGTGTGAGGAAAAAACGCTTTAGTACATTTCAAACATGAAAAAGGTTATTTTAAAATCAACATGAAGAACCAAAATTCCAAAAGTATAAAACACAAAAAAATGCTTACCGAAGAAAAAAAAATGTATCGTACTAGGCACCCTCCTCCCGCCCTGTGGTGCAACTGATGTCCCTTTCTCCAAAAATGTACTCCATGGGATCGTAATGTTGCAACCACACACAAGTTGACCTGCTGTGAGGAAAAAGCGCTTTAGTACATTTCAAACATGACAAAGGTCATTTTAAAATCAACATGAAGAACCAAAATTCCATAAGTATAAAACACACAAAAATGCTTACCGAAGAAAACAATATGTATCGTACTAGGCACCCTCCTCCCGCCCTGTGGTGCAACTGATGTCCCTTTCTCCAAAAATGTACTCAATGGGATCGTAATGTTGCAACCACACACAAGTTGACCTGCTGTGAGGAAAAAACGCTTTAGTACATTTTAAACATGAAAAAGGTCATTTTAAAATCAACATGAAGAACCAAAATTCCATAAGTATTAAACATAAAAAAATGCTTACCGAAGAAAACAATATGTATCTTACTAGGCACCCTCCTCCCGCCCTGTGGTGCAACTGATGTCCCTTTCTCCAAAAATGTACTCAATGGGATCGTAATGTTGCAACCACACACAAGTTGACCTGCTGTGAGGAAAAAACGCTTTAGTACATTTCAAACATGAAAAAGGTCATTTTAAAATCAACATGAAGAACCAAAATTCCAAAAGTATAAAACACACAAAAATGCTTACCGAAGAATAAAAAATGTATCGTACTAGGCACCCTCCTCCCGCCCTGTGGTGCAACTGATGTCCCTTTCTCCAAAAATGTACTCAATGGGATCGTAATGTTGCAACCACACACAAGTTCACCTGCTGTGAGGAAAAAACGCTTTAGTACATTTCAAACATGAAAAAGGTCATTTTAAAATCAACATGAAGAACCAAAATTCCAAAAGTATAAAACATAAAAAAAAGGCTTACCGAAGAAAACAATATGTATCGTACTAGGCACCCTCCTCCCGCCCTGTGGTGCAACTGATGTCCCTTTCTCCAAAAATGTACTCAATGGGATCGTAATGTTGCAACCACACACAAGTTGACCTGCTGTGAGGAAAAAACCCTTTAGTACATTTCAAACATGAAAAAGGTCATTTTAAAATCAACATGAAGAACCAAAATTCCAAAAGTATAAAACACACAAAAATGCTTACCGAAGAATAAAAAATGTATCGTACTAGGCACCCTCCTCCCGCCCTGTGGTGCAACTGATGTCCCTTTCTCCAAAAATGTACTCAATGGGATCGTAATGTTGCAACCACACACAAGTTGACCTGCTGTGAGGAAAAAACGCTTTAGTACATTTCAAACATGAAAAAGGTCATTTTAAAATCAACATGAAGAACCAAAATTCCAAAAGTATAAAACACACAAAAATGCTTACCGAAGAATAAAAAATGTATCGTACTAGGCACCCTCCTCCCGCCCTGTGGTGCAACTGATGTCCCTTTCTCCAAAAATGTACTCAATGGGATCGTAATGTTGCAACCACACACAAGTTGACCTGCTGTGAGGAAAAAACGCTTTAGTACATTTCAAACATGAAAAAGGTCATTTTAAAATCAACATTAAGAACCAAAATTCCAAAAGTATAAAACATAAAAAAATGCTTACCGAAGAAAACAATATGTATCGTACTAGGCACCCTCCTCCCGCCCTGTGGTGCAACTGATGTCCCTTTCTCCAAAAATGTACTCAATGGGATCGTAATGTAGCAACCACACACAAGTTGACCTGCTGTGAGGAAAAAACGCTTTAGTACATTTCAAACATGAAAAAGGTCATTTTAAAATCAACATGAAGAACCAAAATTCCAAAAGTATAAAACACACAAAAATGCTTACCGAAGAATAAAAAATGTATCGTACTAGGCACCCTCCTCCCGCCCTGTGGTGCAACTGATGTCCCTTTCTCCAAAAATGTACTCAATGGGATCGTAATGTTGCAACCACACACAAGTTGACCTGCTGTGAGGAAAAAACGCTTTAGTACATTTCAAACATGAAAAAGGTCATTTTAAAATCAACATGAAGAACCAAAATTCCATAAGTATAAAACACACAAAAATGCTTACCGAAGAAAAGAATATGTGTCGTACTAGGCACCCTCCTCCCGCCATGTGGTGCAACTGATGTCCCTTTCTCCAAAAATGTACTCAATGGGATCGTAATGTTGCAACCACACACAAGTTGACCTGCTGTGAGGAAAAAACGCTTTAGTACATTTCAAACATGAAAAGGTCATTTTAAAATCAACATGAAGAACCAAAATTCCAAAAGTATAAAACACACAAAAATGCTTACCGAAGAATAAAAAATGTATCGTACTAGGCACCCTCCTCCCGCCCTGTGGTGCAACTGATGTCCCTTTCTCCAAAAATGTACTCAATGGGATCGTAATGTTGCAACCACACACAAGTTGACCTGCTGTGAGGAAAAAACGCTTTAGTACATTTCAAACATGAAAAAGGTCATTTTAAAATCAACATGAAGAACCAAAATTCCAAAAGTATAAAACACACAAAAATGCTTACCGAAGAATAAAAAATGTATCGTACTAGGCACCCTCCTCCCGCCCTGTGGTGCAACTGATGTCCCTTTCTCCAAAAATGTACTCAATGGGATCGTAATGTTGCAACCACACACAAGTTGACCTGCTGTGAGGAAAAAACGCTTTAGTACATTTCAAACATGAAAAAGGTCATTTTAAAATCAACATGAAGAACCAAAATTCCATAAGTATAAAACATAAAAAAATACTTACCGAAGAAAACAATATGTATCGTACTAGGCACCCTCCTCCCGCCCTGTGGTGCAACTGATGTCCCTTTCTCCAAAAATGTACTCAATGGGATCGTAATGTTGCAACCACACACAAGTTGACCTGCTGTGAGGAAAAAACGCTTTAGTACATTTCAAACATGAAAAAGGTCATTTTAAAATCAACATGAAGAACCAAAATTCCAAAAGTATAAAACACACAAAAATGCTTACCGAAGAATAAAAAATGTATCGTACTAGGCACCCTCCTCCCGCCCTGTGGTGCAACTGATGTCCCTTTCTCCAAAAATGTACTCAATGGGATCGTAATGTTGCAACCACACACAAGTTGACCTGCTGTGAGGAAATAACGCTTTAGTACATTTCAAACATGAAAAAGGTCATTTTAAAATCAACATGAAGAACCAAAATTCCATAAGTATAAAACATAAAAAAATGCTTACCGAAGAATAAAAAATGTATCGTACTAGGCACCCTCCTCCCGCCCTGTGGTGCAACTGATGTCCCTTTCTCCAAAAATGTACTCAATGGGATCGTAATGTTGCAACCACACAAGTTGACCTGCTGTGAGGAAAAAACCCTTTAGTACATTTCAAACATGAAAAAGGTCATTTTAAAATCAACATGAAGAACCAAAATTCCATAAGTATAAAACACACAAAAATGCTTACTGAAGAAAAAAAAAGTATCGTACTAGGCACCCTCCTCCCGCCCTGTGGTGCAACTGATGTCCCTTTCTCCAAAAATGTACTCAATGGGATCGTAATGTTGCAACCACACACAAGTTGACCTGCTGTGAGGAAAAAACGCTTTAGTACATTTCAAACATGAAAAAGGTCATTTTAAAATCAACATGAAGAACCAAAATTCCAAAAGTGTAAAACACACAAAAATGCTTACCGAAGAATAAAAAATGTATCGTACTAGGCACCCTCCTCCCGCCCTGTGGTGCAACTGATGTCCCTTTCTCCAAAAATGTACTCAATGGGATCGTAATGTTGCAACCACACACAAGTTGACCTGCTGTGAGGAAAAAACGCTTTAGTACATTTCAAACATGAAAAGGTCATTTTAAAATCAACATGAAGAACCAAAATTCCAAAAGTATAAAACACACAAAAATGCTTACCGAAGAATAAAAAATGTATCGTACTAGGCACCCTCCTCCCGCCCTGTGGTGCAACTGATGTCCCTTTCTCCAAAAATGTACTCAATGGGATCGTAATGTTGCAACCACACACAAGTTGACCTGCTGTGAGGAAAAAACGCTTTAGTACATTTCAAACATGAAAAAGGTCATTTTAAAATCAACATGAAGAACCAAAATTCCAAAAGTATAAAACACACAAAAATGCTTACCGAAGAATAAAAAATGTATCGTACTAGGCACCCTCCTCCCGCCCTGTGGTGCAACTGATGTCCCTTTCTCCAAAAATGTACTCAATGGGATCGTAATGTTGCAACCACACACAAGTTGACCTGCTGTGAGGAAAAAACGCTTTAGTACATTTCAAACATGAAAAAGGTCATTTTAAAATCAACATGAAGAACCAAAATTCCAAAAGTATAAAACATAAAAAAATGCTTACCGAAGAATAAAAAATGTATCGTACTAGGCACCCTCCTCCCGCCCTGTGGTGCAACTGATGTCCCTTTCTCCAAAAATGTACTCAATGGGATCGTAATGTTGCAACCACACACAAGTTGACCTGCTGTGAGGAAAAAACGCTTTAGTACATTTCAAACATGAAAAAGGTCATTTTAAAATCAACATGAAGAACCAAAATTCCAAAAGTGTAAAACACACAAAAATGCTTACCGAAGAATAAAAAATGTATCGTACTAGGCACCCTCCTCCCGCCCTGTGGTGCAACTGATGTCCCTTTCTCCAAAAATGTACTCAATGGGATCGTAATGTTGCAACCACACACAAGTTGACCTGCTGTGAGGAAAAAACGCTTTAGTACATTTCAAACATGAAAAAGGTCATTTTAAAATCAACATGAAGAACCAAAATTCCAAAAGTATAAAACACACAAAAATGCTTACCGAAGAATAAAAAATGTATCGTACTAGGCACCCTCCTCCCGCCCTGTGGTGCAACTGATGTCCCTTTCTCCAAAAATGTACTCAATGGGATCGTAATGTTGCAACCACACACAAGTTGACCTGCTGTGAGGAGAAAACGCTTTAGTACATTTCAAACATGAAAAAGGTCATTTTAAAATCAACATGAAGAACCAAAATTCCATAAGTATAAAACATAAAAAATGCTTACGGAAGAAAACAATATGTATCGTACTAGGCACCCTCCTCCCGCCCTGTGGTGCAACTGATGTCCCTTTCTCCAAAAATGTACTCAATGGGATCGTAATGTTGCAACCACACACAAGTTGACCTGCTGTGAGGAAAAAACGCTTTAGTACATTTCAAACATGAAAAAGGTCATTTTAAAATCAACATGAAGAACCAAAATTCCAAAAGTATAAAGCACACAAAAAAGCTTACCGAAGAATAAAAAATGTATCGTACTAGGCACCCTCCTCCCGCCCTGTGGTGCAACTGATGTCCCTTTCTCCAAAAATGTACTCAATGGGATCGTAATGTTGCAACCACACACAAGTTGACCTGCTGTGAGGAAAAAACGCTTTAGTACATTTCAAACATGAAAAAGGTCATTTTAAAATCAACATGAAGAACCAAAATTCCATAAGTATAAAACATAAAAAAATGCTTACCGAAGAAAACAATATGTATCGTACTAGGCACCCTCCTCCCGCCCTGTGGTGCAACTGATGTCCCTTTCTCCAAAAATGTACTCAATGGGATCGTAATGTTGCAACCACACACAAGTTGACCTGCTGTGAGGAAAAAACGCTTTAGTACATTTCAAATTGAAAAAGGTCATTTTAAAATCAACATGAAGAACCAACATTCCATAAGTATAAAACATAAAAAAAATGCTTACCGAAGAAAACAATATGTATCGTACTAGGCACCCTCCTCCCGCCCTGTGGTGCAACTGATGTCCCTTTCTCCAAAAATGTACTCAATGGGATCATAATGTTGCAACCACACACAAGTTGACCTGCTGTGAGGAAAAAACGCTTTAGTACATTTCAAACATGAAAAAGGTCATTTTAAAATCAACATGAAGAACCAAAATTCCAAAAGTATAAAACACAAAAAAATGCTTACCGAAGAAAAAAAAATGTATCGTACTAGGCACCCTCCTCCCGCCCTGTGGTGCAACTGATGTCCCTTTCTCCAAAAATGTACTCAATGGGATCGTAATGTTGCAACCACACACAAGTTGACCTGCTGTGAGGAAAAAACGCTTTAGTACAATTCAAACATGAAAAAGGTCATTTTAAAATCAACATGAAGAACCAAAATTCCATAAGTATAAAACACAAAAAAAAAACTTACCGAAGAAAACAATATGTATCGTACTAGGCACCGTCCTCCCGCCCTGTGGTGCAACTGATGTCCCTTTCTCCAAAAATGTACTCAATGGGATCGTAATGTTGCAACCACACACAAGTTGACCTGCTGTGAGGAAAAAACGCTTTAGTACATTTCAAACATGAAAAAGGTCATTTTAAAATCAACATGAAGAACCAAAATTCCATAAGTATAAAACACACAAAAATGCTTACCGAAGAAAACAATATGTATCGTACTAGGCACCCTCCTCCCGCCCTGTGGTGCAACTGATGTCCCTTTCTCCAAAAATGTACTCAATGGGATCGTAATGTTGCAACCACACACAAGTTGACCTGCTGTGAGGAAAAAACGCTTTAGTACATTTCAAACATGAAAAAGGTCATTTTAAAATCAACATGAAGAACCAAAATTCCAAAAGTATAAAACACACAAAAATGCTTACCGAAGAATAAAAAATGTATCGTACTAGGCACCCTCCTCCCGCCCTGTGGTGCAACTGATGTCCCTTTCTCCAAAAATGTACTCAATGGGATCGTAATGTTGCAACCACACACAAGTTGACCTGCTGTGAGGAAAAAACGCTTTAGTACATTTCAAACATGAAAAAGGTCATTTTAAAATCAACATGAAGAACCAAAATTCCAAAAGTATAAAACATAAAAAAATGCTTACCGAAGAATAAAAAATGTATCGTACTAGGCACCCTCCTCCCGCCCTGTGGTGCAACTGATGTCCCTTTCTCCAAAAATGTACTCAATGGGATCGTAATGTTGCAACCACACACAAGTTGACCTGCTGTGAGGAAAAAACGCTTTAGTACATTTCAAACATGAAAAAGGTCATTTTAAAATCAACATGAAGAACCAAAATTCCAAAAGTATAAAACATAAAAAATGCTTACCGAAGAAAACAATATGTATCGTACTAGGCACCCTCCTCCCGCCCTGTGGTGCAACTGATGTCCCTTTCTCCAAAAATGTACTCAATGGGATCGTAATGTTGCAACCACACACAAGTTGACCTGGTGTGAGGAAAAAACGCTTTAGTACATTTCAAACATGAAAAAGGTTATTTTAAAATCAACATGAAGAACCAAAATTCCAAAAGTATAAAACATAAAAAAATGCTTACCGAAGAAAAAAAAATGTATCGTACTAGGCACCCTCCTCCCGCCCTGTGGTGCAACTGATGTCCCTTTCTCCAAAAATGTACTCCATGGGATCGTAATGTTGCAACCACACACAAGTTGACCTGCTGTGAGGAAAAAGCGCTTTAGTACATTTCAAACATGAAAAAGATCATTTTAAAATCAACATGAAGAACCAAAATTCCATAAGTATAATACACAAAAAAAAACTTACCGAAGAAAACAATATGTATCGTACTAGGCACCCTCCTCCTGCCCTGTGGTGCAACTGATGACCCTTTCTCCAAAAATGTACCCAATGGGATCGTAATGTTGCAACCACACACAAGTTGACCTGCTGTGAGGAAAAAACGCTTTAGTACATTTCAAACATGAAAAAGGTCATTTTAAAATCAACATGAAGAACCAAAATTCCAAAAGTATAAAACACACAAAAATGCTTACCGAAGAATAAAAAATGTATCGTACTAGGCACCCTCCTCCCGCCCAGTGGTGCAACTGATGTCCCTTTCTCCAAAAATGTACTCAATGGGATCGTAATGTTGCAACCACACACAAGTTGACCTGCTGTGAGGAAAAAACGCTTTAGTACATTTCAAACATGAAAAAGGTCATTTTAAAATCAACATGAAGAACCAAAATTCCATAAGTATAAAACACACAAAAATGCTTACCGAAGAATAAAAAATGTATCGTACTAGGCACCCTCCTCCCGCCCAGTGGTGCAACTGATGTCCCTTTCTCCAAAAATGTACTCAATGGGATCGTAATGTTGCAACCACACACAAGTTGACCTGCTGTGAGGAAAAAACGCTTTAGTACATTTCAAACATGAAAAAGGTCATTTTAAAATCAACATGAAGAACCAAAATTCCATAAGTATAAAACACACAAAAATGCTTACCGAAGAAAACAATATGTATCGTACTAGGCACCCTCCTCCCGCCCTGTGGTGCAACTGATGTCCCTTTCTCCAAAAATGTACTCAATGGGATCGTAATGTTGCAACCACACACAAGTTGACCTGCTGTGAGGAAAAAACGCTTTAGTACATTTCAAACATGAAAAAGGTCATTTTAAAATCAACATGAAGAACCAAAATTCCATAAGTATTAAACATAAAAAAATGCTTACCGAAGAAAACAATATGTATCTTACTAGGCACCCTCCTCCCGCCCTGTGGTGCAACTGATGTCCCTTTCTCCAAAAATGTACTCAATGGGATCGTAATGTTGCAACCACACACAAGTTGACCTGCTGTGAGGAAAAAACGCTTTAGTACATTTCAAACATGAAAAAGGTCATTTTAAAATCAACATGAAGAACCAAAATTCCAAAAGTATAAAACACACAAAAATGCTTACCGAAGAATAAAAAATGTATCGTACTAGGCACCCTCCTCCCGCCCTGTGGTGCAACTCACGTCCCTTTCTCCAAAAATGTACTCAATGGGATCGTAATGTTGCAACCACACACAAGTTCACCTGCTGTGAGGAAAAAACGCTTTAGTACATTTCAAACATGAAAAAGGTCATTTTAAAATCAACATGAAGAACCAAAATTCCAAAAGTATAAAACATAAAAAAATGCTTACCGAAGAAAACAATATGTATCGTACTAGGCACCCTCCTCCCGCCCTGTGGTGCAACTGATGTCCCTTTCTCCAAAAATGTACTCAATGGGATCGTAATGTTGCAACCACACACAAGTTGACCTGCTGTGAGGAAAAAACCCTTTAGTACATTTCAAACATGAAAAAGGTCATTTTAAAATCAACATGAAGAACCAAAATTCCAAAAGTATAAAACACACAAAAATGCTTACCGAAGAATAAAAAATGTATCGTACTAGGCACCCTCCTCCCGCCCTGTGGTGCAACTGATGTCCCTTTCTCCAAAAATGTACTCAATGGGATCGTAATGTTGCAACCACACACAAGTTGACCTGCTGTGAGGAAAAAACGCTTTAGTACATTTCAAACATGAAAAAGGTCATTTTAAAATCAACATGAAGAACCAAAATTCCAAAAGTATAAAACACACAAAAATGCTTACCGAAGAATAAAAAATGTATCGTACTAGGCACCCTCCTCCCGCCCTGTGGTGCAACTGATGTCCCTTTCTCCAAAAATGTACTCAATGGGATCGTAATGTTGCAACCACACACAAGTTGACCTGCTGTGAGGAAAAAACGCTTTAGTACATTTCAAACATGAAAAAGGTCATTTTAAAATCAACATTAAGAACCAAAATTCCAAAAGTATAAAACATAAAAAAATGCTTACCGAAGAAAACAATATGTATCGTACTAGGCACCCTCCTCCCGCCCTGTGGTGCAACTGATGTCCCTTTCTCCAAAAATGTACTCAATGGGATCGTAATGTAGCAACCACACACAAGTTGACCTGCTGTGAGGAAAAAACGCTTTAGTACATTTCAAACATGAAAAAGGTCATTTTAAAATCAACATGAAGAACCAAAATTCCAAAAGTATAAAACACACAAAAATGCTTACCGAAGAATAAAAAATGTATCGTACTAGGCACCCTCCTCCCGCCCTGTGGTGCAACTGATGTCCCTTTCTCCAAAAATGTACTCAATGGGATCGTAATGTTGCAACCACACACAAGTTGACCTGCTGTGAGGAAAAAACGCTTTAGTACATTTCAAACATGAAAAAGGTCATTTTAAAATCAACATGAAGAACCAAAATTCCATAAGTATAAAACACACAAAAATGCTTACCGAAGAAAAGAATATGTGTCGTACTAGGCACCCTCCTCCCGCCATGTGGTGCAACTGATGTCCCTTTCTCCAAAAATGTACTCAATGGGATCGTAATGTTGCAACCACACACAAGTTGACCTGCTGTGAGGAAAAAACGCTTTAGTACATTTCAAACATGAAAAAGGTCATTTTAAAATCAACATGAAGAACCAAAATTCCATAAGTATAAAACATAAAAAAATGCTTACCGAAGAAAACAATATGTATCGTACTAGGCACCCTCCTCCCGCCCTGTGGTGCAACTGATGTCCCTTTCTCCAAAAATGTACTCAATGGGATCGTAATGTTGCAACCACACACAAGTTGACCTGCTGTGAGGAAAAAACGCTTTAGTACATTTCAAACATGAAAAAGGTCATTTTAAAATCAACATGAAGAACCAAAATTCCATAAGTATAAAACACACCAAAATGCTTACTGAAGAAAACAATATGTATCGTACTAGGCACCCTCCTCCCGCCCTGTGGTGCAACTGATGTCCCTTTCTCCAAAAATGTACTCAATGGGATCGTAATGTTGCAACCACACACAAGTTGACCTGCTGTGAGGAAAAAACGCTTTAGTACATTTCATCATGATAAAGGTCATTTTAAAATCAACATGAAGAACCAAAATTCCATAAGTATAAAACATAAAAAAATGCTTACCGAACAAAACAATATGTATCGTACTAGGCACCCTCCTCCCACCCTGTGGTGCAACTGATGTCCCTTTCTCCAAAAACGTACTCAATGGGATCGTAATGTTGCAACCACACACAAGTTGACCTGCTGTGAGGAAAAAACGCTTTAGTACATTTCAAACATGAAAAAGGTC